>NC_137020.1:20741121-21111121 GCF_032717465.1 Coenobita brevimanus | reverse complement strand
GTAATGAATATTTCACCATTTTTTTATATAAAACTCTATCTTGATAGAAGCTATTTTCAGCAAATCACATGACTGATATTTTAATACTTATAAGGGTTCGCCATTTCGCGATGAATTGGTGATTTTCTTAGGTTTGCCAATCAGGATAGAACTCGTAATAATGCCTTCAAATTACACAAATTCATGTTTGGATTGGATGTGGGATTAATTAATAATAGGTCAGAAAATAAAATATGATTGCTATATTTGAATATTAGACAATAAACAGTTCATCTCTCTCTCTCTCTCTCTCTCTCTCTCAGGAGAGGAAGGAGAAGGGTAGGGCTGGAGAAAGAGTCAGGTGAGGTCACTTTAATCCCTTTGTACGGGCACCTGTGTTCGACTAGGACTTGAGCATACTTCTCCCGCCACTTTATATGGAACAGAGTATAGTAAGGGGTCCATGAACCAGTATTCTTCCAACTCATGCTTCTTTGAGTGTGGCATGAGAAGCATGAGGGCAAAGAACACATACAGCTCCTGCACTCCCAGCATGGACCACTGTTGCATCTTGGCTGCACCTGTACCACTTGCAGCATGTTGTGATTCATACCTGTTGGTCTCATCACATATGTGCTGCATGACTTCGTCATCTAGGAAGGCCAAAAGGTAGTTACACACTCAGCATTATCATCAAGAGTGAAGGCAGGCTGTACTCCTGAGGAGCTCTCATCAAAAACTATATGTTCTGGCACAAAATCGGATGCTTTTGTCCACGCGAAGGCGTCCAGGATTCCCTGTCGTGGTGGTGTAGAGTGGGTGAGGGTGGTGGGTGGCTGTGAGGCAGATTTACTCCGTTCAAGGTCACTCGCACTGACCCTGAGTTGCCGGACAGCACTAGCAGCCCTTACTCTAGTAGCAACTCTACTTTTACGGGTCAGGGATTTACCTCTTCCTGTACGGCCTGCCTTCACTGTTGATGCTGGTGGTGACTTCGACGACGAAGACTCCGGAGATAATTCAGCAGACGAAGAGGAAGAAATGAGTGAAGTGGGGCTTGGGGAACGGGGAGGTGAATCAACTCGGGACTCACGGCGGGCTGGGTCACGCGGGGCCATTGTTCTGGGGCTAACACGCCGCCTTTTCACTCTCTTCCCAAATTCCTTCCCTTGCTGCACTAACGGCTCCTTTCCGTTGGAGCTAGGGATAACATCCGACACTGAAGCACTCGTACTAGCACTTTCTGGCACTATTTCCTCACCCGTCTCATCACACGATTCCCCCGAAGGGTCAAAATAACTATCCATCATCACCATAGACAATTTTGCTAGTTCACGTGCCACTGCAGAGTCACTTAGTCCTCTCCTGCTTCCCTCACGACTTTTTATGGGTGTAGAGGTCACGGGGCCCTTTGCAATGGGCGCAGAAGTGGCAGAAATGGCGGGGCGTGAGTGCGACATGTTTTGACCACAGCGGAGGACAAGGAACTAAATGCCGCGGCTTATCTGAGAAGGCAAGGGTTGACAATGACACTGAGGCTGACAGCTGCTAACTTACATGCTAATAAATTATTGGTAGAAAATCTCGGCAATACATAAAGAAATAGGTAGTTCCAGGTGAATGTAAATGTCACTTAGGCTTCTCCCTACCTTTCTGATATATATTTTTATTACAGACAGATTCCAAGGCATAATTCAAAGGGGAAATTACCGTGGTAATGTAACGAATGAATGCACGTGAGGTGTTGTCAGGTGATAATTAGCCAATTCTTGGTGTATAACACTATCACTTACCTTATTTTTTTTTGGTATATTTTTGGTATATATTATTTGGTATAAGTATAGGGCATAGGGCTTATTTCAATGGATGAAATCTGTGGAAAAATCCAGGGGGAGATTTGCTTAGCGCAGTGCGGCCTGGGAGGTGAGAGGACAGGTAATGGAGGGCAGGTAGGGAGGGGAGTCAGGAAGGGGGGAAAATCGATAAAATGTCAAAAATGGATGGGTGTACAGATGAGATTTGGAGTGCTGACTAGTGTTGGACATTGGCAGTACTGATAGATGATACAAGCCACCACTTGAAAGGCCGGGATAATTCAAAATAACACAGAATCACAAAAGTGACGCCCTGCGGTATGATCCATTGCGCCCGAGCGTCACAAAAGTGACGCCTCGCGGTTAAGGGGTTAAGCCCGTTATTGTTGGCCGTGCAAAGCAGCCTCGGTGTCTTCGTGGGGTGATGGATGTTCTTCCTGTCGTCTGGTACCATTCTTTGAAGGCATGGTTTACAGCCCAGATCTCAAAGACTGGTTCCACCGCCACTTCGTCAAGGAGGTCATCAATTACCAGACGAAGACACTGGGAATCCCGCGCGACCAGGTAAAGGCCCTCCTTCTCCTCGACAATGCACCTACCCACTCGTGCGACAAGGACTTGGTGGCTGAAAATGACCGGATTAGGTGCATGTTTTTGCCACCTAATATGACTGCTTTCATCCAACCAATGGACCAAGGAGTGATCGTGGCAACAAAGCGCCTATACCGCCGGAAGTTCATGGACGAGGTGATGGTTGTTCTCGAGGACGAGGACGAGAACAGGGAGGGACGGGACACGCGAGGCCAGCGGACTTTGGAAAACCTTCGCCGCTACATCAAGCCTGCAATCTACAACTGGGCCAGTGCATGGAAGTAAGTCTCTGTCAAGACTCTAGAAAATGGTTGGTCTCGTCTGCTTCTCGGAACGGATGTGGAGTACGATATTCTAGGGTTTGACGTGGATGACTTCTATGCACGGCTACGTACGCATGGCGACAATGTTGATGTGGATGATGTGCGTGAGTGGTTGGATGACGACAAGGGCGATCCTGGGTATCAGACATTGTCTGATATCAAGATCGCGTCTTCAGTTGCAGGTGTCAGTACCCAGCTTGAACATTCTGACGAGGACAGCGACGATGATGCAGACTCCTCCCAGCATGACACTACTCCAGCCATCCCCAAGCTGAGCGCACTCCGGGAACACCTAGAGTTCGTTCTTGACTACCTGGAACACCCGGACTGCGACAGGGAGATGGGGCCCTTGGGACTTGTGGAGGAAGTGCGTGCTTTCAGGCAGCGCATCATCAATCGTCAGAATCGTCGTTCCTTGCGTCAATCAACGATTGACAGTTTTTTCAGACCCGTGACCCCCGCTGTGCCCAACCCTGACTCCACTCCGTTGCCTCCCCAAGACAGGCCCTCATGCTCCGATCCACAGCCCAGCACATCAGCCACGGTGGAGTCACCGCTCGACGTGAGTTTGCGTCTGTCTTGAGTCGTCTGAAGTGGGTACGCCATCACCACGACCCAGCAACACACCCCTAGGTCACCTGCCAGTGATACTCTCGGACTCTGACAGTGATTAAACAGCAAGAACTTCTCCACTAGAACACACGGGAATTTACAGTGCTGTGCAGTTAAAAACAAGTGTGTTGTGTTAAGGATTTACAGTTGTGAGTGAGAATACAATTTTGAAACAACATTTAACGTAAATAGACTTGTTTGTTTTTGCTTTAGAAAATGATTAGAAGAGTGGGAAAAGTTAAAGTGCAGAGTGCAACACTTAGTAAGTTACAATGGAGCATCAGTTAGACAAGAGTGCGCACTGTGAAGAGAACGGACTTCTGAGTGCGATTGACTAAGTTCAGTGCAAGACTTCATGAACAGTGTACTGCAAGTGCTTCAGGAAATCCTTCTTACTGTCAGAGTTCGAGAGGAGGCTGTTATTCATTGAGATGACCATGGACTTGCTGTAAGTAGGCAGAATGTTTCATACTGTACTTGTTTCCATACTATACTTATCTCAAACACCTCATTTCACTCTTTAATGTACTTTATTGGTGTGAATAGGGTGTTAGTAGCTATGCATGTGCAGTAGGAAGGTGTTTTTCTGGGTTAGGCTAGGTTAGAGTCCATAAGTACCAGTCCAGGAGCCGGTAACCAGAATGTTGAATATTGTATGAACCTACCTCTAAACCCTCATTTTATGCTTCTTTTGCATTTATTTCAGTCATTCATGTGCCTTATTGGTGTGATTTGGGTCTTAAATAGGTGCTATGCATGTCGAGAGGAAGTTGTATAGGTGTTTCTCTGAGTTAGGGTCTATAAGTACAAGTCCATAAGCTGGGGCCCAATATCCGGACAGGACCACCATCCGGACCTGCCTATGGCCCTATTACGTTGGATATTGAAGGGATTACTGTACTCAAAATGACCTGGCAATTAAGCAAAGAGGCAGGGATGGAAAATATTATAATACGAAAGGATTTGAATGAAGAAGAGAGAGAAGCTTTAAAATCATTGAAGGATCAAGTAAAGGAAAAAAATGATAAGAGGACAGAGGAAGAATGTAATACTTTTTTTTTGGAGAGTAATGGATATGAAAGTAAGGAAGTGGTATATAAGGAAATAGAAGCAAAGGAAACTAAGGGGGATAGCTGTGAAAGATCAGAAATTGAGGAAGTGGTACTGACAGAGAGAAGGAGAGATGAGGGTATAAAAAACATCAAAAATAATTTAAAGGTGATATACACTGATATTGATGGTTTAATATCGGCAAAGCTTGAAATTAATGATTTCTTGAGAGAAAATGAACCTGATGTCATGTGCTTTGTAGAGACCAAATTAAGAGAGGATATTGATGTTCATTTGGGAGACGGTAAATACAATCTGTGGAGAGGAGACCGAAAAGAAAAAACGGGAGGAGGAGTGATGATAGCAGTGAAGAACAACATAAATGTAGATACCGTGGAAATGGGAGAAGGCAGGGCTGAAGTGATATATATGAAATTAGAAACTGGAGAGAAAGTCAAGAGAGATATGGCGGTAGTGTATGTTCCTCCTAAGACGAGAGCATGGAATGATGACGAATACCAGGAGATGTTGTCAGATATGGTTAGTTATTTACAAAAAACAATTGAGAAAAGCAACGATATAATTTTGGTAGGTGACACTAACTGTAAAGAGGTTAACTGGGAACAATGGGACTCAGGAGGCAGCGAGGACTCATGGGGCGAGGACTTGTGATGAGTAAGGATGGAACTTTGGGGGATGAAGTACGTGAAAGGGTACAGCAGGGAAGGAAGGTTGTTGGCACACTGAAAGCAGTGATGAGAAATAGGGAGGTGAGTATGGAAGTTAAGAAGTCACTGCATGATGGTATTGTGATCCCTACCCTGACGTATGGAAGCGAGGCGTGGACCTTGCAAGAGGGGAACAAGTCAAGAGTGAGAGCAGTGGAAATGAGTTACTTGAGAGGAGCATGTGGAGTGACATGGAGGGACAGGTTGACGAATGAAGAAGTGAAGGAACGTTGTGGGGTAGATGTGGATGTGGTTGAAAAGATTAGGAGAAATACACTGAGGTGGTTTGGACATGTGGAGAGGATGGAGAATGAAAGACTGGCTAAGAGGGTGTATGTGGGTGAGGTGGAGGGAGGGAGAGGGAGGGGTAGACCGAGGATGAGGTGGAGGGATGGAGTTGAGAGGTATATGAGGGAGGGGGGGTGAGTTGGGGGGAGGGTAGTCAAATGGTGGGTGACAGAGTGACTTGGAGGCGTTTTGTCTGCGGCCACCCTTTGCGGGATTAGGGCGTCGGGCTATAGATAGATAGATAGATAGAATAATGTGATGACGCAATGGGTCAAAGAAGAGACACGGTTCCGAGGTGAGGACACACCAGCAAGGTTAGATTTACTGTTTACCAAAGAACCCGATGTAATAGAATCATTGAAATATTTCTGTCCTATAGGAGAAAGTGATCATGTTGTCATTGTATTCCAGATGATAATTAGGGAACGTCGAGCCAAGAGACGAGCTTCATAGATAGGGGAAATACAACATTGGGAAAGCTAATTTCACAGGACTGAGAAAATTTTTTGAAAATGCGGATTGGAGAAAATTCAGAGAAACGAGAGATACAGAGGAAGTGGGATATCTATCTAGACCTCTATATTTTGAGAGTGGAAGAATTTGTACCAAGAGTATGAGGGAAAGAAAACAGGAAAAAGGAGTGGTTTAATAGAAGGTGTATGATAGCAAAAAAAAGAAAGAGATAAGGCGTGGAACAACTGGAGAAAGAGAGGCAACACCAGAACAAAAGAAGAATATAAAAGAACTAGAAATGAATACACAAGACTATGTAGAGAAGAAGAAAGAATTTTGAAAAAGGTATAATAGACAAATGCAATGATGAACCCGAACTGTTTTATAGATTTGTTAATGGCAAACTGAAACAAAAGGAAGGAATCACCAAATTGAAAGTAAAAGGAGAGGTCTATAAAGATGCAGCAATGCAAGCTGAAATAATGATCAAATGTTTCCAATCAGTTTTCACTAATGAAAAAGAGTTTGTGGAAAGGGAGGGAGTGACTATAAATGTACCGGTGATAAAAGATATAAAAATGGAGGTACAGGAAGTGTACAAATTATTGGAAACCCAAGATATAAGGAAAGCCCCAGGACCTGATGGAATTTCTAATTGGGTACTGAAGGAATGCAGAGAACAACTGGCAGATAAAATTCACAGTTTAATCATGTGTTTTCTGGAAGAGGGGAAAGTGCCAAAAGAATGGAAGAGGGCAAATGTGGTACCAATTTATAAGGGAGGAAACAGGGAAGAACCCCTGAATTATAGACCAGTGTCTCTAACCAGCATGGTCACAAAATTGTGCGAGAGAATCCTGAAAGACAGATGGATAAAATATGTAGAAGAGATGAATATTTTGGCCGAATGTCAGTTTGGATTCAGAAGTGGAAGGTCATGTGTTTCTAACTTGTTGAGGTTTTACTCAAGAGCGATTGACGTGGTACAGGAGAGAGATGGTTGGGTGGATTGTGTGTACTTAGACATAGAGAAGGCCTTTGACAAGGTACCTCATAAGAGACTAATGTGGAAACTAGAATATATAGGAGGACTGAAGGGGAAACTCCTGAAATGGATGAGAGACTTTTTGAGAGACAGACAAATGAGGACAGTAATAAAGGATAGGATGTCTGGATGGAGGGAAGTAAAAAAGTGGAGTCCCACAGGGCTCGGTGTTGGCGCCAGTAATGTTTCTGATTTATGTAAATGATATGGTAGATGGAGTGAACAGTTATGCAAGTCTGTTTGCTGATGATGTAAAGATCTTGAGGAAGGTAGAGGTTGAGGAGGATTGTAAAATGCTGCAGGAGGATCTGGATAGGATACATGATTGGAGCCGGATGTGGAAAATGAAATTTAATGTAAAGAAATGTGAAATATTGGAAATGGGTAAAAGTACCAGGAGGCCATCACTGAATTATTTGTTGGGTAATGAATTAATCACTAAAATGAGAGAAGAGAAAGACTTGGGAGTGCTGGTCCAAGATAGTTTGTCACCAGAAAAGCACATTAATAAGATAGTTAGAGAGACTTATAAACTCTTGACTAACACAAGAGTAGCATTTCATTATATGGATGAGGAGATGATGAAAAAATTGATAGTGGCCATGATCCGCCCCAGGTTAGAATATGCAGCAGTAGTGTGGTCCCCATACAGAAAGAAAGATATAAACAAGATTGAGAGAATACAGAGAACTGCAACCAAGATGGTCCTCAGTCTGGCAGATCTGTCATACAGAGAGAGGCTGGAAAAGCTGGATTTGCCTTCCTTAGAGGAAAGGAGAAAGAGGGGAGAGATGATTGCAGTGTTCAGGACCATGGTGGGAGTAGATAAAATTGACCGAGAAGATCTGTTTTTATGGGATAAGAGAGTAACGAGGACACGGAATGAAATTGAAAAAGTCAAGCTGCTTGAAGGATATCAAGACACATAGCTTTCCTTACAGAAGTATAGATTTATGGAATAGCCTTGACAAAGAGATCATCAAGTCAAAAAACTTAAATGAGTTTAAAGCTAAATTTGACTTACTGAGAAACAGCGATGGGAACCCATGAACATAGCATTTTTCGTTTGTATCTCTGTTATGTATATTGGATAAATACATAAGTATTTGGAACGAATTAGACGAAAAGGTGGTGCAGGAGAAAAACATTCATGTGTGTAAAAGTAAACTAGATAAATGTGGATATGGAGACAGGACAACACGAGCATCGCTCAATTTCTGTATACTACAAGTAGGTAAATAGGCAAATACACACACACACACACACACATTGATGCAAATAAGACAGACGACAATATGCATCTGCAGGAAGGCTCCTGAAAATTTGCCATAATTTTCATATGCAGGATGAAATCCCATCTCTAAACTGTCTCTGATTGAAGTTAAAGGTGGAGAGATTCACCTGTATAATTGAAACATTTGGATGCTGTTTGGGAGCTCCAGTGAAAGCAGAAAATGGCAGGCAGGGGAGGTGGAGTGGAGCTGAATATAGTTTTTTTTTTTTTTTTTTTCCAGAACAGAGGAAGGAAAAGCAAATGAATGAAAAAATAATCCTACACCAAATTACTGGCATCCTCCATTCATTAGGAATCTGTAACAGTTGGACTTGAAAAGCTGTAGGTTGACGTCAGGGGGGGAAACAACTCCGGGGAAGCGAGTTCCAGAGAGATGCAGTTCGTGGAATAAAAGATTTCTGATAGGCAGAAGTTCTGCAATATGGCTGTCTGACATTCCAGTCATGAGTGCCACCAGATACCCTTGTAGCACAAGGGAAGGTGGCACATCGGATGCAACTTCATCTGAGCATTTGCCATAAAAGTATCTGTAAAATAATGCAAGGGAGGCAGCATTCCTTCTTACTTGTCGGGTAGGTAGTTTATTTGTATTAGCAGGGTTATTATAATTCCAACAGTTTTGTTCTAAATTTTGTCTTGTTGTTTTAGTGCAATTTCTCCACATCCATTCCTCATGGGGGAGCAACATTCTAGCTGAGAGTGCACATGACTCATAAATTATAGCAAACTGCTTGTCAGTGAAGAAGTTACAGACTCTGTACAACAATCCAAGTTTCCTTGAGGCAGCCACAACATGCCATCTGACATGAGAGGTCCAACCGAGGACATTGCTAAGCAAAACTCCGAGAATTTCAATACTTTTAGAAACAGGAATGAATTTGGCAATACAGTATTTGTCTACTGGTAAATTGTATGTATTTGGTTTTACTATCATTAAATGAGACAAGGTTATTTTGTCCCCATTCAGTGATCGTAGATAGTCTTGGTTTATGGAGATGGCTGCACTGAGTTGAGAGTTAGAGATATTAAACTTTGTGAATGGGTGTAGAAGTGTTGAGTCATCTGCATATGAATGGATGGGATTGTGGGTGACAGATAAAAGATCATTAATATGAATTAGGAATAGGGTTGGTGCCATAACTGATCCTTATGGCACACCAGCATTAATTGAGTGGAAATTGGAGTATACATCATCTATTATTGCTCTTATTTTTCTGCTGCTGAGATATGAGGAAAGCAGAGGAACAAAAGACGTTTATCCATAGCAAGGAAGTTTGGATGGCAGGGAACGGTGCCACACACTGTCAAAAACTTTAGAAGTATCAAGGGCTACTGCATGAGTTTCTCCATGTTGGTCAGTTGACTGATGGATGGTATGTGTCAGGAGACTGAGTATATCAGTGGTGGATCTTTGTAGTGAAAACCATATTGTCTATCACTAATTAAGTTGTTGCATTCAAGGTGTTTAATTATGTTCTTATTAATTACAGTTCAAATACTTTACCAAGAGAAGACTAGATAGCTATTGGTCTGTAATTAGAAGGGTCAGAGGAACTTCCATTCTTTGGAATTGGGTGGATATTGGCTTCTTTCCATGAATTAGGGAATGAAGAAGGTTGTATGCGTTGTCTAAACAATTGGTTAGAACAGAGGCAAGTTCTGGGGAGCATTTTTTTCAAAACAATTTGAGGAATTCCATCTGGACCTGGAGCTTTGTTGGTTAGTATATTGGCTAGGATGGATTTTATATTTCTTGTCTGTATTTTAAATAGAACAGCTTCGTGAGAGTCAGGTTCTAGTACAGTGATGTTCTGGCTGACTTCCTCTAAGGTAGAATTTCTGGCAAATTTATTGATGAATGTGGTGATTTTGAGGGATTTGACCATCAAACTGACATCTGTGAGTTAATAAAAGCATTAATGATGAGAATTTCGAAGATGGAAGCAGTAATCGAGAACATGACAAGTGATAGTTAAAGACAAAGAAAGGTGAAACAAAAGATGAGTAGGAGCTGAGTACGGCCAAGGAGGGAGCCCTCAAGATGAAAATATGTGATTTAGAAGAGGAAAATGAAGAACTGAGAAAGAAATTGAGTGAAACTGACAGTAAAGCTGAGAAGGTATGTACAGCTCTGGAACGAGTGGAAGAATGAACAGGATTGGTGGTTGAACGGCATGAAGAGATGTCAGAACTGAGAGAAATAATAAAACAACAAAGTGAAGAAAATAAAAAATTAGCAGACAAACAAAGAGGCATCTTCGGAAGTGAAGTGGTGATAGTTTTGCCCCCCCCCCCCCCCCCAAAAAAAAAAAAAAAAAAAAAAAAAAAAGAGGCAGTTGTACGGAACACAATAGAAAGGAATAGATGTGTGATCATCTTCGCAGTTGAGGAGATAGAACAGAAATCAAAGCAGGCTAGGAAGAATGAATCAGTGACCAAGATCAGTGAATTATTTACTCAGATAAATGAAGAAGGAAGAGACTGGGAACAAGAAATAGAGGATGTAAGAAGAGTAGACCAAGATGAAACAGAAGGACCCAACATTAGACCCATTTGGGTTAAATATATGAATGAAAACGTGGCAAGAGAAGTGTTGGGAGTAGCACATAGGCTGAATGATGATGAATATCTGAAAAAAGTAATGGTAAGAAATGATCTAAACTTCAATGAGAGAACTAACCTGAAAACATTGCTGGAAGAGGCTATAAACAAAAATGAGGACATATTAGAGAGACCAAGAGAAGTGTTTTTTTTTGGGGGAAGTGAAGGACATGAAACTCAAAAAGTGGTATATAAAGAAGGATTAAAGAGAAAAATACAGAATGATTTGGTAGGCCTCGGTAAAGTTAGAGCAAATAAGGAAGTGATTAAGAAAACTCAAGCTCATATGATGAAGGTAATGTATACAAATGTTGATGGATTGATAATGAAGAAACTAGACCTTGTTGCCTGTATTAGGGAAGAGAAGCCAGAATTGGTATGTCTAGCTGAAACTAAATTAGAGATTGAATTTGATGCAAATGTGCTTGGTTGGAAAGATTATAATGTGTGGAGGAAAGACAGAGAAGGAAATTTTGGAGGAGGAGTGATGACTGTGACTGATAAAAAGGTAAATGCAAAAAGAGTGCATTTAGAAAATGTGATTGTGGTAGGTGGGGACGCTCACCATCCACTCACTTGATGTAGTGCTGCTGTTGGGTGTCTGCCCTTTCCTCTCCTCCCTCCTTCTTTCCTTCCATCCTCTTCTGTCTTCCTTTCCTTCATTCTTTCCTTGTCCTTCTGCCTACGGTAACTTTACACTCCCTCTTCTGTCTTTCTTTCCTTCATTCTTTCCTCTTCCTTCTGCTTGTGGGTGCCTCTACACTGAGTGACTAGCCAAATGGTGTCCTGTACACCAGGAGACTATTTACTGCACTGGGTGATAAACGTATAACCAAATTTTGGCACCTGGTGGTTTAGTGGGTAATTATTGCTCTCCAGTCGGATTGAGCTGATAAAGGTTTATATCCAAGGAATGGTTGGGGTTGATTGCTCATGTAATACCACTCAGGGATGTGTGAGGCTGGTCGCTCTCATCTTAAATGTCAGGACCAACTGCTTAGCCCCGGGCTCCTATGCTCCTAATGAGGCAATGTAGGATTGGATGATGGGTGGATGAATTGATAGAAAATATGAAAGCGGTTTGTGGTAGGTGGGGGCGCTCACCATCCACTCTTTTGATGTAGTGCTGCTTTGGGTGTCTCCCCTTTCCTCTCTTCCTTTCTTCCTGTTCTGTCTTTCTTTCCTTCACTTTTTCCTCTGCCTTCTGCCTGCAGGTGACTTTACACTCCCTTTTCTGTCTGTCTTTCCTTCATTCGTTTCCCCTTCCTTCTGCCTGTGGGTAACTCTACTCCAAGCGACAAGCCAAATGGTTTCCTGTACACCAGGAAACCATTTACTATGCTGGGTGGTAACCATATAACCAAATTATGGCACCTGGTGGTTTAGTGAGTAATTAAGGCACTCCAATCAGATTGAGCTGGTGCTGGTTTATATCCAAGGTGTGATTGGGGTTTATTGCTCATGTTATTCCACTCAGGGATGAGTGAGACTGGTCACTCTCATCTTGAATGCCAGGACCAACTTGCCTAGCCCCTGGCTCCTATGCTTCTCATGGGGTAACATAGGATTGGATGATGGATTGATGGATGGATGTCTTATGGTCTCAACACTGAGTGACAAAACATATGGTTTCCTGTACCCAGGAAACCATTTACTATGCTGGGTGGTAACCATATAACTGGGGTTTTTGGTTGAGTTAAGTTTCCCCCAGATTCCCCCATCTAAAATCACTTAATCATGGCAAATGTTTTGGAGAACCTCTGAGGGTCCAATACCTGCCCAGGGCATCAACCAAATGGGCAGATTCGCATGGCCATGTGGAATATGAGAGGTGTGAATGAGGAGAGCTAGAGGGTGGAAGTGGTGAATGTGTTCAAGAGTGTGAGATATGCCATGATGACGTTGTGCGAAACAAAGATTCAAGGGTGTGACATGGAGGAGAGGGAGGGTGTAAAGTGTGTAAGGTCGGGCATGAATGGGCGAGAAAGATGCAAGGAAGGAGTGGCTTTGTTGATGAATGAAGTGTGGCAGAGTGGAATGAGAGATTACAAATGTTTCAGCTTGAGATGCATGTATGTCAAGTTCAAGTTTGAGAAGGTGAAAGTGGCAGTGATTGTAGCGTATGCACCGTGTGAGGGCAGGAGTGAGAGAGAGAAAGACATGTTCTGGAAAGAGGTGGATGAAGCAGTGGGAGAAATGCCCAGGAGCTATAAAGTGACCGTAATGGGCGATATGAATGGAAGAGTAGGCACTGGTTCTGAGGATGACCTAGTGGGTTGTAATGGAGTACCAAGAGAAAATGATAATGGAAAGTGGCTGAAGGATATGTGTCAGGAAAGGAAGTTTTGCGTTTGGAACTTGTATTTCAAACACAAAGTTGCACATAAATATACATGGTTTAGAGGGAATGGAGATTGTGTTGAAAGGAGCCTGATTATGTCCTCATAAGGAGGTCAATCCTGAGAAGGGTTGATGATACAAGGACTGTGAGAGGATGATGTGGAGGTCTGTCAGATCAAATGATTGTGGTATGCAAGTTTAAGCTGAGAGGAATGAGGTGGAGCAGGAGAAAGAGGAACAGTCAGGGAGAAAGACTGGAAGTCGAAAAGCTGAGGATCAAAGAAATGGTAGATGAATACAGGACCAAAGTAGGGTAGTAGTTAGAATCAGTGAATTGGAATGAAATGGATCTAGACAGCTTGTGGAATGCATATAGGGATTGCTTAGTTAGCAGTGCTAAAGCGGTGTGCGGTGTGGCAAGAGTAACAACCAAGAAGAAAGGTACGGCCTGGCGGGATGAAGAGGTTAAGAGAGCAGGGGAGGAAAAGAGGAAGAAGTGGCTAGAGTGGTTACAGGACAGGGGTTCACTTGAAATGAGAACTGAGTATATTGAGAGCAAGAAACACATAAAGAGACTAGTGAAGAGGAAAAAGGAAGAGGTAAATGATGATCTAGGAAGAAAAATGAATGCAAATTATAGTAAACCGTCAATATAACGAACCCTTTTATAGCGAACTTCAGATATAACGACTCACCATTTCCAGAGCGAACTTCCGCCGGATATAGCGACCAAAGGTCGCTGTATCTGGTGAAAATTCGCTCCCTGGCATGGTAAGTGTACTGTAACAATACTACATTATATTATAAGCATCGTATTTATATGTACAACTTCATACAGGATGGTATTTACTGTACATGTACTGTATAACTACATAAACCATTGAATTCTCCATGTGAAACATCATAGAGTAAGTTGTGGTTGCACACGTAGGACCGAATGACTCCACAGATATAATGACCTTGGGTCAATAGTCCCTCGGTTAATAACAACCATCGGATATAGTGAACTTTCGGATATAATGATCCACCTCTCCCCCCAATTAGTTCGTTATACCGAAGGTTTACTGTACTCTGAAAATAGGAAGTTATTCTGGAAGGAGGTGCAGAAATCTAGAAGCGACAACGGATAGAAATGCGAAAGTGTGAAGGATGTAATTGGTAGATTATTAACCCATGGGGATGAAGTAAGGACCAGATGGAGAGAATATTTTGAAAGCCTAATGAATGGGAATAAAGAGAGCAGAGCCATTGTAAACATAATTGGTTTTGATAGTGTGCAGAGAAGGAACGCAGTGTCAGAAAACGTGACACTCGCACAGGTGAAGAATGTTGTGAAGCGGCTGAAAAATGGGAAAGCAGCTGGGGTTGATGAGGTGTATGCAGAGGTGATTACCGGTAAGTATAGTGGAGAGAGCTGAATTAAGTGCATGTTGGAGATATATAAGAAGGCATGGATGAGTGAAACAGTGCCAGCAGAGTGGAAAAAGGCTGTGATTGTACCCTTGTACAAAAATAAAGGTGAGCGAAGTGAGTTCAAGAGTTATCGTGGTATAAATTTATTGAGTGTTGTAGGGAAGGTATATGGAAGAATTATTATAGAGAATGTTAGAGAGATATCAGAAGTCCTAGTGAATGATGAACAGGGTGGGTTTAGGAGTGGCAGAGGATGTGTGGATTAAATATTTGCAGTGAGACAGATAGCAGAAAAGGCTTGTGAGAAGGACTATAAGGCATTTATGGCATTCATGAATCTGGAAAAAGCATACGACAGAGTAGACAGAGAAGGATTTTGGAAGATGTTGCACTTGTATGGTGTAGATGGTAAGCCACTAGGTGCCGTCAAGAGCTTTTATGATGGTAGTGAGGCTTGTGTAAGGATAAGTGGGCATCTAAGTCCATGGTTCATGATCAGTGTGGGCATGCAGCATGGTAGTGTGATGTCCCCATGGTTGTTAAATATATGTATGGATGGGGTGATGAGAGAAGTAAAAACACGATAATGAAGAGAGGGATGGTGTTGGTAATGGATGGTCATGGATGGAATATCTCAAATTTGTTGTATGATGTTGACTCAGTACTACGTACCTGCAAATACAGGACAAGAACTTGGTAGACTAGTGCAGAGTTTTACTAATGTCTGTGAGTGTCATGCTTTGAGAGTAAATGTAGAAAAGAGTAAAGTGATGGTAGTAGTTGTAGTTGTTCCCTAGGCAGTCTGGCCAAACAGCCCTGACTTCCTAAGGAAGGCCACGGCCAAGACCAGGCTTTCCCACACAGCTCTCAAGGAGGGTATGTTATGTTGTTGCAGGTGATTGTGTGCAGTGCAGTCATCCATAATGTGCTTAATGGTATGGGGTGCTGTGTTACATCCCGGACAGGCATCAGCGACGGAATCATCCAGTCTCTTCTTATAGTTCAAGAGGGCTGGATGATGCCCACATCTCAGCCTGGCCAGGTGGACCCTGTCCTTACGAGGGAGATAGGATTCAGAAGGGTGGATATCAGGAGGCCCTGCATGCAGCAGTGTGTTGTCTTAAAGTGACCGAATGGAGCAGTGAGTGATTTGAATATGGATATGTTCCTGGAAGCTGGTTTGAGGTGGGTGTGGGGGGAGAGATGACAGTACAGTACATCCCCACAGTACGCGAGTTCCGAGTACGTGATCCCCTTTGTACGTGAGGACCGTTTTTTTTTTTTTTTTTTTTTTTTTTTTTTTTTGTACGTGAATTGAACTCATTGTAAGCAAGATGGGGGGCGAAGAGTGGCCCAAATCTGGGGTTACCCCGAATACACGACATTGGCCCCCCCAGAAGAGATAACAGTTACTTACACTCCGCCCACCTTGTGATGTCGATGCTGCTCACTCGTCACATGATGCCCATGTGCGCCCCTTGGAGGGTGGTGAGGTGAGAGTCCCAGCAGAGGAAACACACGTGCACAGAGGGTACACTCGCTGTTCCAGGTATGTCCCCGTGTACTCAGAGGCTATTTTTTCTGTGAGCCAAGATGTCTGCCCCCTCTTCCAGGAAGAAGTGCATCACCCATGCCATGAAGATGCAAGTCATTAGGAAGAAGGAGAGTGGGATGGGTAACATGGCCATTGGCAAGGAACTAGGCTTTGCCGAACTGTCTTTGCGAACTATATGGGCTAACAGAGAGGCCATAAAGAAGACTGTGAAAACATATGGGACGGCAGCATTGGAAGGAAGAAGCAGGCTGACCAACCAGGCTATAATTCTTATGGAGCGGTACCTGGCTACATTTATCCTGAGGAAGGAGAAACAAAGCTGCAGCTCTGAAGCTTGCTGTTAAGAAACCAATTAAAGTCTCCGTGGGATGGCTTTGCCGCTTGCTGAAGAGGAAGGAGCTACGTCACATTTGGCTCACGGTGGAGCATGCATCAGTGGATGAAATGGCGGCCAGGGATTATTCAGCCATCCTAAAGGGGATAATCGACAAGGGTGGCTGCAGCAGGGACCAAATTTATAACAGTGATGAAACAGCCCTATACTACAAGGCTATGCCGAAGTGTACTTATATTAGTAAGCACCAACCCCAGGCCCGGTGTAGAAAAATCAACAAGAGCAGGATAACAGTCATGTGTGCCGTGAACTTATCAGGCTCACACAAGATGTGGCCTGTTGTGGTGCATACTGCAGCACACCCCAGATGTAACAAGAATCTGTGCTGCATGGATGACAGCGGGGTATACTGGTACAGCAACTCCAATGGTTGGATGACAAGTAGCATGATTTCCAAGTGGCTGTTGCGGCATTTCATCCCTGATGCCAAGCCAAAATCCCGGGAACTTGGCGTCCCCTTGAAGGTGCTGCTCATCCTTGATAATGCCAGAGGTCATCCAACCTGGCTAGCAGACCTTAGCAAGGAATGCAAGATCGTTTTTCTGCCCCCAAGAATGACCTCTCTCATCCAACCACTAAACCAGGAATTGATTGCAACGGTAAAGCAGCTATACCACCAACGCCTCTATAATCACCTCCGCAGCAAGACTGACAGCTGTGAGGAACTGCAGGCAGTTCTTGACTTGAACACAGTTGGGAGTGATGTCATGGACTCCAAGGATGGTTTGGACTCACCACCCGCTTCACCCGCTTCATCCTCACCACACACAGCACCCGCACAACCAACTTCAACTCCTGAGAAGACTATTATGGCTTTTTGGCAGTCATTCAACCTCAAGGATGCCATCACTCTCTTGTTGTCCTCTTGGGCAGATATAACCACTGCAACAATTAACCATGCTTGGCGCCTCCTCGTACCGCACCTGTGTGAAATCGCAGCTGGAAGTGGTTTCAGTCCCTGGCCGCTGCCGAGGCAGCCACTCTCACAAGTTCACAAGCTGTGCCCGGGTTTCAGGCCATCTCGCTGGAGGAGATAAGGGGTTTACTTTCGGCAGCAGCAGAGCAGGATCCCCAGGAAATCGTGCAGCAAGTGGACGAGGCTTACGCAGAGCAGATCACAGCAAAGCCAGCAACACCAGTGATGGAGAGTGAAGTTTTGTCCATGATGGAGATCAGCAGGGTACTGTGTGCCCTTGATAAATTCAAGGAAGAATTCAAGGACATCGAATGCTTTCAGTTGCAAGTGGAGGAGGTGATGTCTTCACTGGACAAAACCTTCCGTTTCTACACCGACAAGTACAACCAGAAAGTAAACAGATGCAAGCAAACACTCATCACCCGTTACCTTCAACTTCAACAAAGTGAGGAACTGCTCCCTTCAACATCAGAAGAGCCATATCCTGAGGAGGATCAAGAGACTGATTCGATGTCCGAGTGTCAGAAATAGACTTTGAAGGGTTTATGAACGAAGTCAGTGCATTAGCTAGTGCAAGCGTCGAAAGTGCTGGTGACAAAAGTGGTGAGGAAGGTGGTGTGTCGGGTGGTGTGGTGGGTGATGCAGGAGATGCACACTTGGTGCCTCATCCTGCCTCGGATCTTCTTCTTACCTCCATCATGCCTGTTGTCCTCTTGGGTAAAGGTGAGCAGCCATATTCTTGTTGGTTTAGTTAAGCCATATCCTTGTTGATCAGGTCTCAAGGGTTGCCCATGAAAGGGGGTGCCGCCCATATGTAATTTTTCCCATAAGTTTATGCATTCACAGTACGCGAATTCCTAGTACGCGACGTCCTCTGCCACCCACATACTCATGTACTGTGGGGATGTACTGTATTTGTGTATGATATCGTGTGCTGGTTATTGTTTTAATTTCCTTGGTGTGTGTGGATGTGCTGTCATGTAGTGTAGTGGATGGTGTGGCTTTGTGGAGGCTGCAGCAAGAATTTGTGTGCGCCTCATGTTTAGATGATCTTTGACTTTGAGGACTCTGGTTTCTTGGTGTAGGTGGTGTGTAGGTGTAGTAGCTGTACAGCCTTTGATTATTTTTAGGGCCTCATTCTGTATGGTCTGTAGAGTGTTGTAGTGTATGTTAGTGAGGTAAGAAGCCCAAGCAGGGCTTGCATACTTCATCACTGAATGTACAGTATACTGTATATTGTTTGTATACTGTGGTGGTAGTTTGTTGTGTCCATGTGTTGTATGGGCAAGTGACCTTAAGGCATTGAGTCTTGGTGTTAATTTATATTTAATGTTTGTGGTGTGTTGTTTAAATGACATTGATGTATTGTATGTTACACCAAGGATTTTGTGTGTGTGTGTGTGTGTGTGTGTGTGTGTGTGTGTGTGGTAAGGGAGTGTTGTTTATGGTGGGGTGTGGAGTGTGACTGTGTTCTGCTGTCCAGTTTGTGAGAAGGGTCACTTTAGATTTGGCTGGGGCTATTTTGAGCCTGTTTATGGTGAACCATTCGTGTAGTGTGTTGAGGTAAGGTTGGAGGATATGTGCGGCTGTGTTTGCATTTTGGTGTGTACATGTTACATGTTAGTGTTATGTCATCTGCATAGGAAGTTACTGTATGTGTATCTGTGGTGTGTGGGATTTAGGTATGGTTAAAGAGAGTACGGGACAAAACAGATCCTTGGGGGTCGCTGTTTGTGAAGTTTCTGATGTTTGTTGATTGAGTGGTAAATGTTAAACATGCACATCTGCCTGCTAAATAGTTTGCCAGGCATCATTTTGTGTTATTGTGCATGTTTGTGTTGAATATTTGTTTGTGAGGATGTGGCGGGGGATGACATCAAAAGCTTTGCTAATGTCTAGTGTGACTAAGAGTGTTCTGTGTGGAGGGCTAAGTGGATTGATGCCATCAAAAATTCTCTGTGTAAGGTCTGCAAGAAGAGTGTTTGGGGAGCGTAGCAGCTTAAAACCATGTTGTGATTGGACTAGGGTGATATGAGGTGTAACTAGTTGTGATACCAGTCGTTCAGTGATTTTGGATGGGGTGCAGAGGAGTGTGATGGGGCAGTGTGAGGAAGGTAATGTGGGGTCTTTGTTGGGTTTGTGGATAGTGATGATAGTGCCATGCTTCCAGATGTTGGGTATTATGTTGTGTGAGTAGCTGTAGTTTCATATGTTGGTGAGTGTTTGTATGCCTTGTGGTCCAAGGTGTTTAACCCCTTAACCGCGGGGTTGTTGGAAGTGTGCCGTGCGTGTCCTGCAGAGATATTTGCGCTCCGACTGACTTTTTAAAAATATTTGCCAAAAATCAGTTATTAGACCTAGAATATTAAAATTACAGTATATAAGCATAGGGCACATACCTTCCGCTTTCTCCTGGGATGTTTGTTGAGCCTTTGTCGTCTACCGTAGGACTTGTGGAGACTTCTGAAGTTGGGTAACGAAGTCTCCACTTTACACTTCCCGATACCCTGTAATATGGTTGCTACTGCCTGATATTATAAATACAAACACTATTCTGTGAATTTGAAGTAGTTTGGAATCCATATTAAAAAAAAAAAAAAAAAAAAAAAAAAAAAAAAAAAACTGCGAAAGCAATGTAAATTACGAGCGCATACAAGCTTTCCTCCTGTGCTGGTTCCCCGATGGTATTCTGAGGCGGAGCTGTCATTTATTATTTATAAACACACTCACACTTTATATTCCTAGTACTTTATTACACTTATTTATATATACAATATTTATCTGTAAGTTTCTTTCAGTACTAGTAGTTGATTTTCACTCCAGGCATTCACTTTCTCATTCTATAAAGTAGCGTAGAGAGCGAAGCTGTCACCTTCACTTTTCCCAGTATTATACATGCTAGAGCGAAACTTTCACTTTCACTTTCATTACTCATAGTATTTATACTCGTATTCTTATATTAATACTTATTTACATTCTCTATTTTATTTACTTTATTTACATGGGGAAGGCAGCAGGTGTGTCTGGGTTGACTGCCGAAATGTTGAAGGCCTCAGGCGATATAGGGGTGAGGTTAGTCACTGACCTGATAAATAGGATTATTTATGAGTGTGTTGTCCCAGATGATTGTTTGAAGAGTGTAATTGTAAATGTGTATAAAGGGAAGGGTGATGCCCTGGAAAGAGGAACTTATAGAGGTATATAGCTTTTAGATCAGATAATGAAGGTAATGGAGAGAGCTTTAGAAGGTATGATTAGAGAAAGAGTGAATATTGATGAGATGCAGTTTGGGTTTATGCCAGGTAGGGGGACCACTGATGCCATATTCATTGTTTGACAGCTTCAGGAAAAATATATTGGTAGGAGAAGGGATCTTTATTTTGTTTTTGTTGATTTGGAAAAGGCCTTTGACTGAGTCCCTAGAGAGGTGTTGAAGTGGGCAATGAGAAAGCTTGGCTTGGAGGAGTGGCTGGTTAGGGTGGTTATGGCTATGTATGTGGGTGCCCACACCCAGGTGAGAGTGAATGGAGATTTGAGTGATGGGTTTTCCGTGAATGTTAGTGTGCATCAGGGGTCAGTCTTGAATCCCATGTTTATCATGATACTTGAAGCCCTTTCACGTGATTTTAGAAACGGACTCCCGTGGGAGTTGTTGTATGCTGATGATTTGAGGTTGATTGCAGAGAACGAAAGGGAGGCAGAGGAAAGGTTTAGGAAGTGGAGAGATGGTATGGGGCACAAGGGCTTAAGGGTAAATGCAGATAAAACAAAAGTGATGATATCTAGGGTTGGTGGCGGTACTGTCAAAGACGAGGGAGAGTGGCCATGTGCAATTTGCCACAAGGTCGTGGGAAGTAATTCCATCTTGTGCGGTGTTTGTGATAAATGGGTGCATAAGGGATGTAGTGGTATCAGAGGTAGACTGCGAGATAATGCTGATTTTATGTGTACGGCTTGTCGGGGAGAGCAGGTGGAGATTGTCAGACATGAAAGAATTGAACTTGCAGGTGAATCTCTTGAGTGTGTGGAAGAGTTTTGTTATTTGGGAGACATGTTGTGTGCTGGAGGTGGGGCTGGAGCTAGCTCTGTGGCTAGGGTGAGAAGTGGTTGGAAGAAGTTCAGGGAGCTCTTGCCTCTCCTGACATTGAAAGGACTCTCTCTATATGCTAAGGGGTCTTTGTATGCAGCATGTGTTAGGAGTGTAATGCTGTATGGTAGTGAGACCTGGGCAGTGAAGGAGGAGGATATTCGCTGGCTCAGATGTACAGAAATGACATTGATTAGGTGGATGTGTAGTGCGTCCCTGCGTCCAAGGTCTGGGTTCACGATAGAAGAGTGAGAGGTAGGATGGGACTGGAGTGTATTGATGTTGTGATGAGGAGGGGTAGATTGAGATGGTTTGGACATGTGGAGAGGATGGGGGATGATAATTGGGTGAGGAAGATGAGAAGTGTTAATATTGGGGGTGGGGTTACGAGGGGTAGACCGAGAAAGACATGGGACGAGGTCATTAAGTGTGACCTCAGGGTTAAGGGACTGAACAGGGAGGCTGCAATGGATTGTGCAGCATGGAGAGCCGCCATTAGGTGACCAAGGCTGACGCATGCAAGCATGTTGGAGCCTTTAAAAACGAAACGAAATGAACATTTCTATTTTATTTACACTATGTTATGCACTGTCACCTGCAGTAACTTATGAAACTATTTTCCACTGTTCAGTTATATTAACATTCATTGCTTTCACTTGCTGTTTACACATTATTTACATATTATTTACATTTCCACTTGCACTGTTTTAGGGTCACCAGAAAGATCGTGGTCACTGTCCATCATTATCATTGATAAATTAGCCAGTTCACGTTCCACAGCAGAGTCACTTAACCCTTTACCTATTCCCAGATGAGGTTTAGTAGGGGTAGAGGTCACAGGGCCCTTTGCATGGGGCTAAAAAGCAGCGGAATTGGACAGGCGCGAATCCAATGTGGTTTCACCTTGAAAGACAATGGTAAACTGAATGCTGTGGCCTAGGGGCAGTGAAGGGTTGCCAATGTCAGCGTGGTAACAGCTGCTAGTATATACGCTATGAAATGATTGGTAGGAAATCTAGACAATACATAATAAATTAGGTAGTTCCAGGTGAATGTAAATATCACCTAGGCTTCTCCCTGCCATTCTTATATATATTTTTGTTATGAGAACAGGTCATATGGCATATTTCAAGGGGAAATAAACAGGGAAAATTAGCGAATGAGTGCACATGAGTGTTGCGAGGTGATAATTAGCCCATTCCAGATGTATGGCAGTATCAATTACCATGTGGGAAATATTATCCCCCAGAGCAGTTGCGCTCTCTATTTTTATCATAATTATCCCTGGTTAAAGGCAGAGGAAAAATTGAGACCGTTGTTAATTGTTCAAGCGGTTTTAATAACCCAGAAATTACGTTCTCTTTAATAATTCTTGTTATTGATAAATTAAATGCTACTGGATTTAACCCCCGTGGACAACTATACATTGTAAATACATGTAATTATGTGGTATTTTCCACTGACCTAAACTGCGTCTATGCGTTAGAATGACGTGGCGAGTAGGGAGAGATTCTCCTGTTTAGCAGATGTGGAATTAAGATATTTACACAGTTAAAGGGAATATTTGGTCTAACTTTAGTTTAAGTAAAACTAAGATTAATTTGTTAGATTTGCCCTGTACATATCATGATGTAATCTAACTGTATTTGGTACTGTAAATAATTAATAGTTGGCAACCTACCATTCTATGAGGGAGGTGGGTCCTGCCGCACACCACACTCTGTTCCTAGTCACTCTCAAGCTAAGACAGTTGTACATACGCACCATAAGGACACTTGCTTGCTCAAGCAGTTACACTAAGCAGCCTCATCATCATCGGTTATCGATCACTCCCTCTTCACTAGCTAAGTAACCTTTACAAATTGGCCAATTCAAGGGGGGATTAGCTATGAGATAGAAGAGAAATAGTTATTGTAGATGAGTTAAGGTTAAGTTACGTTTCGCCTAACTCTATGAGACTTGTTTGATTTACTTAAGAACAACTTTATAGACGAGTAACGACCTACGAGTTGTTTATTTGTAAATACCAGAAATTTCTATCATAGCGGTGCCCAGCAGGGATACCGACTTGTATACATTAAATATTTTTCACATTTGGTGCCCAGAAAGAGGGCCCCGATTTGTTTACCAGAACTATTAAATATTTTTCACATACCTTTTCTCTTTTTTGTATATATTATTTGGTATAAGAATAGGGCAAAGGGAACATTTCGCTGGATAAATTGAGTGGAAAATTCCGTCCAGGATTTGTGTAGCACAGCGCAGCTGGTCAGGCGGGAGGAGAGGGGAGGTAATGAGAGGAGTCAAGGACAGGAGAAAAATGGCTAAATTGTCAACAGTGGATGGGAGTCCAGGTGACATTAGCAGTACTGAGTATAGCTGGACGCTGGTAGTACTGATAGATGATACAAGCCACCACTTGAAAGCCTGGGCGAATTCAAAATAACACAGAATCACAAAAGTGACGCCCCATGGTATGATCCCTTGCTTCCGAGCGTCACGAAATTGATGCCCCGCAGTTAAGGGGTTAAGGGGTATGCTGCTTATGTTGATTGGTGGACAGGCAGATGATTGCTAATAGTTGCTAATGACATGCTTCGTCTGGTTGTAAGTGAAAGGTGTGAAGTATGGGTCTGTGGGGAACTGTCTCTTACTTCGGATGACACATTGGTCGTCACGACGGGGGTTTGGATGGCTTACATATGAAAAGTGATTGATGGGAGTGTTTGCTTGTTGTTTGTTTGACGGTATGGTGTCTGTTGTTGTGATGGCAGCATGTGATTGTGTTGTGTTACTGTTTGAGATTGTGATGCCGTTTAGTGTTTTGTAGAGTTTGCTGGTGTTTGTTTTGTAATCAAGTGTGTGGAGATAATTATTCCAATTTAGTGATTGCTGTTCTGATGTTTGATTGTTTATTTGAGTGTGAGTTCTTGTATTTGTTGTGTGGTGTTTTGTGTATGGGGTGCTGGGAAGTGTCGTGGTATGTCGGATTGACTGATGAGGCCTTGAATTTCTGGTGTGAAGTTGGGGTTGTGTCTCTTTCTGTTGCCTCTAGGGATGTGTCTTTTGTCTGCATTTTGAATAATTGTATTGAAAGTGTGCACAGCGGTGTTAATGTTTGTGATGGATGTACTGTTTAATGTTTCAGAGTGTTGTTCTGTTTCATTTGTGAGGGCCTCCCAATTGGCTGTCTTATAATTAGTGTATGTGTGTCTGTGGCCAGCTTGGGTGATTCTGGTTTTGGTAGTGATGATGATTGGGAGGTGGTCAGAGCCAAGAGTTTTGACAGCTTTCTAGGATGTTGTGAGGGTGAGGTTTGGGGAGCAAAAGGTGATGTCTAGGGCTGATGGGGGGAAGAGGGCTTGGTGTAAGATATGGGTTTATTGATGGAGATTATTGAGTATGAAAAGATTATCTGTTTGGGATTATAGTACCAACCCTCTGTCTGTGTTGTCACAGTTGATGTCATGCTATTCCGATGCTTTGGCGTTGAAATCACTACCCAGGATAATGTTGGGTATGTTAATGAGTGATGGTTATTGAGAGAGAAGATGGCTCCCAGTGTAATGTTACAGTGAATGGAGAGAGACTGGAATTGGTGAGAGATTCAGATACCTGGGTACAATGATAGAAAAGAAAGGAAAATGTGCCAAAGTGGAGGAAGAGTGACCCAAGGAAGGAAACTAGCTGGTGCAGTGAAGGCCTTGATAAGAAACAGAGGCATGAGTGTTGCAGCTGCGTGAGGCTTACATGAAGGAGTGTTAGTGCCACCTTTAACATGTTGATGTGAGACTATGGTGTGGCATGAAAATGAAAAGATTAGAGTGAGATCAGTGGAGATGGGACTGCTGAGGAATGTATGTGGAATACAGAGAATGGATAGGATGTGATTCGTGAAAGATGCGGAGTGAGGAAGTCTGTAGGCACCAGAATCGAAGAGAGTGTACTGAGATGGTATGGTCATGTGGAGAGAATGGATAACAACAGAGTGGTGAAAAAGGTATATCTGAGCAAATTTGAAGGAGGGAGGAGGCGAGGTAGGCCAAGGAGAAGGTGGAGGGATATGGTGGGTGAGTGTGTGAGAAATCGAGGTATGGAAGTCGGTGTGGCTAGGGAACTGACAAGAGATCAAGCTGGCTAGATGATTGTTGTCAGAAGTGCATGGTCACGGATTTGGCACCCTTTTTATGTGACAGTGTCTGGATTGACTCTATCGGATATGTTTATGTGAAGCTACAGAATGTGGTGAAAGTTTTTCGTGTATCATATAGAGCCAGGATTCCGGGGGCTTGAGTGATGAGTGAATGGAAGCTTGGCCCGTTGGATTGGGCAGACTTAGGCTGTCTTGACATTGTTATTCTTCACCCTGCCCCAGGGTGGGAAAGGAGGTCCGGATGATGATGATGGGAATGGAAATAGTGGAAGAACATGAAGAAAAGCTAGAGATAGTAGTGATGTACAGTCGCCAAACTTTCCACCTGGGCCACCTAGCCGCGAGAGGTGGGTAACGGGTGCTGGCAACAGTGTATATGTTTGTTCGTGTGTACATGCTCGACGAAAGTTCGGATCATCAACTCTCTTCGTCCGTCGTGAACCTCCGTCAGAGTCAGAGTTCATCCCATAGATGGCTGGGTACGGAGTTGGCTGGGGAGAAAAATGTCTCAGGAGTAAGGCGGCTCTCCCATCGGCTCAGCCAGTTGCATGAAACTGGTCGCACGGAAAATTGTTGTGTGCCACAGGTCGCGCTGACCAAGGCGAAATAAATATGACTATATTAATTCTATAATAAGGTAATATATATAATATTATGATATAAGTATATACTATGATATATAGTGCAATAATGTATATTATGCTTATTTGGCCTTGGTCCGTGCAACCTGTAGCACGCAACAATTCCATGCAACTGGTTTCTGCAACTGGTCGAGCCGGTGGGAGAGCTGCTGAAGGGACAGCTTGGCATGGTGAAGGCCAGGCCAGGCGCTGGACGGGGGGTGGAGAGGTTATACGATAGTCATACCGCCAGTTATAACTGCCGAACAAGTTTTTGAGATCCATTAGCATTCTAATAAATATTTGCATTCTTAACAATACTAAACATTTCATTTTCCATGCTGTTTTTACATTACCATATATACTGGAATCACTGCAGGTCTCTCTCTCTCTCTCTCTCTCTCTCTCTCTCTCTCTCTCTCTCTCTCTCTCTCTCTCTCTCTCTCCTTATATAAGTAATTCCATTTTATTGGGTTATCACTTGATACCATTATCAGTATAGGTTGAAGAAGAATGCATTTACCTAACATCTACGTCCAGTTACAAGTAAGATTACCTGCCATATTGACATCATGAATGACACTGACCAATAATCACTAGGATGATGTTCAGACACTGTTAACGGTTGCTTATTTACTCGTTGGTAGTACTTCGGGTAGGTGTTTTTATGCGTTCTGTGGTGCACCACGAAGAGGGTAAGAGGTTAAAATACTGTCACCTCAACAGGCAGAGTGTATGCACACTGTTGTCGAATGCGACGATTATATCAGCTATGAGAATGACTTACTGTATCATATTTCATATGACTATGGTCATAACAGCACACCTTCATAATCCATTCATCTAAACAATGACTGAATTACACATTACAAGGAAAACTGATTGTGAGCGGTGCCGCTTATGTGTGAGGTCACACATTTACACGCTCATCGAATATTCACCGAACAACATTATCTCACATTATAGCAAGATGAAGACACCACCTCTCCATCACAGTATGCAAAAGCTTCCAGTCATTTGAAGCACAATTGCTATTGAATCATGAATTGTTGGGACATTTATATCACCATTGCCTGTGATATTACTTATGTGATTGGTAAATGCAACGTAATGAACACGAAATTATCATTACAGGCTGGAACACTTTTTTTTTTAATACCACGAACCTACCCTGTAGGCGCTTTAGCGCCCGTCACCGAGGCCCGGGGTGCGAGGATATGTGATGTTGGTTGCTGACTGACTGGTACTAAGACCTAGGTCATAAGATAAGGGCTTGGTGTTTAATAGGAGAAACCCATCTCTCCTGACGGGGGTGGAACCACGTCACACGAATCAGCTGGCGGAAGCGTTAACTACCATGTCACCCACAGTACTGTTTCACATATTTAATATATATCATCTGTTAAAACAATTGCTGTGTTTCCGTTGCAAGCCAAGTGATCCACGTAATGATTAAGCGATGATATGCTTAGGTTTTCTATTGCTAACGAAAGGATCGACATTGAGATGCATATTATTTACATTAATGAATGTAAATTGGGGGAGGCGGTGGCTCAGTCGGTAGAGAGGTGGCCTGCAGTCCTAACGGACCCAGGTTCAAATCCCCGCTGGGGCAGGGAACACTTTAAGGATTTGAATTTAATAAAATCAGACTTTACTGATCTGCCAGAAGAACCGCCGACATGTCATAAAAATACCCCCGCTAATACCAATACACCAGTCCTGTATGAGACAGCCCTAACATGTATTCAATAAGGATGGTGGGTGTTAGCGCCGAAGTGGTGACATGTAGAGGTGTATGGAATGCAGGAGGACTACTGGGCCTTGAGAGCAGGCTGTGAAGCCTATGCCCAGAGCCGGACACGTAAAAAAAAAAAGAATAATAATAAAAAAGTTGCCCGTTACTGGACATTTCTTAACCTACGGCAAAACACACATTATGGTGTAACTGAACAAAAACACGTGTATAAAGTGACATACGTCTACACTGACATACTTACATTATAAATTATTACCCTGAACCCTGACTAGCTGACTCGAGGCAGTATTCTGCCTCAACGAACGAGTTTCAACCTCCGACACCTACAGTTCCTATCTCTCTACTTAGTTTGTTAATATCCACCCAATGAGTAATCCTGTAACGATTTATGATCTAACTTATCTAATCATTTCTCGTATTAAGGGTGGTATTTCAATAGATTTAATCGAGACCGGCCCAGGACTGGCGAAATGCAAAACGAACGGTCAGACGCCGGTATCAATTTTCCTATCGTAATTGCCGGTCACACGACGGTTCCTCCCCCCAGTATTCAGTAGACAATTTTTAGCCATGGATTTATTATGTAATTATGAAAAAGAATACGTTTATAAATATGTAATATGTGTAAGATGCGGTCTTTTAGATTATTTTACTTATTGTTTTTAATACAGTAACCCCTCCAATATCCAGATCAATAGAGCCATCGGTAGGTTCGGTTATTGGTTTCGTCCGGATATTGGGCCCCAGCTTATGGACTTGTACTTATGGACCCTAACTCAGAGAAACACCTATACAACTCCCTCTGGACATGCATAGCACCTATTTAACACCCAAATCACACCAATAAGGCACATAAATGACTGAAATAAATGCAAAAGAAACATAAAATGAGGGTTTAGAAGTATGTTCATACATTAATAAACATTCTGGTACTTATGGACCCTAACCTAGCCTAACTCTGAAAAACACATTCCTACTGCACATGCATGAGGTAAGTATAGTATGGAAAAAAGTACAGTATGAAACATTCTGGTAAGTATAGTATGGAAAAAAGTACAATATGAAACATTCTGGCTACTTACAGCAAGTCCCTGGCCACCTCGATGAATAACCGCCTCCTCTCGGACTCTGACAGTAAGAACGATTTCCTGAAGCACTTGCAGTACACTGTTCATGAAGTCTTGCACTGAACTTAGTCAATAACACACAGAATCCGTTCTCTTCACAGTATTCACTTTAGTCCAAATAATGTTCCAGTTAAATTTAGTGTTGCACATTAACTTTTCCCAATCTTTTCAAAATTTCTAAAGCCAAAACAAAGAAGGTTAGTTACGTTAAATTTTGTTTCCACTGAGTCTTTTCTCTCATTTTGAAAACCTTAACACAACACACCGTTTTTTTCACTGCACAACACTCAAAATTCCCGTGTGGTCTAGTGGAGAAGTTCTTGCTGTTTATTCACTGTCAGAGTCCGAGAGTATCACTGGCAGGCGACCAAGGGGTGCATCGGTGGGTCGTGGTGATGGCGTACCGACTACAGAAGACTCTGAGGAAAGCCGCAAACTCACATCGAGCGGTGACTCACCTGTAGCTGATGTGCTGGGCTGTGGCTCGGAGCATGAGGACCTGTCTTGGGGAGGCAACGGAGTGGAACCAGGGCTTGGCACAGCGGGGGTCACGGGCTTGAAAAAACTGTCAATCGTTGACTGACGCAAGGACCGACGATTCTGGCGATTGATGATGCGCTGCCGGAAAGCACGCACTTCCTTCACGAGTCCCAAGGGCCCCATCTCCCTGTCGCAGTCTGGGTGTTCCAGGTAGTCTAGGACGAACTCTAGATGTTCCCGGAGTGCGCTCAGCTTGGGGATGGCTGGAGTAGTGTCCTGCTGAGAGGAGTCCGCATCATCATTGCCTTCGTCGTCGGAATCTTCAAGTTCGGGACTGACACCAGCAACCGAAGACGCGATCTCGATATCAGACAACGTCTGATACCCAGGATCGCCCTCGTCGTCGTCCAACCACTCACGAACATCGTCCACATCAACATTGTCGCCGTGGCGTACATAGCCGTGCATGGAAGTCATCCACGTCAAACCCTAGAAAATCGTACTCCATACCTGTTCCGAGAAGCAGACGAGACCAACCATTTTCAAGAGTTTTCACAGGGACTTCCTTCCATGCACTAGCCCAGTTGTACAGCGCAGACTTGATGTTGTAGCGGCGAAGGTTTTCCAAAGTCCGCTTGCCTCGAGTGTCACGTCCTTCCCTGCGCTCGTCCTCGTCCTTGAGAACAACCATCACCTCATCCAGGAACTTCCGACGGTACAGGTGCTTTGTTGCCACGATCACTCCTTGGTCCATGGGTTGAATGAGAGCAGTCGTATTGGGTGGCAGAAACATGCACCTAATACGGCCATTCTCAGCAACCAAGTCCTTGTCGCACGGGTGGGCAGGTGCATTGTCGAGGAGAAGGAGAGCCTTTACCTGGTCGCGAGGGATTCCCAGTGTCTTCGTCTGGTACTGGATGACCTCCTTGATGAAGTGACAGTGAAACCAGTCTTTGAAAATCACAGCTGTGAACCATGCTTTCAAAGAATGGTACCATACGACAGGAAGGACATCCATCACCCCACGAAGGCACCGAGGCTGCTTTGCATGGCCAACAATAACGAGCTTAAGCCGGTGCATGCCATTAGCACTGGCACAACACAAAGCAGATATCCGTTCCTTAGAAAGCTTGCGGCCAGGTACACGCTTCTCCGTCTCATCGGCTAGAGTGTTCGTTGGCACCGAGCGATAGAATAGGCCAGTTTCGTCTGCATTATAGACTTGACCGAGAGTGAGGCCCTCCCTGTCGATCAAGCCTTTCACCTTGTGCCGAAACTCGTGAACTCCATCCTCGTTAGCATCCAATGCTTCGCCATGTGCTTTACGGTTAGTAAGGCCATGTCGCAACTTGAACGCGAAGAGCCAACCCTCGGATGCCTTGAAGTCTAGGGCGTCGTGAAGCCTTGCAAACTTCTCAGCAGCAGCCTTCAGCTCCGTTCCACGTACCATCACACCAGCTGCACGTGCTGTCGGTACCAAATCAACGTGGATCGGTCGATTTCTGCAAACTTGGGGGTAAACATAACCTTCCTTTCCACGTTGCGTTTGCTTCTCGACGAGAAGTCAACCGTGTACTGCATGAGTTTGTCTCGGGAACGTTTGATATCGAACAAAGTCGACCGGGCCAGGTTAAACTCGCGGAGAATGCGTGAAGAAGACCAACCCGCATCAACTTTCTCCAATATCTCCCGTTTCTTCTCCAGAGTCAACACCACTCTCTTCCTTTTCTCAGGAGGCGGGACCATCATCACACACACTAAGAGGAGGGCAGAGAACAGCAGGAGGCCTTGGAGCAAGTACGGCATCACCACAAAAGCGAGCACGTGGGCAGCCATTGCGAAGAGCGTAGGTCCAGTCGCGGTGAGAGACAGGTGGGAAGTGGGGAGGATGCAGCGGCGCTCTATCGGACGTCGGAGGAATGATGAACCAAAACAATGCTCTCACATGGCGCGCGCGCCAAGTTCAAATTACGGACGGCAAAAAAAAAAAAAAAAAAAAAAAATCAATTTCCCCCCCCACCCCCCCCAGACCATATTGGGAATGTTTGATCCCAGGACGATAAGGTTCGGTTAGTGGGGATGTTCGGTTATTGGGCGTCCGGATAATAGAGTGATTACTGTATTCGCATTATTCAGTACTTTCAAGAAGTTCCTTTGAAATTCTATCGGCTAAAAATTGTCAACTGAATATTGGGGTGAACTCTGAGGTACACTACGGAACACGAGAGTTGATGATCCAAACTTTCGTCGAGCATGTACACACGAACAAACAGATACACTGTTGCCAGCACCCGTTACCCACCTCTCACGGCTAGGTGGCCCAGGTGGAAAGTTTGGCGACTGTACATGCCTCCATGGACCAGAGCATGGAATAGTGTTGAGTTTGATCAGTGCATGAGTGAGTCTTTAGATATAAGAGCATAAGAAGAGAGGATAACTGCAGTAGGCCGGTTGGCCCATACTAGGCAGCTCCTAGAAGAGTAACTGAACTACTAGAATGAGATAAGGATAGCAAAGAAGAAGGCTCTCCCCCGCCCTCCAAACCCTCCAGCCGAAGCCGGCAGGAAAAAGTCAGAAGAACACCACGCCGTATAGAAAAACTGGCGTGGACATTTTGCAGGAAAGTGTGAAAGGAGAATAGAGACTATCATAGTGTAACCTGAAAAGAAATTTGTTTTGAATTAGTATTGGTTATAAGATTTTCTTTATTCTTTATCCACCCCTTATTTGTCATATGCTTATCTAGCCTATGCTTGAAACTCTCAATGGAAGAGGCAGCAACTACTTTACTAGGTAGCTTATTCCATTCATCTACTACTCTATTACCAAACCAGTTTCTACTGATTTCCTTTCTGAAACGGAATTTTTCTAGTTTGAAACCATTATTTCTAGTTCTATCCTGTATGCTCACTTTAAGTACCTTGCTAATATCTCCCTTATTTATACCATTCATCCACTTAAACACCTCAATTAAGTCTCCCCTTACTCTACGCCTCTCTAGCGAATGCAGACTTAGTCTTTTCAGTCTGTCTTCATATGACAGGTTCCGGACGTCATGTATCATTTTAGTCATTCTTCTCTGTACATTTTCTAACGAATTAATATCCATTCTATAGTAAGGACACCAAAATTGTACTGCGTAGTCTAAATGTGGCCTTACTAATGCTAGATAAAGTTTCAGTATTACTTTAGATGATCTATTGCTCACGCTTCTCGAAATAAATCCTAGGACCCTATTTGCTTTATTTCTCGCATTAATACACTGTTGCCTTGGTTTAAGGTCGTTACTAATCATAACTCCTAGATCTCTCTCGCATTCCGATTTGCTAATTTCTTTGTTATCTAAGCTGTATTTAGTATCTCCAATGGTCTTGCCTACGTTAAGTACTTTACATTTTTCAACGTTAAATTCCATTTGCCAAGTTTTAGACCATTTGGACAATGTATCGAGGTCTTTTTGTAAGTTATGGCAATCGTCAGTCGAGTTAATGATACGCCCTATTTTTGTATCGTCGGCAAATTTGCTGATGCTGCTATTGACTCCTAAGTCTAGATCATTTATATATATGGTAAATAATAAGGGACTGAGTACTGAACCCTGTGGTACACCACTAGATACTAATCCCCAGTCCGACTTAGTTCCATTTATTAATACTCTCTGCTTTCATCCTTTCAGCCAGGATTCTATCCATTTTAAGATATCGCCGTCTATACCGTGTGCTCGAACCTTTCTAACTAACCTTTCGTGTGGGACCCTATCAAAAGCTTTACTAAAGTCCAGATAAATAACATCGTAAGCTTTATCGCTATCTATTGCCTCATAGACCTCCGAGTAGAATGACAACAAATTTGCGAGGCAGGATCATCCTTGCCTGAATCCGTGCAGACTTTCGTTTATAAGATTAAATCTTTCTAAGTGTTCTCTAATCTTATTTGCCAAAATTGACTCTAACGTTTTTCCTACTATTGACGTTAGACTTATCGGACGATAATTTGACGCAGCTGATTTATCACCCTTTTTAAAGATGGGCACTACGTTTGCGGTTTTCCACGCCTCTGGAACTTCTCCTGAACTAAAGAGTCATTAAATAACGTTAAAAGTGGCTGACATAATTCTTCTTTGGTTTCTTTTATAATTTTTGCATATATATTGTCCGGACCTGGCAATTTTTGAGGTTTTAACTTATTAATTTCTTTCAGTACGTCCTCCTTACTAATGGTTATTTTACTAAGAATATTTTCCGTATTCTCATGGTAAATATTTGCTGCTTGAGGGACCAGGCTTAGATTTTCCTTGGTGAATACTGATATGAAATAATTATTTAGGATGGAGCACATTTCTTTATCTTCACTGGTAATGTCACCTGATTCTGTTCTGAGTGGTCCTATCCTATCTTTATTTTTCGTACGCTACATTTGATAAAAACCCTTGGGGTTTTCTTTTGATTCACTTGCAACCTTAATTTCATAACTTCTCTTTGCTTTTCTTATCTCCCTCTTTACTTCTCTATTTAAAATTGTGTACCGGTTACGTAAGTATTCCTCTCCACGTTTTATTTTTCTATATATTCCTTTCCTTTGGCCTATGAGAGATTTTAATCTGTTGTTTAACCATCTTGGTTCTGAATTATTCGTTCTAAACGGTTTTGAAGGAATATATCTATCTTGGCCTCCGTGTATTATATTTATTAACTCGTTATACTTCTCACTGGTTGAACGTCTGTTTGGTACTGGAGCTGAGTTAATTTCCGTCACCTGGACTACATTCCTATCTACCACCTCCCCCCTCACAGACACCTGACGGACATCCCCACGTGCTTCCTGCGCCTGACCTATGACCTGGGGATCCCCACTGACCTGGCATTCCCTCAAATAGCTAATCTCCCTGTGGAATACTGTTCGAAAATAAGCTCTTAAGCCATCGAAATCTCCTAGACGAAAATTAGGAACGGTGGAGGTATTTTCAGTGGAACAGACATCCCAAATAAATTTGAACTTAATTTCTTCATGATCGCTATTACCAAGTCGTCCACCAACCTCTATATCGCTAATGATATTTTCTTTATTAGCTAAAACCAAATCTAGTATATTATTACCTCTGGTGGGCTCCCTGATATACTGATAAAGGAAATTATCCTGTACTACCTCTAGAAATTCCTCTGACTCTGCATCTCCTGTCTGATTTCTCCAATCTATCCTTGGCAGATTAAGGTCCCCTACAATTATTACTAAGCTGGACTGTGATGCTTTCCTAATTTCCTCCCAGAGGTATTTACTATCAGCTCTACTTAATTTAGGAGATCTGTAAATTGCTCCTAAGACTAATTTCTCCCTATTGTTACTAATTTCAACCCAGACACTTTCTGTGTCCCTATTTACTTTAATGTCTGCTTTAGTGTAACAGTTTAATGTATCCTTTACATAAATAGCTACCCCTCCCCCCTTTCTTCCCTGACGGTTTGACACAAAAATATTATAGCCTTTTATCTGATATTCTGCTAAAAATTCTCGAGTGTCTGTATTCATCCAAGTTTCACTAATAATGGCAATGTCTATTTTCTCTGTACAAATTAAAGCCCTCAGTTCATCCATTTTATTACGTAAACTCCGGCTGTTTGTGTAGTACACTTTCAGATTATTACTAGTAGTTATGCCTTTACCTTGGCATTTACTGTTATTTATTTTATTACTAACTGGGAAACTCTTTACTTTACTAATATAACAATTTTTTGTACTATCGCTTATCGCCCTTCTATCATCGCTTGTTCTATCATCTATCATCGCCTGCTCAATTTGAGGTGCCTGAGTGGATGTATCTACACTATTGGTTGAACTTTTGTTCTTAATTTTGCAAGTATCGATGCATCTATCCAAACATGGTAATAATGATTTCTGACTGTAGTTGCTGCATCTTCCTGTACACCTACTTCTCAATCTCGAAAAAATCCCTCCAACTCCCTATCTGTCAATCCAGCTAAAACAGTAACTCCCTGCCTACTAAGATGAGTCCCATCCCAACTATACAAGGCACTCCGTCCATAAAACCGGTCCCAGCTGTCTATGAAAGGTATTGCATTATCTTTGCAATACCTTTCTAGGCAGCAATTAAACCCTATTGCCCTGCTCAACCATTCCCTTCCAACCCGCCACCTTGGTAAAACACCAAGCACTACAGGGGTTCCTCCCCTGTCCCTAACCTTTTCTAACATCAACTTGCACCTTTTCCACAGTACCTCACTCTTATGGCTACTAATATCATTGCCTCCTACACTGAGGCACACAGTGGGTTTGTCACCACTTTCCTTTACGATATTTGAAATTTTTTCTACCACATTAGCCACCCTGGCTAAGGAAGATAATTCAGCGGGAAATAGATTGCTGCTAGTGGATGATTTTAACTGTAGATTAGGAAATAATTGTTGCAGGGAACAGTGTGGAAACCTAGCGGTATAGACTGATGGAGCTGATAAAGAAAAATATGTAGAATTCGTGGTAGTACTGTAGTTGTTCCCTAGGCAGTCTGGCCGAACAGCCCCAGATCCCTAAGGAAGGCCACAGCCGAGACCGGGCTTTTCCAAAGAGCTGTCAAGGAGTGTATGTTGTGTTATTGGCACAGGCAATTGTGTGCAGTGCAGTCTTCCATAATGTGCTTAATAGTATGGGATGCTGTGTTGCATCCTGGAGAGGCATCAGTGACAGAGTCATCCAGTCTCTTCTGATCACTCAAGAGGGCTGGCCACCCTTTCTTAAGGGGCAGTGATACTGTAATTTCTGTTTATCATTACAGTTTCTTGTAAAAATAAGATCCAGTGTTGGTGGTGTATCATCTCCCTTAATTCTTGTGTTTTCTTTAACCAACTGTATTAACATATTTTCCGTACAAGTTAATACAGTTGGTTAAAGAAAATACGAGAATTAGGGGAGAGGATGCACCATCAAGATTAGATCTGATTTTTACAAAGAAACTGTAATGAAATACCGAAATTACAGCATCATTGCCCCCCTACAAAAGAGTGACCACCTAGTTATGGAGATGGAGGTATTGGGTGGGGACGCAAGAGAAAGACGAGAGACATATCGACAGATATAACTGTGGGAGAGCTGATTTTGACCCCATAAGACAATATTTTGGAAATATGGAACTATAGACTGGAGTGATATAGAGAGGGGGAAAAATTACCAGGAGAAATATAGTATCTGTATGAAAACACGTGGGGAGGGAGTCAGAAACCATGTTCCTAAAGTTGCTGCAAAAAGGAAGACACAAAGAAAGATTGGTTTTATAAAAGATGTAGGGAGGCAGTTGGAATTACGAATAGAGCATGGTATAAAGTAAGAAAAAGATATACTGAAAAAGCCTGGAAAGAGTACAAAGAAGTAAGAATTGAATATGTAAAAGTAGATGGGAGGAAGAACAAAAATATGAGAAGGATATCGTTAATAAAAGCAAAAAAGAACCCAAGCTGTTATACAGGTTTGTTAATAGTAAAATAAGAACAGAGAACAGCATGGTGAGATTGAGAGATGGTGATGTAATACATGAAAAAGAAGAGTAAATGTGTAACATAATGAATGATAAATTGCCGTCAGTATTTCTAACATTCCTGAAGAGGAATTCCTAGAACCTGTAACAGGGATCCAACACCTGAAATTGGACACAGTAGTAGTTAAGAGAAATGAGATACTTCAGTTGATGAAGGATACAGTCATGAGAAAGGCAATGGGACAGGATGAAGTAGCTGGTTTAATCTTGAAAGAATGTGCAGACCACTTGTGAGGCCTGTCTATGATATTACAAGTTTTTCCATAGAAAGTGGGAAACTACCTACTGAATGGAAAAGAGCAAATATAGTTCCATTTTATAAAGGTGGTGACAGGGAGGACTTACTTAACTCTAGATGGGTCTCCCTCACAATAGTCGTGGTGCACGACTCTGAAGTTGTCATTATTGTACCCTGGCAACCTGTCATTCAAAAGTGCATTCCATTTTGTATCATATTATACACGAATCATATTGTTATGCACGAATATATTATACATGATTATTATTTTACTGAAGAGGTGAAACAGGCTGTGGCACAAAAGAAGAAAGCATACAAGGAATGGATGAGAAATAGGGGCGTGGAAGAAGTTAAGATGCGGAAGAAAGAGTTATATGTAGAAAGAAAGAGAGAGGTGAAAATATTAGTAAGAGAGAGTAAGAAGAGAGTGGATGAGGAATTTGGAAGGAATTTGAGTGTAAAGTGGAGGGACTGTAAGAAAATGTTCTGGAAAGAGGTGAAAAGAGTAAGACAGGGTGGAAGTGAAGTTAGCAGGGGAGTGAAAGATAAAAATGGTAGATTACTAGTGGAGAAGGGAGAAAAAGTGAGCAGATGGAGAGAACGCTTTAAGGAATTGTTGAACATAGAGGATGGAAGTAATGCGAGTATAAGTGGCTGGGGAATGGCTGGGAGAAGGAGGGAGGTGAGAAGACAGGAAGAAATCAGTAGGATAGAAGTTGTGGAAGCAATGAAGAAAGTTAAATCGGGGAAAGCCCCAGAAATTGATGGAGTATGTGGTGAAATGCTGAAGCATGGGGGAGAGATGGTAGTAGAATGGATGTGGAAGATGTGCAGATTGGCCTGGGAGGAAGGTAGAGTCCCGGAGGATTGGAAGTCAGATATAATTATTCCCTTGTACAAAGGAAAAGGTGAAAAAGAAGTGTGTGGTAATCATAGGGGCATTTGTCTTCTTAGTATAATATGAAAAGTGTATGGTAGGATACTTATTGACAGAGTTAGAGAAAGAACAGAGAAATCAGTTGGAGAAGAACAGGGAGGCTTTAGGAAGGGAAGAGGTTGTGTAGATCAGATATTCATTCTTAGATCTTTAGTGGAAAAGTTTCTAGAGAAGGGAAAGAAGTTGTATGTGGCTTTCATGGATTTGGAGAAAGCATATGACAGGGTGGATAGACAAGGATTGTGGAAAGTATTAAGAATATATGGAGTAGATGGGAAGTTGTTGAATGCTGTGAAGAATATGTACGATGGTGCGAAGGCTGCAATGCGTGTGGATGATGAACTAAGTGAATTTTTCTCTTTGAAAATTGGGTTGAAACAGGGATGTGTCATGTCTCCATGGTTGTTCAATCTGTACATGGATGGGGTAATAAAAGAGGTACAAAGTAGGGTAGTGGATGTTGGAGCGGCCCTGGTGAGAGAGGATAGTGTTTGGAAACTCCCTCTACTGTTGTTTGCAGATGATACTGTGTTGTTGAGTGAAGATGAAGGGGAGCTGTAAGGCATGATGGATGAGTTTGGGAGAGTGTGTAAGAAACGGAATCTAAAGGTGAATGTAGGGAAGAGTAAAGTGATGGTCTTTGAGAGAGGTGAAGTCAGTGAATGTACAGCGAGGTTGGATGGTGAGGAATTGGAAAATATGAGTATGTTTAAGTACTTGGGTAGTGTGATGAGTAAGGATGGATGTTTGGAGGGTGAAGTGCTTGAAAGGGTACAGCAGGGAAGAAAGGTTGCTGGTTCTTTGAAAGCAGTGATAAGAAACAGGGAAGTGAGCATGGAAGTGAAAAAGTTACTACATGACAGTATTGTGATACCAACTCTAATGTACGGAAGTGAAGCATGGACGTTGTTGGAAGGACACAAGTCAAGAGTGAGAGCAGTGGAAATGAGTTATTTAAGAGGAGCCTGTGGAGTCACATGGAGAGACAGGGTGACGAATGAGGATATAAAGGAGCGTTGTGGTGTGGATGTGGATGTGATAGGAAGCATTATGAGGAGCACACTGAGGTGGTTTGGCCATGTGGAGAGGATGGAGGGTGAAAGACTGACGAGGAGAGTGTATGTGAGTGAGGTGGAGGGGGGAAGAGGGTGGGGGAGGCCGAGGATGAGATGGAGGGATGGGGTGGAGAGGTATATGAGAGAGGGGGGTGTGAGTTGTGAGCAGGGCAGTGAAATGGCGGGGGACAGGGCGACTTGGAGGCAATTTGTTTGTGGCCACCCCAAACAGGATTGAGGCGTCTGGCAATAGATAGGTAGATAGATATTATACAGTACATGCTCAATTTAACGTACTAATTTAGGCAAGGATAGTTCCTTTATACAGTATCAAGGTTTCTGCTAAATACAGAGAATAATATAAAAAATAGCCTGTAAATACACATCTGTACATAGATTTCAGATTACTGTTAATTAACACATGAAATACTAAGAACTTTGGCTTACCTCCACAAATAGGGGTTCTGCAGTTATTGCAGAACTATGCCTGACATAGGTAGCCATACTTGATGGTCTGTACGGCCCCCCAAACCTGTGTCAGGCCTGGGGGGGTTTATTTGCTGTCTAAGTCACCCTCCATCAGCACTAGAGGTGGCTGATTTCATCCTCACTTTGGATATGGTAGCCACGATCCCTGGTGTCAATGTCCATCCACTCCTGAATGTCCTGCAATTGTGGGACATTTAGTGGAATTGCCACATTTAGCGGCATTGTTTCCGCCATACCTAGCATAAGAAAACGGAATTTTTTTTTCTGTTACATCCAGTATTCAGCTAAATTGCTCTCCGTTAAATTGAGCATGTGCTGTACATGAATCATGTGTCTCATATTATACAGTGCTCGTCAGAAGTATTCAGCGTTGTCCGCCGGGCGCGCAATACTTATGGCTCAAAAAGAATCACCCATTTTTGGGGGTAAGAATTGAGCCACAAGTTTGAGCTCCGAGCATGACGTCACGGTAGCCTGAGGCCTTCTGACGCGCTGGTTGGTTCCCGCCTCAGTCGCCCACGGGCTGCCTGAGAGAGAGGAACTCCGCCGAGTGTCCCTCTCAAATTGCGCCATTTTTTACCGAGTGTCCCGCAGTGTTTTGGCCTTCAAAACTTTGTTATGGCACCTACCCGTGAACTATCGAGTGAAATCATATCCCAGATCATTGCTCTAAAGGAGGCAGGCCACCAGACAAAGGAAATTAGTGAATTGGTTGGTGTGGCACGATCGACAGTGTGTCGTTGGTGTGCGCGGTTTCGGGAGGAAAACAGTGGTGAAGTTCCCACAAAGAAACCGAGGTCTGGTAGGCCTAGGAAAACTTCCCCAAGGTCTGTTAATGTTTTAAAACGTGCAGTGGAGTTTAATCCTTGTGTGAGTGCAAGGAAAATTAAGGAGAGCAACCCGGAAGTGTTTGGTGAGGTGTCAGTGAGAACAGTGTCTCGTAGGGTGCATGAGCTTGGTTACACAAGTCACAGGCCTGTGAAAAAGCCTCTTCTCTCTAGCAGCCAGAGAATTTGTAGGCTTGCCTTTGCTAATAAATATCTAAATTGGGGTGAGGAGCAATGGTTGTCAGTGTTGTGGTCTGATGAGGCAACGTTTAGTGTTACCTGTAACAGAGGAGCATGCAAAGGTAGTGACCCACTTGACCCACGGTATGTAGAAAGCACAGTTAAACATCCTGATTCACTCATGGTATGGGGTTGTTTTTCAGGGAAGGGTTTGGGGAAGCTTGTTGTACTTCCCAAGAACCTCAGAGTGAATCAGGATGTTTACCTGGAGCTTCTGTGTGATCATTTACCAGACTCCTTCGAGCTAACAGGTGCACGAGTGTTTCAGCAGGACGGTGCACCTGCTCACAAGGCCAAATCGGTCACCAATTGGCTTCGTGACTGCGAGGTATCATTCATGACAGACTGGCCAGGAAATAGCCCAGACCTCAACCCGATTGAAAACCTCTGGTACCTCGTAAAGAAGAGTCTCCAAGGGAAGGACGTGAGCTCTCTGCCTAAGCTGGAAGCCGCCATTCGTGACTCCTGGGACAAAATACCCCTCCAGCACCTCAGGAGCCTCGCCCTTTCACTTCCAAGACGTCTCAGGTCCGTGAAGAAACGTAAAGGCTACCCTACGAAGCACTAAAGGTAAATAAAATGCATTATTTATATGTTTTTTCAATGTTGAAAGGTTTGTTTCTCAGGAGGGACGCAGGGCGCCCCATACTTCTGACGAGCACTGTACACAAAATCGGATGCACTGTTGAGGGGTAGGTTGTGTGCTGCGACTGTAATATACTCTGCAAACTAAGTGAAAATGTCATTAGAAAACAATGGATAAAATTCCTTGAAGAGCATATGGCAAGCAATTTGTATTTAGAGTAGGGTTATCTTGTGTTATGAACTAGTTGATCTTCTAAAGTAGAGTGGTAGACATTGTTCAAGAAAAGGAAGGAAGGGTAGACTGTATTTGCCTGGATTTAAAGAAGGCTTTTGATAGAGTGCCACACTAAAGATTATTATGGAACTTGAAAACTAATGGAGGTGTACATGGGAAATTGTTGAAATGGATGGAAAATTATTTGATAGAAAGACAAATGAGAACTGTAATAAGAGACAGTTTTTCCTAGTGGAAAAAGGCAACTAGTGGAGTGTCCTAGGGTTTGGTGTTGGCCCCAGTTATGTTCATGATATACAGTAGAACCTCAGTATAACGACTTCAAAAGACTGGAATTCGCTTTTATCGGAATCGAGTAGCTACCTGACTAAATTCTTACATATCGGATAAACTCCGATAAAGCCAGAAGCAGTCTGGACTGCCTGACCGCTTCAGCTATATTCACTGCAATAAGGTAAATAAAAGACATGTCTATCAGTGTGCAGTACAGTATTATTATATATATTATAACATTTGGTTATTGTGGTGAATGTATAATTCAGTACAGTACAGAAATGTTAGTGAAAACAGTTTAAAAACCATTTGTGCAGTCCGGACTAATGTCTGATATATTGGAAAAATCCGGGTTAGCAGAGGGAAGTCTGGAGGTCGCTTTTATTGGAATTTTGCTTTTTTCAGAATGGCTTTGGCCCCAATTAGTCCTTTACAGGGAAGTTTTACTGTATATTAATGACATGCCTGAAGGGTTGAGTACAGTACCACTATCTGTCTATTGCCGGACACCGTAATCCTGTAAGGGGTGGCCTCAAATAAATTGTCTCCATGTCACCCTGTCCCCCGCCATTTCATTGCCCTGCTCTCAGTTCACACCCCCCTCTCTGATATACTGTACCTCTCCCCTCCATCCCTCCATTCTCATCCTTGGCCTCCCCCTCCCTCTCTCCCTCTCCACCTCACTCATGTACACTCTCCTTATTAGTCTCTCACTCCATCCTCTCCACATGGCCAAACCACCTCATTGTGTTTCTCCTAACGCTTCCTATCACAGCCACATCCACACCATAACTCTCCTTCACTTCCTCATTTGTCAGTCTGTGTCTCCATGTGACTCCACATGCTCCTCTTACTAAACTCATTTCCACTGCTCTCACTCTTGACGTCTGTCCCTCCAACAAGGTCCAGGCTTCACTTCCATACATTAGAGTTGGTATCAGTTCTGTCATGTAGTAACTTTTTGACTTCCATGCTCACTTCCCTGTTTTTTATCACTGCTTTCAAGGAACGAGCAACCTTTCTTCCTTGTTGTACCCTTTCAAGCACCCCTTCCTCTAACTTCCATCATTACTCATCACATTACCCAAGTACTTAAATGCACTCACATTTTCCATTTCCTCCTCATCCAGCCTCACTCTGCATTCACTGACTTCGCTTCTCTCGAAGACCATAACTCTACTCTTGCCTACATTCACCTTTAGATTCCGTTTCTTACACACTCTCCCAATCTCATCCACCAAGCCTTGCAGCTCCCCTTCGTCTTCACTTAACAACACAGTATCATCACGAAACAACAGTACAGGGAGTTTCCAAACACTGCCCTCTCACACTAGGGCCACTCCAGCATCCACTACCCTACCTTGACTCTCTTTACCCCATCCATATACAGATTGAACAACCATGAAGACATGACATCCTTGCTTCACTCTAACCTTCAATAGGAAAAATTCACTCAGTTCACTATCCTCATGCACTGCAGCCATAGCTCCCTCACACTTAATCTTCATGGCCTTCAGCAACTTCCCATCTACTCCATATATTCTTAATACTTTCCACAATGCTTCTCTATCCATCCTGTCATATGCTTTCTCCAAATCCATGAAGGCTGCATACAACTTATTTCACTTCCCTAGAAACTTTTCCACCAAAGATCTAAGAATGAATATCTGATCTACACAACCCCTTCCCTTCCTAAAACCACCCTGCTCTTCTCCAACTAATCCATCCATCCATCATCCAATCCTACGTTGCCCCATGAGGAGTGTAGGAGCCCGGGGCTAGGTAAGTTGGTCCTGACATTTAACCCTTCCATGGCCGCCAGCGTCGAATAACGTTTAGCCGATAAATGGCCGCTGGCGTTGTTTGAGCGCGGCCTGTAAAAAACTGCAAAAATTTTTGGGAAGTGAATGAACGTTCTGAACGTCTTCACACTGACCTACACTACACTCCCATACACCCCATCAAGCAGTTCAGAGCCTGCTGCTGTGATGAGTGGATTTTCGATTATTTCGCTCCTGGCCATGCCTTAACAAGCACAACTACACCCATTATCTCGACCCAGGCAGAGCATATCATCTTTGTCCTCTCTTGCAAAACACATACAACCACCTGTTTACGATTATGAAGTAATACAGGCACATACAAAAAAGACATGATAATAAGAGAAAAATACATTTTTGTCTTGGTATCTTTACCTATTTGCTCAGGTTTGCTGTAATGGTTTGGATCATTTGATGCCGTGCAACTTGTAGAAAACTGTGAAAACTTTCGGGAAGTGAACGAAAATCTGGGACATGAGACTGACCTTGACTTCAGCCTCTCACGTATCATCTGTCAGTTCACCACCTGCTGTCGTGACGAGTGGATGTACGATTTTTTTGCTCGTGGCCATGCCTAAACACACGTAGTTACACCCATTATCTCGACCCAGACAGAAAATACAATCTCTTTCCTCCCTTGCAAAACACACACAACCATCCTGTTTATGAGACAGCAATATATATTGCAAAAATCTATCTATCTATCTATCTATAGCCCGACGCCCTAATCCCGCAAAGGGTGGCCGCAGACAAAACGCCTCCAAGTCACTCTGTCACCCACCATTTGACTCCCCTCCCCCCAACTCACCCCCCCCTCCCTCATATACCTCTCAACTCCATCCCTCCACCTCATCCTCGGTCTACCCCTCCCTCTCCCTCCCTCCACCTCACCTACATACACCCTCTTAGTCAGTCTTTCATTCTCCATCCTCTCCACATGTCCAAACCACCTCAGTGTATTTCTCCTAATCTTTTCAACCACATCCACATCTACCCCACAACGTTCCTTCACTTCTTCATTCGTCAACCTGTCCCTCCATGTCACTCCACATGCTCCTCTCAAGTAACTCATTTCCACTGCTCTCACTCTTGACTTGTTCCCCTCTTGCAAGGTCCACGCCTCGCTTCCATACGTCAGGGTAGGGATCACAATACCATCATGCAGTGACTTCTTAACTTCCATACTCACCTCCCTATTTCTCATCACTGCTTTCAGTGTGCCAACAACCTTCCTTCCCTGCTGTACCCTTTCACGTACTTCATCCCCCAAAGTTCCATCCTTACTCATCACACTGCCCAAGTACTTGAATGCACTCACATTCTCCATATCCTCACCATCCAACCTCACTGCACACTCTGTGACTTCATTCCTCTCAAACACCATAACTTTACTTTTGTTTACATTAACTTTCAGCTTCCTCCTCCTACACACTGTCCCAAATTCATTCACCAAACCTTGCAACTCCCATTCATCTTCACTCAACAATACTGTATCATCAGCAAACAGCAACACTGGAAGCTTCCAAATCTCACCCTCATTCATTAGGGCCACCCCCACATCCACTGCCCTACCTTGTACCTCCTTTACGACCCCATCCATATATATATTAAACAGCCATGGAGACATTACACACCCTGTTTCAGTCCCACATTGAGATCAAAGAACTCACTCAGCTCACCATCCACTCGCACCGTAGCCCTAGCTCCCTCGTACATACTCTTCACAGCACTCAACAATTTCCCCTCCACTCCATATATTCTTAATACCTTCCACATACCTTTCCTATCTATTCTGTCATAAGCTTTCTCCAAGTCCATGAAGGCAGCGTACACTTTCCTTCCCTTCTCTAGATACTTTTCCACTAAACATCTTAGAACAAATATCTCATCTACACACCCTTTTCCCTTCCTAAATCCCCTTGTTCATCTCCAACTAGCTCCTCTGACATATGCCTAACCCTATCAAAGAGTATTCTACCATATATTTTACCAGACAAACTAAGAAGGCAAATACCTCTATGGTTACCACATACTTTCCCTCTCCCTTTTCCTTTGTATAAAGGAACAATTATACCTGATTTCCAGTCCTCTGAACCCTTCCTCTTCCCAAGCCAATCTACACAACTTCCATATCCAGTCCACAACAATCTCACCCCCATACCTAAGCATTTCACCACACACTCCATCAATTCCTGGGGCCTTTCCCAGCTTAATCTTCTTCATCGCTTCCACTACTTCCGACCTACTGATCTCTTCCTCCCTCCTCTCATCTCTTCTTCTCCCAGCCATTCCCCAACCACTTATACTCACACTGCTCTCACTCTCTACATTCAACAAATCCTCAAAGTGCTCCTTCCATCTCCTCAATTTCTCTCTCTTCTCCACCAACAATCTATTATTCCTATCTTTCACTCCCATACTATTTCCCCTTTCACACTGCCTCACTTTCTTTACCTCCTTCCAAAACAATTTCTTACTCTCTCTCCATTTCACACTCAGATTCCTCCCAAACTCTTCATCCACTTTCTTCTTACTCTTCTTCACCAGTCTCTTAACCTCACTTCTCCTGCTCAAATATACCTCTCTTCTCTCTCTCATCTTCTCCTCTACCTCTACTCGCCAACCATTCACCATATGCCTTCTTCTTTTGTTCCACAGCTCGTTTCACCTCATCATTCCACCATGCTGTCCCTTGCACACCCTTGCATCTCCTCCTCACTCCACAAACCACCTCAATTCTGCGCGCTTATCTCTTCCGTGAATATCTTACATACGTTCCTTCCACCCTTCCATCTGCTCTAGCTCATACCTTCCCAATCTTTCTTCCACTATGCTCTTATACTCTGTCCTCTTCACTATCTTGCAATTTCTCCACTCTTCTCACAGAAGCTGCTTCCTCCTGTCTTCCCTTCGCCTCCTCAACCACTTTCTTTGCAGCTTTCTACCTTGGCCATCACTAAGTGATGGTCCGAGCCTCCATTCCCCCACCCTCTCCACACCCTTGCATCCAACACTTGTCTTCTCATTCGCTCAGCCACACACACGTAGTCTATCATTGCCTTTCGTTCACCACGTTCACCGTCCAGGCGCCTCAGTACTCTCCATGTATACCGTGGATCATCTTATGACGAAAGTAGGTGTTAGCTATTGCCAACCCCTTACCAGCACAGATGTCCACCAAAGCACTACCATTCCCATCTACTTCCGCTGGCACACCCCACTGACCAACCACTCCATCCACTCGTACATTCCCGACTTTGCCATTCATGTCTCCAATCAACAGCACTCTCTCGCTCCTCACAAACTTGTCCATACATGATTCTACTCTCCCAAAACTCATCTTTCACTCTTGCCACCCGATCCTCTGTTGGAGCATACACACATACAATCGCCCATGCTTGTATACCTACTTTCATCCTCACCCATACAATCCTTGCACCCACTGTTCCATACTCTCTTATATTCTCCTTCCACTTCTTGCTTATCATCAGACATACTCCCTCTCTTGCCCTCTCATTCTCACTGACTCCCGCACATATACCTACACCGTATTCCCATTCTCTCATCCTTTCACCTTTCCATTTAGTTTCAGTCAATCCACATATATCCACTTTTGCATCCTCAAGCACCTGGACAATCTCTCTTTCACTTCATCATTCACTCCTCTCACATTCCATGTTCCTACTCTCAGAATGTCCTTTGTCCGTTCCTTAGTCGTCAACGTATGGTCCGTCCGGGTCCGAGGCGCTTTATTTGTTTTTTTAGTTAGTTCTTTTTACGGGGTGGGGCACTAACCCACCACCAACCCTTTTAGTCGCCTCGTACGACAAGCAGGGATACTGGGGGAGTATTCTTGAAAACCCCCTACCCCCAGGGTAAAGATAAACGTAAAATGATAGAGAAAGATGAATATGTTATAACGGAAAATATACGTTTTCCCCCATCTGTAAACGTATTTATTTCTGCCTTGTATCTGTATTCATAATAATTAGACTTATTCTTAGTTCTGAAACTGCATTACGATTCTATTTTTAGCCATGCTCGTGGTGTGGGAGCTCAGAGTTGCGACCCAACTTCCTTATTGCTATTCAGATCTGACCCTCCACTTTATTCTCCCGTGGCAGAGTCTAGCCTTGGAGGACGTTCAGTTTTCTCATTTAAGACTGAAAATTCAACTCTTTCGCTCCCTTTTCCAAGCATGGGCAAAACGATAACCTAAAAAGTAACTCAAAACTACCATAAACATATTTTATATCAAAAAGGTGAAAATGTATTCATAAAATTTTTTTTTTCCAGCCATTCCTAACAGATTACGTACTGAAATCATTCGATATCATCATATCTCATATATGCACAACATTTCAGCACCATTCGCATTGTTTTGGGAGGTAAAAAAAAAAATAACAACACTTGCCCAGTTGCGATGCGGCAGACCTCTGGGCGTGATATCGGTTGCCGATATTTCTGCAACTTCCGCGCTTCATTGCAAGCCACAAAATGTGTCTAGGAAGCTGGGGTTTGCACTGTTAGGTGCATCTGAACTTTCTCTTATATGTGACAAGAAAAAAAAATCAATTTTTGAAACTTCAAAAAATGGCCCCGGCGTCTGCCTGTGGTGCACGGAAAATTCTGGGCCTTCGGCCATGGAGGGGTTAAGATGAGAGTGACCAGCCTCACTCATCCCTGAGTGGCATTACATGGCCAGTAGCCCCAACCAACCCTTGGATATAAACCTTCACTGGCTTAATTCGACTGGAGTGCCATAATTACCCACTAAACCACCAGGTGCCATAATTTGCTTATATGGTTACCACCCATCATAGTAAATGGTTTCTTGATGTACAGGAAACCATTCGGCTTGTCACTCAGCGTTGAGTTACCCACAAGCAGAAGGAAGAGGAAAGAATGAAGGATAGAAAGACAAAAGAGGGAGTGTAAAGACACCCATAGGAAGAAGGACGTGGAAAGAATGATATAAAGAAAGAAAGAAGAGGAAGGAAGGAATGGAAGGAGGAGAGGAAAGGGCAGGCACCCGAGAGCAGCACTACATCGAGTGAGTCCCTAACTCTGTCAATAAGTATCCTACCATATACTTTTCCTATTACACTAAGAAGACAAATGCCCCTATTATTACCACATATTTCTTTTTCCCTTTTTCCTTAACACAAGGGAATATTTATACCTGACTTCCAATCCTCTGGGACTCTACCTTCCTCTCAAACCAATCTGCACATCTTCCACATCCAGTCTACTGCTATCTCTCCCCCATACTTCAGCATTTCACCATATACTCCATCAATTCCTGGGGCTTTCCTCACTTTAACTTTCTTCATTGCTTCACAGCTTTCATCCTGCTAATTTCTTCCTCTCATCACACATCACTCCTTTCCCAGCCATTCCTCAGCCACCTGTGCTCGTATTTAATTCTCTATGTTCAACAATTCCTTAAACTGTTTTCTCTATCTGCTCACTTTTTCTCCCTGCTCCATAAGTATTCTACCATTGTTATCTTTCACTCCCCAGCTAAGTTCTTTGGTACCCTAACTCTCTTTACCTTTTTCCAGAACATTTTCTTACATTCCCTCCACTTTACACTCAAATTCCTTCCAAATTCCTCATTTACTCTCTTACTCTCTCTTACTAATCTTTTCACCTCTCTCTTCCATTCTACATATAACTCTCTCTTCCATCTCTCAACTTCTTCCATGCCCCTGTTTCTCTTCCACTTACTATATGCATTCTTCTTTTGTGCCACAGCCTGTCTCACCTCTTCATCCCACCATTCTGTTCCTTGCGCCCCCTTTCGTCTTCTCTTCACCCCACACACCACCTCACATGCTGCACAGATTTCTTCTTTAAATATCTTGCACACACCTTCCACGTCCCCCATCTGCACCAATCCATATTTACCCAATTGCTCCTCCACTTCCCTCATATATTCTGCCTTTTTTACATCCTTGTGTAACCTTTCCACCCTCGTTTCATATACTGCTTCCCGTCCTTCCGTTCTTCTATTTCCCCATTTCATTTAGACTTTGATTCTGACCACTACCAAGTGGTGGTCAGAATGTCCACTCCCCCAGCCTCCATATTCTCTTGCATCCATTACACACCTTCTCGTCCTTTCATCCACCCACCCATAATTAATAATTGCCTTCCGTTCATTCAGTTCACCACCCAACCTTCTCATCACTCGCCACGTATACCTATGGATAATTAATAATTGCCTTCCGTTCATTCAGTTCACCACCCACCCTTCTCATCACTCGCCACATATACCTATGGATCATTTTGTGCCTGAAGAGGATATTGTATATCGCCAACCCCCTCCCAGCACAAATGTCTGCTAAAGCACTGCCATTCTCATCCATCTTTGCAGGCACACCCTACTCACCAACTACTCCATCCACTTTCACATTCCCTAGTTTTCCATTCATATCTCCAATCAAAAACACTCTCTCATTCCTTTCAAACTTTTCCATGCATGCTTCCACATTTGTTCAGAACTCTTCTCTCACTCTGCATGCACGATCTTGCATTGGTGCACACAGCACACAATCCCCACGTTTGTTGTTCCACTTTCAGTCTTACCCATACAATCCTTGAGCCAACTGAACCATACTCTCTTATACTCTCCTTCCATTTGTTACTCAGAACCATACACACTCCTTCTTTTGCCCTCTCATTCTCACCTACTCCTTTGCATATACCCCATCCATACTGCCATTCCCTCACACTGACACACTCTCACCTCGCTATTTGGTTTCAGATAATCCACATACATCCACTTTTGCACCCTCAAGCTCCTGGACAATCTCTCATTCTTTCACCTCATTATTTGGACCCCTTATATTCCATGTAGCTATCCGTACCATGTCCTTTGTTTGATCCTCAGTCGTCACCTTTTGGTCAGTCCTGGTCCGAGGCTTCTTGTTCGTATTTTTAGTTAGATGTTTTCTGAGGAAGGGCATTAAACCTCCGCCAACCCATGTAGGGACAGTACATCTATCTATCTATTGCCAGACACCTTAACCCCTAAACCGCGGGATTGTTTTTGCTTGACTTGCGTGTCTCGCGGGCATATTCGCGCTCCGACAGACTCTCTAAAAATATTTGCCAAAAATCAGTTATTAGACCTAGATTATTAAAATTACATATGCATATGGCACATACCTTCAGCTTTCTCCTGGGATGTGTGTTGAGCCTTCGTTGAGGACTTGTGGAGACCTCTGAAGTTGGGTAACAAAGTCTCCACTTCACACTTCCCGACAATCCGTAATATAATTACCACAGCCTGATATTATCACTAGAAACACTATTCTATGATTCTTAAATAGTTTGGAATCCATACTCCAAAAAAAAAAAAAAAAAAAAAACAGTGAAAGCAATGAAAATTACTAGCACGTATGACCTTCCCACTTGTGATCGTTCGCCACTGGTATTCTGTCATTTATTATTCATAAAAACACTCACACTTTATATTTCTATTACTATATAACACTTATATATATCTACAGTCTTTATCCATAGGTTTCCTTCAGTAATATAGTTTATTGTCACGAGGCATTCATTTCTCTTTCAGTAAAATACATAGCATTCACTTTCTTGTCCTGTATACTAGCGTTGAGAGTGAATATGTCACTTTCACTTTCATAACTCCCAGTATTCATACATGCTAGAGTGAAACTTTCACTTTCATTACTCCTAGTATATATACTCGTATTATTATATTACTACTCATTTACATTTCTATTTACATTCTCTATTTTATTTACATTATTTACATTTCTATTTTATTTACACTGTTATGCAATGTCACTTGCAGTAACTTATAAAACTATTTTCCACTGTTCACTTCTATTTACATTCATTGCTTTCATTTGCTGTTTACACATTATTTACATTTCCACTTGCACTGTTTTACTCACCAGAAAGTTCGTAGTCACTGTCTATCTTTTTCATTGACAAATTAGCCAGTTCACGTTCCAGAGCAGTCACATAGCCATTTACCCCTTTCCACATGAGGTTTAGTAGGGGGTAGAGGTCACAGGGCCCTTTGCATTGGGCTAAAAAGCGGCAGAATTGGACAGGCGCAAATCCGACGTGCTTTCACCTTGAAAGACGACAGTAAACTGAATACAGTGTGGTGGCCTGCCTAGGGGGAGTGCAATGCTGCCAATGTCAGCCTGGTGACAGCTGCTAATATATATGCTATGAAATGATTGGCAGGAAATCTAGACAATACATAATAAATTAGGTAGTTCCAGGTGAATGTAAATATCACTTAGGCTTCTCCCTTCCTTTCTTATACGGTAATCACTCTAATATCCGGACGCCCAATATCCAAACATCCCCACTACCCGGACATAATCGTCCCAGGATCCAATATTCCCAAAATGGTCCGAAAACCCCAAAAAATAAAAAAAATAAACAAATTTTTCCCGCCCGTAAATTGAACTTGCTGCGCACGGCGCGGGAGAACATTGTTGTGGCGTGTCATTTCTCCGACGTCCGATAGAGCGCTGCTGCATCCTCCTCACTTTCCGCCTGTCTCTCGCCGCGAGTACACGCTTGTCGTTATGGCTGCCCACGTGATCGCTTTTGTGGTGGTGCCTTTCCTGCTGCAGGGACTCCTGCTGCTCTCGGGCCTCCTCTTAGTGTGTGTGATGATGGCCCCGCCACCTGAGAAAAGGAAGAGAGTGGTGTTGACTCTGGAGAAGAAACGGGAGATATTGGAGAAAGTAGATGCGGGGTGGTCTTCTTCCCGCATTCTCCGCGAGTTTAACCTTGCCTGGTCTACTTTGTTCGATATTAAGAGATCCCGAGACAAACTCATGCAGTACACGGCTGACTTCTCGTCGAGAAGCAAACGCAACGTGGAGAGGAAGGTTATGTTTACCCCCAAGTTTGCAGAAATCGACCGATCCACGTTGATTTGGTATCGACAACAACGTGCTGCTGGTGTGATGGTACCTGGATCGGAGCTGAAGGCTGCTGCTGAAAAGTTCGCCAGGCTTCACGTCGCCCTAGACTTCAAGGCATCCGAGGGTTGGCTCTTTGCGTTCAAGTTACGGCATGGCCTTACCAACCGTAAAGCACATGGCAAAACATTGGACGCTAACGAGGATGGAGTTGACGAGTTTCGGCACAAGGTGAACGGCTTTATCGACAGGGAGGGCCTCACTCTCAGTCAAGTCTACAACGCAGACGAAACTGGCCTATTCTATCGCTCGCTGCCAACGAACACTCTAGCCGAGGAGACGGAGAAGCGTGTACCTGGCTGCAAGCTCTCCAAGGAACGGATATCTGCTTTGTGTTGTGCCAGTGCTAATGGCATGCACCGGCTTAAGCCCGTTGTTGTTGGCCGCGCAAAGCAGCCTCGGTGCCTTCGTGGGGTGATGGATGTCCTTCCTGTCGTCTGGTACCATTCTTTGAAGGCATGGTTTACAGCTGTGATCTTCAAAGACTGGTTCCACCGCCACTTCATCAAGGAGGTCATCCATTACCAGACGAAGACACTGGGAATCCTGCACGACCAGGTAAAGGCCCTCCTTCTCCTCGACAATGCACCTGCCCACTCGTGCGACAAGGACTTGGTTGCTGAGAATGGCCGTATTAGGTGCATGTTTCTGCCACCTAATATGACTGCTCTCATCCAACCAATGGACCAAGGAGTGATCGTGACAACAAAGCGCCTATACCGTCGGAAGTTCCTGGATGAGGTGATGGTTGTTCTCGAGGACGAGGACGAGCGCAGGGAGGGACGGGACACACGGGGCAAGTGGACTTTGGAAAACCTTCGCCGCTACAACATCAAGTCTGCGCTGTACAACTGGGCTAGTGCATGGAAGGAAGTCCCTGTGACGACTCTGGAAAATGGTTGGTCTCGTCTGCTTCTCGGAACGGATGTGGAGTACGATTTTCTGGGATTTGACGTGGATGACTTCCATGCACGGCTACGTACGCACGGCGACGATGTTGATGTGGACGATGTTCATGAGTGGTTGGATGACAACGAGGGCGATCCTGGGTATCAGACGTTGTCTGATATCGAGATCACGTCTTCAGTTGCAGGCATCAGTACCGAACTTGAAGATTCCGACGACGAAGTTGACGATGATGCGGACTCCTCTCAGCAGGACATTACTCCAGCCATCCCCAAGCTGAGCGCACTCCGGGAACATCTAGAGTTCGTCCTAGACTACCTGGAACACCCGGACTGCGACAGGGAGATTGGGCCCTTGGGACTCGTGGAGGAAGTGCGTGCTTTCCGGCAGCGCATCATTAATCGTCAGAATCGTCGTTCATTGTGTCAGTGAACCATTGACAGTTTTTTCAGGCCCGTGACCCCCGCTGTGCCCAGCCCTGGCTCCACTCCGTTGCCTCCCCAAGACAGGCCCTCATGCTCCGAGCCACAGCCCAGCACAGCCACGGTGGAGTCACCGCTTGACGTGAGTTTGCGGCTGCCTTGAGAGTCGTCTGCAGTGGGTACGCCATCACCACGACCCAGCGATGCACCCCTAGGTTGCCTGCTAGTGATACTATCGGACTCTGAGAGTGAATAAACAGCAAGAACTTCTCCACTGGACCACACAGGAATTTACAGTGTTGTGCCGTGAAAAAAACAGTGTATTGTGTTAAGGATTTACAGTTGTGCAAGGGACAGCATGGTGGAATGATGAGGTGAAACGAGCTGTGGAACAAAAGAAGAAGGCATATGGTGAATGGTTGGCGAGTAGAGGTAGGGGAGAAGATGAGAGAGAGAAGAGAGAGGTATATGTGATCAGGAGAAGGGAGGTTAAGAGACTGGTGAAGGAGAGTAAGAAGAAAGTGGATGAAGAGTTTGGGAGGAATCTGAGTGTGAAATGGAGGGGGAGTAAGAAATTGTTTTGGAAGGAGGTAAAGAAAGTAAGGCAGTGTGAAAGGGGAAATAGTAGGGGAGTGAAAGATAGGAATAATAGATTGTTGGTGGAGAAGAGAGAGAAATTGAGGAGATGGAAGGAGCACTTTGAGGATTTGTTGAATGGAGAGAGTGAGAGCAGTGTGAGTATAAGTGGTTGGGGAATGGCTGGGAGAAGAAGAGATGAGAGGAGGGAGGAAGAGATCAGTAGGTCGGAAGTAGTGGAAGCGATGAAGAAGATTAAGCTAGGAAAGGCCCCAGGAATTGATGGAGTGTGTGGTGAAATGCTTAGGTATGGGGGTGAGATTGTTGTGGAGTGGATATGGAAGTTGTGTAGATTGGCTTGGGAAGAGGGAAGGGTTCCAGAGGACTGGAAATCAGGTATAATTGTTCCTCTGTACAAAGGAAAAGGGGAGAGAGAAGTATGTGGTAACCATAGGGGTATTTGCCTTCTTAGTGTGACTGGTAAAATATATGGTAGAATACTCATTGATAGGGTTAGGCATATGACAGAGGAGCTAGTTGGAAAAGAACAAGGGGGATTTAGGAAGGGAAAAGGGTGTGTAGATGAGATATTTGTTCTAAGATGTTTAGTGGAGAAGTATCTAGAGAAGGGAAGGAAAGTGTACGCTGCCTTCATGGACTTGGAGAAAGCTTATGACAGAATAGATAGGAAAGGTATGTGGAAGGTATTAAGAATATATGGAGTGGAGGGGAAATTGTTGAGTGCTGTGCAGAGTATGTACGAGGGAGCTAGGGCTATGGTGCGAGTGGATGGTGAGCTGAGTGAGTTCTTTGATCTCAATGTGGGACTGAAACAGGGGTGTGTAATGTCTCCATGGCTGTTTAATATATACAGTATATGGATGGGGTCGTAAAGGAGGTACAAGGTAGGGCAGTGGATGTGGGGGTGGCCCTAATGAATGAGGGTGAGATTTGGAAGCTTCCAGTGTTGCTGTTTGCTGATGATACAGTATTGTTGAGTGAAGATGAATGGGAGTTGCAAGGTTTGGTGAATGAATTTGGGACAGTGTGTAGGAGGAGGAATCTGAAAGTTAATGTAAACAAAAGTAAAGTTATGGTGTTTGAGAGGAATGAAGTCACAGAGTGTGCAGTGAGGTTGGATGGTGAGGATATGGAGAATGTGAGTGCATTCAAGTACTTGGGCAGTGTGATGAGTAAGGATGGAACTTTGGGGGATGAAGTACGTGAAAGGGTACAGCAGGGAAGGAAGGTTGTTGGCACACTGAAAGCAGTGATGAGAAATAGGGAGGTGAGTATGGAAGTTAAGAAGTCACTGCATGATGGTATTGTGATCCCTACCCTGACGTATGGAAGCGAGGCGTGGACCTTGCAAGAGGGGAACAAGTCAAGAGTGAGAGCAGTGGAAATGAGTTACTTGAGAGGAGCATGTGGAGTGACATGGAGGGACAGGTTGACGAATGAAGAAGTGAAGGAACGTTGTGGGGTAGATGTGGATGTGGTTGAAAAGATTAGGAGAAATACACTGAGGTGGTTTGGACATGTGGAGAGGATGGAGAATGAAAGACTGACTAAGAGGGTGTATGTAGGTGAGGTGGAGGGAGGGAGAGGGAGAGGTAGACCGAGGATGAGGTGGAGGGATGGGGTTGAGAGGTATATGAGGGAGGGGGGGGTGAGTTGGGGGGAGGGGAGTCAAATGGTGGGTGACAGAGTGACTTGGAGGCGTTTTGTCTGCGGCCACCCTTTGCGGGATTAGGGCGTCGGGCTATAGATAGATAGATAGATAGAGAAAAGACTCAATTGAAAAAAAATTTAACGTAAATAGACTTGTTTGTTTTGGCTTTGGAAAATTATAAGAATGGGAAAAGTTAAAGTGCAACACTTAGTAAGTTACAATGAAGCATTAGTTAGACAAGAGTGTACACTGTGAGGAGAACGGACTTCTGTGTGCAATTGACTAAGTTCAGTGCAAGACTTCATGAACAGTGTACTGCAAGTGCTTCAGGAAATCCTTCTTACTGTCAGAGTCCGAGAGGAGGCGGTTATTCATCAAGGTGGCCATGGACTTGCTGTAAGTAGGCAGAATGTTTCATACTGTACTTTTTTCCATACTATACCTACCTCATTTCACTCTTTAGTGTCCTTTATTGGTGTGAATAGGGTGTTAGGAGCTATGCATGTGTAGTAGGAAGATGTTTTTCTGAGTTAGGCTAGGTTAGGGCCATAAGTACCAGTCCAGGAGCCAGTCACCAGAATGTTTATTATTGTATGAACCTACTTCTAAACCTTCATTTTATGTTTCTTTTGCATTTATTTCAGTCATTTATGTGCCTTATTGGTATGATTTGGGTCTTAAATAGGTGCTATGCATGTCCAGAGGGAGTTGTATAGGTGTTTCTCTGAGTTAGGGTCCATAAGTACAAGTCCATAAGCTGGGGCCCAATATCCGGACAGAACCAATATCCGGACCTACCTATGGCTCTATTACGTCGGATATTGGAGTGATTACTGTATATATTTTTATTATGAGAATAGATTATATGGCATATTTCAAGGAGAAATAAACAGTGAAAATTAGCTAACGTGTGCACGTGAAGTGTTGTCAGGTATTATTTAGTCAATTCCAGGTGTATGGCACTATCACTTACCTTATTTCTTTTTTGTATATATTATTTGCTATATGAATAGGACATAGGGCTTATTTCAATGGATGAAATCAGTGGAAAATTCCAGGGAAGATTTACTTAGCATAGCACGGCCGGGCAGGCGAGAGGAGAGGGTAATGGAGGGGGGGTAGGGAGGGGAGTCAAGAACGGGGAGAAATGGCTAAATTGTCAACAGTGGATGAGAGCACAGATGAGATTAGGAGTGCTAACTAGTGTTGGACATTGGTAGTACTGATTGATGATACAAGCCACCACTTGAAAGCCCAGGCGAATTCAAAATAACAGAGAATCACAAAAGTGACGCCCCGCGGTATGATCTCTTGCTCCCAAGCGTCACGAAAGTGACACCCCGCGGTATGATCTCTTGCTCCCAAGCGTCACGAAAGTGACGCCCCGTGGTTAAGGGGTTAATCCCGTAAGGGGTGGCCACAAACAAATCACCTCCATGTCATCCTGTCCCCTGTCATTTCACTGCCCAACTCCCAGCTCATGCCCCCCTCTGTCATATACCTCTCTACTCCATCCCTCCATCTCATCCTCTTTTTTTTTTTTTTTTTTTTTTTCTGAGGAAGAAGGAACCAAAGACAACGAGCCCGCAAAACATTCCTTCCGAGAGAAAAACAAAATAAAAGAAAGAACCAAATTCAAGATCCGATCATTTCGAGATCCCTGAACACTCTGCGTTTGAAAGACTGGAGATCATAGGAAGCAGGAAATACAGACAGAGGGAGACAGTTCCAGAGTTGACCTGTTGCATAAATGAAAGACTGGGAGTAACGGTCAACTCTTGCATTAGAGAGTTGGACAGAAAAGGGATGAGAGTTTGCTGCCAGACGGGTGCTTCGCGCCCGTCGTAGAGGTGGAGGAATGCAAGCAGACAGTTCAGAGGAGCAGTGACCATTAAAGTAGCGATAGAAAAGAGATAAAGATGCAACAGTGCGGCGAAGAGACAGAGGTTGAAGGGAGTCAGTAAGAGGAGGAGAGTGAATGAGACGAAATGCCTTTGACTCCACCTTATTGAGAAGAGCTGTATGTGGGAAGCCTCCCCACACATGAGAGTTGTACTCCACACGGGCGGATAAAACCCCCGTATAGAGTCAACAATTGTGCAGGGTAAAGAAAGAGCGGAGTCGGCTTAGCACATCCAATCTCTTGGAAGCAGATTTTACAAGAGATGTAATATGATCTTTCCAAGATAAGTCCCGAGTAAATGAAACCCCAAGCATGTTCAAGGATGATGCAGGATTAAGCTGAATATTATTAAACATTAATGGGTATTTGTCAGGTTGATAGATGTAAGAACTGAGTCTTAGATATATTAAAAACAACCATATTATTTTTACCCCAGTCAGAGATACGAGCCAAGTCAGACATTAGGTGTGCCATAGCCTCATCCCTTGTTTGTTGAAGGAACTGTTGAGATGGGCGTTGCGGTAACCGAATGGAAAGGTGAAGGGTGGAGTCATCAGCGTATGAGTGGATAGGGATAGATGTACAGCTTAGAAGGTCATGGATGAATAATAGGAAGAGAGTTGGTGATAGGACAGAGCCCTGAGGAACACCGCTGTTGATAGATCTAGGAGAAGAACGATGGCCGTCTAGAACAGCGGCTATAGAACGACCAGAAAGGAAGCTAGCGATGAAGGCACAGACAGAAGGATAGAAACCGTAGGAGGGCAGTTTGGAAATTAAAGATTTACGCCAGACTCGATCGAAAGCCTTTGAGATGTCAAGTGCAATGGCAAAGCTTTCGCCAAAGTCCCGAAAGGAGGATGACCAGGAGTCTGAAAGGTAGGTGATAAGATCGCCAGTGGAGCGTCCCTGACGGAACCCATACTGACAATCAGAAAGAAAGTTGTGATAGGAAAGATGCCTTAAAATTTTTCTATTGAGAATTGATTCGAAAACTTTTGAAATACAGGACGTTAAAGCAATTGGACTATAGTTGGAGGGTTGGGAGTGGTCACCCTTCTTTGGGACTGGCTGAATGAGAGGAAACTTCCAGCAAGAAGGTAAGGTACAAGTTGACAGACAAAGGCGAAAGAGTTTGCCTAGGCAGGGTGTAAGCACAGAAGCACAGTTCTTGAGAACAACAGGAGGGACCCCATCAGGCCCATATGCCTTGTTAGTACTGAGGCCAGTGATGGCAGAAAATACATCAGCTGAAGAAATTTTAATGTCAGCCATGAGGAAGTCAGAGGGGGGAAGTGATGGAGGAACAGCACTGGAATCGTCTAAGGTGGAATTGGAGGAGAAAGTCTGTGCGAAGAGATCTGCTTTATCAGTAGAAGAAATAGCTACAGAACCATCAGAGTAGAAAAGAGGAGGGAAGGATGATGAGGTAAAGTTGTTAGAAAGGTTTTTGGCAAGGTGCCAGAAGGAGTGGGAAGAATTCGAGTTGTCAGTCTTTCACTCTTCATCCTCTCCACATGACCAAACCACCTCAGTGTGTTTCTCCTAACTCTTTCTATCACATCCACATCTACACCACAGCGATCCTTCACATCCTTATTTGTCAGTCCGTCTCTCCATGTGGCTCCACAGGCTCCTCTCAGATAACTCATTTCCACTGCTCTCACTCTTGACTTGTGTCCTTCCAATAACGTCCAAGCTTCACATCCTTATGTTAATGTTGTTATCACAATACAGTTATGTAGTAACTTTTTCACTTCCATGCTCACTTCCCTGTTTCATATCACTGCTTTCAAGGAACCAGCAACCTTTCTTTCTTGATGTACCCTTTCAAGCACTTCTCCCTCCCAACTTCCATCCTTACTCATCACACTATCTATCTATCTATCCATTGCCAGACGCCTCAATCCCGTTTGGGGTGGCCATAAACAAATCGCCTCCAAGTCGCCCTGTCCCCCGCCATTTCACTGCCCTGCTCCCAACTCACACCCTCCTCTCTCATATACCTCTCCACCCCATCCCTCCATCTCATCCTCAGCCTCCCCCTCCCTCTTCCCCCCTCCACCTCACTCACATACACTCCCTTCGTCAGTCTTTCACCCTCCATCCTCTCCACATGGCCAAACCACCTCAGTGTGTTCCTCATAACACTTCCTATCACATCCACATCCACACCACAACGCTCCTTTATATCCTCATTCGTCAGCCTGTCTCTCCATGTGACTCCACAGGCTCCTCTTAAATAACTCATTTCCACTGCTCTCACTCTTGACTTGTGTCCTTCCAACAACGTCCAAGCTTCACTTCCATATGTTAGAGTTGGTATCACAATACTGTCATGTAGTAACTTTTTCACTTCCATGCTCACTTCCCTGTTTCTTATCACTGCTTTCAAAGAACCAGCAACCTTTCTTTCCTGCTGTACCCTTTCAAGCACTTCATCCTCCAAACCTCCATCCTTACTTATCACACTACCCAAGTACTTAAACGTACTCACATTTTCCAATTCCTCACCATCCAACCTCGCTGTACATTCACTGACTTCACCTCTCTCAAAGACCATCATTTTACTCTTCCCTACATTCACCTTTAGATTCCATTTCTTAGACACACTCTCAGACTCAACCACCAAGCCTTGCAGCTCCCCTTCGTCTTCACTCAACAACACAGTATCATCTGCAAACAACAGTACAGGGAGTTTCCAAACATGTCCTTTCTCACCAGGGCCACCTCAACATCCACTACCCTACCTTGTACCTGTTTTATTACCCCATCCATGTACAGATTGAACAACCATGGAGACATAACACATCCCTGTTTCAACCCAATTTTCAAAGAGAAAAATTCACTTAGTTCACCATCCACACGCACTGCAGCCTTCGCACCATCGTACATACTCTTCACAGCATTGAACAACTTCCCTTCTGCTCCATATATTCTTAACACTTTCCACAATCCTTGTCTGTCTACCCTGTCATATGCTTTCTCCAAATCCATGAAAGCCACATACAACTTCTTTCCCTTCTCTAGAAACTTTTCCACTACCGAAGTACTTAAAAATACTCATATTTTCCATTTCCTTAGTGTAAACCCACTGCACGCTCATAAATAATTATATTTATAAAGTCAGTGATTAACCTCGCTCCCATATCTTCTGAGGTTTTCAGCATTTCAGCATTCAACCCAGACACACCTGTTGCCTTCCCCACTTTCATCCTGCCTATTGCCCTGCTTACAGTAGCAGCATCAATCAATGGCCAAGGGCCTTACATTGGATCTGCTGGCTCCAAACTTTCTCTGTCCCAGTCAAACTCCTCATTCAACAACCGATTGAGTGGCTTTCCGGGCGTCTTTAATTTCCCATGTTCACCTTTACCTGTCCTTCATCATTCTTCATATGCTGCTCACCTAAAATATCCCTGTTCTCCTTCTTCATCTGGTTTGCCACCCTAAAAATCATATTCTTCCCTCCCCCAGCACAGTATTTAGGTTATCAAGTAAAAGTCCCTGAAACTCAGATTTTGCCCTGTGAACATGTTTTCTAGTTCTGCACGTGGCAGCAAAGTATTCCTCATTGTTACCACCCTTTTTACATTCCCAGAAAAACCTTTTGTTCTTAATTGCAGCTTCTACACACTCATCACAGCACCAACTTACTTTATGTCTTGGGGGCCCTCATTTTACATCCACACACTGAATCAGTAACACTCATGAAGTTGTTCTTGAGGGTTCTGTAGTGTTCATCAACACTTCTGTCAATGTCTTGTAGGCATTATAGGCACTAGCATATACAGTGGAAGCCCAGAATTCGTACACCCCTCTGGTTGTACAACTCGGTTTTCGTACAGCTTTTTTGTCCAAAAATCTCTCCAGTTTTCGTACAACAACCCGCTATTTGCATCAAGAGACGCAGCATTTTAGGTGCCATGTCATCGCCAGTTCCGCTTTGTCTTCTGCCAGCTACACATCAGTTATACAGGCTTCATTAAATTTTGTGATAAATTAAGTACTGTATTTTTGTTAGAAAACTGTACATAATCATGTGCCCCAGGAAGATTAGTGAGTCAACTGGAGCCAAAAGAAAAACAGTGAGAACAACAGTTGAGCTGAAAAGAGAACTCAATGCAAAGTGTGAAAGTGGAACCCTTGTTTCCAATCTTGACATTCATAATGGTATGGCGAAATCTACCGTTTCATCCATACTAAAGGACGGATTAATGCAAAAGTCATTGTTTCTTATGGAAAAAAAAATTATTCGGTTTTCAAACAATTCGCAGCTCATACAGCCTCCAGGAACGAATTGTGTATGAATTCCAGGGTTCAACTGTATCTCGTATTACAATGTGCAGTATGTAGTGTCTGCTGGAGACATACATAGCTTCTTACCAGAAATGTCAATTCACATGATGTGTATCCACAATGCTGTTATCCCAGACAAATGATGTATCTCAAACAATCTCATTTTAGTCTAGACGATACAAGAATTTCATGATACTAGCAGGTTAACCAAACTGAGCCAGTTACGTGATGTCATGGAAACTAACCATGGAAATCTACCAGACACTACATCCTCACTGAGCCATATATATTCTAAGATTTCGGAGGGCATAGTCAGACAGACCGAGTATGATTGAGAGCAGAAGGCAGGAGGTAGGGTGAGCTAGGAGGTTTGCTGTCCTGCTATCTTACGGTGTCAATCACATTTCGAAATAACTGTACAATAAACTCCGTAACCCAAGAGTGCTCTGTAACTCACCTCGCTTATGATAAAGAATACAGAGAAGGGGAAGGTAAGAAAGAGAGAGACCTACCTATTCACTCCACTCGACGACACACCATTTTACTTGCAGCGGCCCACATTTCACTCCACTGATGATAGAGGGGAAGCCATTAATCTGTGATTCACCTACAATTTCTCCATCTAATCTAACTCTCACATAATTTTATATGATGTCAGTATTCTCACATCCACTACAATTGATATCCTAGGTGTTACTCTAAACCCCAACCTAAGCTGGACAGCTTATGTTAAATCCCTTGCAAAAAATGCTTCCAAAAAATTGGGACTTATGTACAGAGTTCGTGAGTTCTTCACTGATGAGCTGATGGCCACAATATACAAAAGTCCTGTGCGTTCTCAGATCGAATATTGTTGACCACTGTGGAGTGGATGTGGAGCGGTTGCATTGAGGCAGTTGGACAAAATTCGAAATAAAGCCATTGGATTAATCAGTAATCCCGCCATCACACAAGACCCTCCTCTAATATCAGTACGTAGAGATGTTGCTTCTTTAGCATTATTTTATAGATATTTTTACCGTAAGTGTTCAGACGAACTGGCTTCAATTGTTCCTCCCCTTCACATTTTCTCATGAAATACTCGGGCAGCTGGGAGCGCCCATGAATTCACACTCTCTCCCCCGCAATGCAGAACCTCTGCTTATCAAAATTCATTTATCCCCAGAACTACTACTCTCTGGAATTCACTTCCTGGGAGTTGTTTCCCACAAACATTTAATCCACATCAATTCAAATCCAGTTGTTATAAACATTTTATGAATGGAGGATGCCTTTAGGCACATGGACTTATTTTTTTTCCCCTTTGTTTTTCCTTCCTCCATTCATTTTTTATTTAAAAAAATAAACCCTCGGCTATGTTCGTCGATAGTCTCCTTGTTCAGCCACCACTCTACTCATCTGTCTTTAGAAAGCTTCCCTTACTGCTTGGTTTTTCAAATTCTGTGATAGGTCCTCTTTTTCATCATCCTCTTCTTGAGCACCATATCACATATCAATAACTTGTGTTGCTGCACACACTCCTCGCTCCTTATAACTTTAACATCCCTCACTAACCTTCTATCAGCCCTCCTGACCAGGAAATAGTCTATCTGGTTTTGCTATTTCCCCCAGACTCGTATGTAATCAACCTACTCTCACTTTTCTACATGTGTTGCAATAAATCATGTTCCCTCCTTAAACTAGAGTGTCCTTTCCCCTTCCTATTTCCTGTACCATATGCTCATCCCCCTTGTACTCCTTCATATCCTTGAGCTGCTTAACCTTCATGGCCATTTAAGTCCCCTCCCAAAACTACAATCTGATCATCCCCCATACCACTTACTACATGTATTAAGTCATCCCAGAATCTATCCTTCCCTACTTCATCCAAGCTTGCTTGTGGTGCATACGCTGATATAAATGCAAACATTATTCCACCGAACAAAATTTTCATTACAATCTTTCACTGTCATCTTAAATATCGGGACCAACTGCCTAGCCCTGGGCTCCTACGCTTCTCATGGGGCAACGTAGGATTGGATGATGGATGGATGGATGGAATTATCCTTTCACTGACTCTCATTACATTCACGACATATTCCACCCATTTTTCCTAAACCAACACACCCACACCACCATACCAATCTGCCCTACCCTGCCAAAACAACTTGTAACAACAGTCCCTCATGGCAATCATTCTGGCTGATCCTCCCCTATACCTGACTTCTTGCATACATCCCACATCCACTCACCTTATATTCAGTGCCTCATCTACTTCCCTCGCTCTACCTCTCTAACATCCCACATTCCTTGATGCCACCCTGATCCCTCGGTGATTTAGTTTCCTCAGGCTTGCTTTGAATTTCTTTCTCCTTTTGTCGTAATCGGTAAGAATAAATAATGGGGAGAGATGCCACAGGTCCCACCCACCTGCACAGTCCGAAGTCCAGGCATAGGACTTATAGCCCACCAGCTGTGACCAGTGGCTGTGGCAGTGGCCTTGGATCACCCTGCCAGGACAGCTACAGGGACACCCTACAAGAGCACCTTGGCATTGTAACTGTTAATAGGGTAGCCTCCTGGAACGCTACTCCCTGGCTCGGGCTTCAGTCTATGGAGCAGAAGCAGCAACCTGGGAACCGCAGTGCCAGTACCCTCTAGCACAGGTTCGAGCCCCATCCCATCCTGGCCCCAAAATCTATGCTGGCAGACCCTTTGTCATGCCTCCCCTCAATAGGTCATCCACTAGGTAGCAGGGACAAAGTTTTCTCACCGCACGTCCATGCTGGCATCGACCCCTGTGATGTAGTGTAGTATGTTGTGTGACGTGTAAAGTGGGTGTGGTGTAGTGCATGAGATGGAGGAAGTGCATGGGAGAGTTTGCTGTCTTCTCTCTATGTTAGTGTCACACTGAAAAGGTCAGCAAAGGGGGATGGTCAGCTTTCTGGTATCTAGTGAAACAGGAGCTCCAGCTCTCCCTATCACCAGCATTCTCATTCCCCGTGGAATTACCACCTGATCAGCTGGTGCTACAGCCCACTCCCTTAGCAGAAAAAAAAATCTATTTATCTGTCTGTCTGTCTATTCCCAGATGCCTTAATCCTGTAAGGGGTGGCCATAAACAAATCACCTCCATGCCACCTTGTCCTCTGCCATCTCGCAGCCCACTCCCCAGTTGACACCCCCTCCCTCATATAGCCTACCTCTCCATTCCATCCCTCCATCTCATCCTCTGCCTTCCCCTCCCTCTCCCTCCCTCCAGCTCACTCATATACACTCTCCTTGTTAGTCTCTCACACTCCATCCCCTCCACATGGCCAAACCACCTCAGTGTATTTCTCCTAATGATTTCTATCGTATCCATATCCACACCACTATGGTCCTTCACTTCCTCATTTGTCAGCCTCTCTCTCCATGTGACTCCACATGTTCCACTCAAATACCGCAACTCATTTCCACTGCTCTCACCCTTGACTTGTGTCCATACAACAAGGTCCAAGCTTCGCTTCCATGCTTTAGGGTTGGTATTGCAATACTGTTATGTAACAAATTTTCACTTCCATGGTCACTTCCTTATTTCTTATCACTGCTTTCAAAGAACCAGCAACCTTCCTTCCCAGTTGTACCCTTTGATGCACTTATTTTTCAAACTTCCATTCTGACTCATCACACTACCCAAGTACAGTAACCCCTTGTTATACGATGGGGTTCCGTTCCTGAAAACCCCTTCGTATAGCAAGCCCATTATAGAATGGGGTCAATGGGGATATGTTCCCAGACCTGCCTAAACTCTCCCATGCACACACCTTAGCACTCGCATACAAGAAATATCCTTATGTTTAAACATTTAAAGTAACACATTAACCCCTAGGCACCGGGCATGGGTAGACCTATGCACGTTCCAGAACCTGGTTGTTTTTTAGGATGATCAGCTTTCCCCAAAATAAACTTTTTTTCATTACAAATCAATCACAAATGACAAAATACACATAAAAAGCGCATACGTACTCTCTATTGGCGATTTGGAGGTAGTGGTGTGGTGTGAGGGAGCAGGTGTGTGGCGGCTGGGCTGAGCTTGTTTAAGGTCACGGTCAGGGGCGCACCCAGGGGGTAGGGCCCCGGGCCCAGGCCCCCCCTATTAGCTGTCTGGGTCCTTTAAAAATTTATATATATTTATTTTGATAACAGCAAAACATGAAAAACTGGCAAGTACAAACAAAGAGTAACACATGAGCCAGCAGCTCTCTGACTCAACCTGCATATGACCTCCCAGTAATTATCAGATTACCTGACCTCACCTCACTACGGGCCCCCCCCTTAGAAAATTCCTGGGTGCGCCCCTGGTCATAGTGGTTTGATGGCGGTGGCTGGTGGAGGGAGGAGGGATGATATCTCGTGCTAGAATAAGTGTTGAGTGTGTCTTTGTTTCTCTCCCTAATTTACAATGCCGTATGAACACAATATTACAACTAAAATAGCAAAAAAACACAAGAAAGTAACTAATAAAGATTGGCTTATTTTGTGTTTTCCATGATATTTATTTTTTGACAAACTTATGTCTGTTTAGGTATTCACAGTTATTTACACACTATTTACACATTATTTCACTGTTTTCAGTACTTCTTGACAATGTGATACTCCCGAAAGGCTGGCTATGGTCAGTACAAGTGTTTTCAAGCACCCATACACTCTCCCCCTCACCCCTCATGGCTAGTAGCCCTCCCCACTACCCCACCCCACTCTACCCCTCCTGACCCCTACCCCTACCCTGAACCAGTATCAGCTGTTTCCAAGGCCACACTCTCCCTATGCCGGCCTCCCACCACCCTCCACCACAGCCCTCCTCCCTGCTGGGCTGCCCTCCCACCCCCACAGCCAGCCAGCGTGACCCCACCCACCAGCCATGCCGGGACAATACTCTGAGTCCATATGGCGTGCTATAAAGTTCAAACATGCCAGCGAAAAATTAAAATGTCATATGATGTGGACCATAGGCCTCTACCAACACATCATATGACGTGGACCGATGCCTAGGGGTTAATAATGAATAAAGAGGAAAAAAACATGAAAACTACAGTATACAGTAGTTCTTACCTTTACTGAAGTAAGTAGGGTTGTTGATGTGGTTCCGAGACAGTTCACCCTGAAGTCAATTTGCCGTCAAAATGTGGACAGTTCCCCGTCAGGACAATTCCCCATCATTCTGTAAATATCTATCTATCTATCTATCTATCTATCTATAGCCCGTCGCCCTAATCCCGCAAAGGGTGGCCGCAGACAAAACGCCTCCAAGTCGCTCTGTCACCCACCATTCGACTACCCTCCCCCCAACTCCCCCCCCCCTCTCTCATATACCTCTCAATTCCATCCCTCCACCTCATCCTCGGTCTACCTCTCCCTCTCCCTCCCTCCACCTCACCTACATACACCCTCTTAGTCAGTCTTTCATTCTCCATTCTCTCCACATGTCCAAACCACCTCAGTGTATTTCTCCTAATCTTCTCTGCCACATCCACATCCACCCCACAGCGTTCCTTCACTTCTTCATTCGTCAACCTGTCCCTCCACATCACTCCACATGCTCCTCTCAAGTAACTCATTTCCACTGCTCTCACTCTTGACTTGTTCCCCTCTTACAAGGTCCATGCCTCGCTTCCATACGTCAGGGTAGGGATCACAATACTATCATGCAGTGACTTCTTAACTTCCATACTCACCTCCCTATTTCTTATCACTGCTTTCAGTGTACCAACGACCTTCCTTCCCTGCCGTACCCTTTCACGCACTTCATCCCCCAAAGTTCCATCCTTACTCATTACACTACCCAAGTACTTGAATGCACCCACATTCTCCATATCCTCACCATCCAACCTCACTGCACACTCTATGACTTCATTCCTTTCAAACACCATAACTTTACTTTTGTTTACATTAACTTTCAGATTCCTCCTCCTACACACTGTCCCAAATTCATTCACCAAACCTTGCAACTCCCATTCATCTTCACTCAACAGTACTGTATCATTAGCAAACAGCAACACCAGAAGCTTCCAAATCTCACCCTCATTCATTAGAGCCACCCCCACATCCACTGCCCTACCCTGCACCTCCTTTACAACCCCATCCATGTATAAATTAAATAGCCATGGAGACATCACACAACCCTGTTTCAGTCCCACATTGAGATCAAAGAACTCACTCAGCTCACCATCCACTCGCACCGTAACCCTAGCTCCCTCGTACATACTCCTCACAGCACTCAACAATTTCCCCTCCACTCCATATATTTTTAATACCTTCCACATACCTTGCCTATCTATCCTGTCATAAGCTTTCTCCAAGTCCATGAAGGCAGCATACACTTTCCTTCCCTTCTCTAGATACTTCTCCACTAAACATCTTACAACAAATATCTGATCTACACACCCTTTTCCCTTTCTAAATCCCCCTTGTTCTTCTCCAACTAGCTCCTCTGTTATATGCCTAACCCTATCAATGAGTATTCTACCATATATTTTACCAGTCACACTAAGTAGGCAAATACCCCTATGGTTACCACATACTTCTCTCTCTCCTTTTCCTTTGTATAGAGGAACAGTTATACCTGATTTCCAGTCCTCTGGAACCCTTCCCTCTTCCCAAGCCAATCTACACAACTTCCATATCCACTCTACAACAATCTTGCCCCCGTACCTAAGCATTTCACCACATACTCCATCAATTCCTGGGGCCTTTCCCAACTTAACATTCTTCATCGCTTCCACTGCTTCCGCCCTACTGATCTCTTCCTCCCTCCTCTCATCTTTTCTTCTCCCAGCCATTCCCCACCACTTATACTCGCACCGCTCTCACTCTCCACATTCAACAAATCCTCAAAGTGCTCCATCCATCTCCTCAGTTTCTCTCTCTTCTCCACCAACAATCTATTATTCCTGTCTTTCACTCCCCTACTATTTCCCCTTTCACACTGCCTTACTTTCTTTACCTCCTTCCAAAACAATTTCTTACTCTCCCTCCATTTCACACTCAGATTCCTCCCAAACTCCTCATCCACTTTCTTTTTACTCTCCTTCGCCAGTCTCTTAACCTCCCTTCTTCTGCTCACATATACCTCTCTCTTCTCTCTCTCATCTTCTCCCCTACCTCTACTCACTAACCATTCACTATATGCCTTCTTCTTTTGTTCCACAGCTCGTTTCACCTCATCATTCCACCATGCTGTCCCTTGCACACCCTTGCATCTCCTCCTCACTCCACAAACTGCCTCACACGCTGTGCCTATCTCTTCCGTGAATATCTTACATACGTCTTCCACCCCTTCCATCTGCTCTAGCTCATACCTTCCCAGTCTTTCTTCCACTATGCTCTTATACTCTGTCATTTTCTCACTATCTTGCAATTTCTCCACTCTTCTCACAGGAGTTGCTTCCTCCTGTCTTTCCCTTCGTCTCCTCAACCACTTTCTTTGCAGCTCTACCTTGGTCATCACTATGTGATGGTCCGAGACTCCATTTCCCCACCCTCTCCGCACTGTTGCATCCAACACTTGTCTTCTCATTCGCTCATCCACACATACGTAGTCTATCATTGCCTTTCGTTCAACAAGTTCACCATCCATCCTCCTCATTACTCTCCATGTATACCGGTGGATCATCTTATGCTGAAAGTAGGTGTTGGCTATTGATTAATTGATACATTAAGAACTAATTTTTAGGGGGATCTATCAAAGTCTATGTTAATTCAATAGCATAGGCTTTGGTTATCATTTATATGTTGCACTTTTAGACAATAATTAGCTTGTTTTCTACCTGGCTGTAGTTGACGTTGAATTACTGTATATTCTAGTGTCACCCATAGCTGTCTTCATTCATTTCTATTGGTACTACAACATCTTGGGTATATGTTGAAATGACATTGAAGAGGTACAAGTATTCAAAAACTAGTGTACTTGCTAAATAAGTTGATATGCAAATAAATGATGGGGAATCGTCCTGACGGTGAAAAGTCCTGATGGCAAATTGTCTTGTTATTGTTGTGACGGCAAATTGACTTGATGGCGAATTGTCCCAAAAACTTTATACAGTAATCCCTCTACTATCCGAAGTAGTAGGGCCAAAGACATGTCTGGAAAGTGGTCCCATCCGGAAAATGGGCCCCTGGCTCCTGGACTGGTACTTAAGGACCCTAACCCAGCCTAACTTTTAAAGCCACCTAAATAACTCCCAACTGGACATGCATAGCACCTATTTATACCTATTTAAGACCCTATTCACACCAATAATGGACATAAAGCATGAAATAAATGAAAAGGAACCAAAGTATGAGGAATTAGAAGTGACTGTACCTCAGCCAGGGTACTTATAGCACGTCTGTGGCCGCCTTTTCTAAGGATTTGGCAGTGGTGAAAATGCTCTTGAAGCACGTACAGTAATCCATGTTGTGCTGCACTTAATTCTTTGCACTGTGAGTTATAATTGTTTAACACTGCACATTGTTCTTAACTGCACCACGCCAGTTTCAACCACCAATTTGCACTCCACAGTTGATCCTTTGCACTCTAAGTTCTAATTTCTTAACACTGCACAACACTGTAAATTCCCAAGTGGTGTAGTGGCGAGGTATTGCAGTTTATTCACTGTTTATTCACAAAAAACGAACACGTGTGGCTTCCATTGCGATAAGCATCTACTCACCATCGAAGTTAGGGAGTAACTGTTGATGACAGGGAAATAGAGTTGCCAGATCGCAATGGCCACATTACCAAACTCCTCAATTTTCATTACTAAATTTAACTTTTCATTACCAAACTCGTAAAGCTAGCGTGTATTTTTCACTAATTATATATACAAGTGGAAATACAGGTAATCACCCTCCTTATAATTAACAGCATGTTTATTTTCACACTATGTAGGCTAGCAGATTAATCAGAGGAACAAACAATCCACCATCTCCATCCTGTGTATCTTCATACATGTGAAAAATCTGTCTGGTAATGCATTATTCTGATTCATTACCAAACGAATTTTTCATTACCAAATTGGCCCATATTTGGTAATGAAAAATACCAAATGGCAACTCTGACAGGGGAGGGGGGAAGGGGGAGGAAGGAAGGGGTGAAGGGACCATGGTGTAAACCAGCTGTTCAGCGCCGTGCGGCAATTTCAAATGACAGGTGGGAAAAAATTCGGATTTGGGGGGGATTTTTTCTTTTTTTGGCCATTTTTGGGTTCCTAAGGTCCAGGCCCACAATGTTCGGTAAGTGGGGTGTCCGGAAAGTGGGCGTCCGGATAGTATGGGGATTACTGTATAGACCTAATATGAAGATTATTCGTATAATTCCAAAGTATGTCAGTCGTTCACTTAAGGTCATAAGGCATTTGTATAAATGCCAATGTTTCGTATGTAGCTTTATGTTAAACAGTGAAGGAAAGATCATAAATCGCCTGATTTGCATTTCAGTACAGTATATAGTATTTATATTTTTTCAGTTAATACCCATTATTTGATGCCATATTTTACATTTATTATAAAAACAATAAACCACCATCACTTTTAAAAGTATTAAGAATATATGGAGTAGATGGGAAGTTGTTGAATGCAGTGAAGAGTATGTATGAGGGTGCTAAGGCTGCAGTGTGTATGGATAGTGAACTGAGTGAGTTTTTCTGTTTGAAGGTTGGGTTGAAGCAGGAATGTGTTATGTCTGCATGGTTGTTCAGTTTGTACATAGATGGGGTTATTAAAGAGATACAAGGTAGGGCAGTGGATGTTGGAGTGGCCCTAATGAGAGAGGGCAGTGTTTGGAAACTCCCTGTACTGTTGTTTGCAGATGATACTGTGTTGTTAAGTGAAGACGAATGGGAGCTGCAAGGCTTGGTGGATGAGTTGGGAGAGTGTGTAAGAAACGGAATGTATAGGCGAATGTAGGGAAGAGTAAAGTTATGGTCTTTGAGAGGGGTGAAGTCAGTGAATGATGAGGAAATAGAAAATGTGAGTACATTTAAGGACTTGGGTAGTGTGATGAGTAAGGATGGAAGTTTGGAGGGTGAAGTGCTTGAAAGGGTACAACAAGGAAGAAAGGTTGCTGGTTCCTTGAAAGCAGTGATAAGAAGCAGGGAAGTGAACATGGAAGTGAAAAAGTTATTACATGACAGTATTGTGATACCAGCTCTAATGTTTGGAAGTGAAGCTTGGAGGTTGTTGGAGGGACACAAGTCAAGAGTGAGAGCTGTGGAAATGGGTTATTTGAGAGGAGCCTGTGGAGTCACATGGGGAGACAGGCTGACAAATGAGGATGTGAAGGAGCGTTGTGGTGTGGATGAGGATGTGATAGGAAGTATTAGGAGAAACATATTGAGGTGCTTTGGCCAAGTGGAGAGGATGGAGAATGAGAGACTGATGAGGAGAGTGTATGTGAGTGAGGTGGAGAGGGAGAGAGGAAGGGGAAGGCCAAGGATGAGATGGAGGGATGGAGTGGAGAGGTATTAGAGAGAGGGGTGTGTGAATTGGGAGCAGGCCAGTGAAATGGCAGAGGACAGGGTGACGTGGAGGCGATTTGTTTGTGACCACCCCATTTAAGGAATCAAGGCATCTGGCAATAAATAGATAGACTTTCATAACTTATATAATTTAAAAACTAGTGTACTTGCTAAATAAACTGATATGTAAATAAATGACAGGGAATCGTCCTGACAGTGAATTTACTTGATTGCAAATTGTCCCGACTCCGAGGCCAAGGGATAGTAAGAGCCTCACAGCCCTCACTCATCACTGTCAGAACTGGCTGGCTGGGCAGGGCTTTCTGATGAGGCTGGAATGGTGGATGAGCGTGTGTTGTCCAGTGCCGACCGTGTGGGGACATTTGCGTTGCGTTCAAGCATTCGCCGTTCACTGAGCCATGGATGGTCCATAGTTGTAGCGAATCGTTCCCATCGTATAGCGAGTGTACAGTACTAAAATGTCGATGTCATATAAGCAAAGTTCTGTATAACGAGGAATCGTATAATGAGGGGTTACTGTACTTAAATGCAATCACATTTTCCATTTCCTCATCGTCCAACTTGACTGTGCATTCAGTGACTTCATATCTCTCGAAGAACATAACTTTACTCCTCCCTACATTCGCTTTAGATTCCATTTCTTACGCATCCTTCCAGACTCATTCACCAAGCCTTGCAGTTCCTTTTCATCTTCACTTAACAATACAGTATCATCTGCAAGCAACAGTACAGGAAGTTTGCAAATGCTACCCTCTCTCATTAGGGCTGCCTCATCATCCACTGTCCTACCTTGTATCTCTATTATAACCCCATCCAAATACGTATTGGACAACCATGGTGACACGACACATCCGTGTTTCAGTCCAGCATTAAGATAGAAAAATTCACTCATTTCACCATCCACAGACACTGCAGCCTTAGCACTCTCATGCATACTCTTCACGGCATTCAGCAGCTTCCCATTTACTCCATACATTCTTAATATCCACATTACTTGTCTATCCACTGTGTCATATGCTTTCTCCAGATCCATGAAGGTGGGATACAACTTCTTTCCCTTCTCAAGAAACTTTTCCACCAAGAGCCTAAGAATGAATATCTGATCTACAAAACCTCCTCAATTCCTAAAACCTCCCTGTTGTTCTCCAGCTAATTCCTCTGTTATTTCCCTGTCAGTAAGTATCCTACCATATGCTTTTCCTATTACACAAAGAAAACAAATACCCCTATGATTACCACACACTTCTCTTTCCTCTTTGCCTTTGTACAGGGGCCTAATTATACTGACTTCCAATCCTTTGGGACTGCATGTCTTCCAGGCCAGTTAGCTCATCTTCCATATCTATTCTATTGCTGTCTCTCTCGCATGCTTCATCATTTCACCACACACTCCACCAGTTCCTGGGGTTTTCCCCATTTTGACTTTCTTCATTGCTTCCACTACTTCCATCATATTGATCATTTCCTCCATTCTCACCACCCTCCTTCTCCCAGCCGCTTATACTCACATTACTTATGTTCAACAGTTCTTTAAAGTGTTATCTCCATCTGCTCACTTTTTCTCCCCTTTCCAATATCAGTCTGCCATTATCATCTTTCACTTCCTTACTAACTTTTTACCACCCTGCCGAACTCTCTTCACCTCCATCCAAAACATTTTCTAACATTCTCTCAACTTTACACTCAGATTCCTTCTAAATTCCTCATCCACAGTCTTCTTGCTCTCTCTTACTAATCTTTTCACCTCGCTCTTCGTCTATTTATAACTCACTCCTCCATCTCAACTTCTTCCATGCCTCTGCCTCCCATCCACTCACTATATATGCATTCTTCTTTTTGCACCACAGCTTGTCACGGCATGTCTCACCTCTGTATTCCACCATGCTGTTCCTTGCACCTCCTTTCGTCTTCTCATCACCCCACACCCCACCTCACATGCTGCACAGATTTCTTTTGTGATTATCTTGCACACATCTTCCACCTCCCCCATCAGCTCCAAATCATATCTACCCAAGCACTCCTCCACGTCTTTCTTATATTCTGCTTTTTTTTTTTTGCAACCTTTCTACTCTCCTTGTATGGGCTACTACTTTCTGTCCTTCCTCCTTCTCTTCATCCATCGCATTTGTACCATGACTTTCACCACCACCAAGATTTGGTCAGAAAGTCCACTCCCTCAACCTCTGTATGGTCATTTATCCATTACACACCTTCTCTTTCTCTCCTGCACATACTTATAATCACTAACTGCCCTCTGTTCATTCAGTTCACCACCCACCCTTCTCATGACTTGCCACTTTGCATATTAACCCTTTCACCTTGGTTGCTGTTCTTGTTTATTTTATTCAAGTTAACATGGAAGATTTGCTTGAACTGAGAAATTGCAGCAGTTATAGGCTTCAAAAATTATTAAGCTTTTTTTCTTCAGCAATTTATACACTTGGGAATTTTATTTAATTATCACTGAATACAGTAATTTTGTTCATTTGAGAAAAGCCTAGCAATTGAACAGTTAATTCATCTGTACATCCATCCAATCTTTTATGGCCTCATCAAGAGCATAGGAGCTAGGCTGTTCAGTCCGAACAAGTGTGGTGAGAATTATGGACCCTTCATTATTTTCCTCCCTCCTCAACAGAGCCTATTGGTGGCAGGAGTAGTGGTGGTGCAGGGAATGGCATTAATGGAGCACGAGGCTTCCTGCAAGTTGGGGAGTGGAGCTATCCCCTCATTCCAGCACACAGCCCTGTCCTACACTCCTTTTATGGCGCATATATGTTCCCAGATGTGACCAGCGGTGTTGAGGGTAAGTTCTGGGATGGCTGTGTAGCTTACCAGTGGTGTAAGATAATGGTGGGATAAGATATAATGTGATTTGCTAAGTATGTGGAGTAAGGAAATCTGTTTATAATAAGGAAGAAGGGAGTGTTCTAAGAAGATATGGTTGTAAGAAGAGAATGGTTGTTGATAGAGTGGTGAAAAGGATATGTGAGTGCATTTGAAGGTGGAAGGTGGTGTGCTTGGCTGGGAAGTTGGATGAATATATTAATTGAGTATGTGAGAATGTGAAATAAGGAAGTTGCATGATGCTAGAGAACTGACAGAGAGTTTAGGTGGTTGGTTGAATTGTACGAGTATATGGAGGATCACATGGAAGAGGGCAAATGTGGTACCAATTTATAAGGGAGGAAACAGGGAAGAACCCCTGAATTATAGACCAGTGTCCCTAACCAGCATGGTCACAAAATTGTGCGAAAGAATTCTGAAAGATAGATGGATAAATTATCTGGAAGAGATGAACATTTTGGCTGATAGTCAGTTGGATATAGAAGTGGAAGGTCATGTGTTTCCAACTTGTTGAGTTTTTACTCAAGAGCAATTGAAGTGCGACAGGAGAGAGATGGTTGGGTGGATTGTGTGTATTTAGATTTGGAGAAGGCCTTCGACAAGGTACCTCATAAGAGACTAATGTGGAAACTAGAGCATATAGGAGGACTGAGGGGGAACCTCCTGGAATGGATGAGAGACTTTTTGAGAGACAGATAAATGAGGACAGTAATAAAGGATATGATGTCCGGATGGAGGGAAGTAACAAGCGGAGTCCCACAGGGCTTGGTGTTGGCGCCAGTAATGTTCCTGATTCATGTAAATGATATGGTAGTGTTTGGAAGGGTAGTGTTTGGAAACTCCCTGTACTGTTGTTTGGAGATGATACTGTGTTGTTGAGTGAAGACGAAGGAGAGCTGCAGTTTGAGAGAGTGTGTAAGAAACGGAATCTAAAGGTGAATGTAGGGAAGAGTAAAGTGATGGTCTTTGAGAAAGGTGAAGTCAGTGAATGTACTGCGAGATTGGATGGTGAGGAATTGGAAAATGTGAGTACATTTAAGTACTTGGGTAGTGTGATGAGTAAGGATGGAGGTTTGGAGGGTGAAGTGCTTGAAAGGGTACAGCAGGGAAGAAAGGTTGCTGTTTCCTTGAAAGCAGTGATAAGAAGTAGGGAAGTGAGCATAGAAGTGAAAAAGTTACCACATGACAGTATTGAGATATCAGCTTTAACGAAAGGAACTGAAGCTTGGACGTTGCTGGAAGGACACGTCAAGAGTGAGAGCAATGGAAATGGGTTATTTAAGAGGAGCCTGTGAAGTCACATGGAGAGACAGGCTGACAAATGAGGATATAAAGGAGCGTTGTCGTGTGGATGTGGATGTGATGGGAAGCGTTAGGAGGAATACACTGAGGTGGTTTGGCCATGTGGAGAGGATGGAGGGTGAAAGACTGACGAAGAGAGTGTATGTGAATGAGGTGGAGGGGGGAAGAGGGAGGGGGAGGCTGAGGATGAGATGGAGGGATGGGGTGGAGAGGTATATGAGAGAGGGGGGTGTGAGTTGGGAGCGGAGCAGTGAAATGGCGGGGGACAGAGCGACGTGGAGGTGATTTGTTTTGTGGCCACCCCGAATGGGATTGAGGCGTCTGGCAATAGATAGATAGATAGATGGATATGGTAGATGGTGTGAACAGTTATGCAAGTCGGTTTGCTGATGATGCAAATATCTTGAGGAAGGTGGTGGTTGAGGAGGATTGTAAAATGCTGCAAGAGGATCTGGATAGGTTACATGATTGGAACCGGATGTGGGAAATGAAATTTAATGCAAAGAAATGTAAAATATGGGAAATGGGTAAAAGTACCAAGAGGCCATCATTGAATTATTTGGTGTGTAATGAACCAATCACAAAAGCGAGAGAAGAGAAAAATTTGGGAGTGCTGGTCCAGGACAGTTTACCACCTGAAAAACACATTAATAAGGCAGTTAGAGAGACGTATAAACTCCTGACTAATATAAGAGTAGCTTTTCATGATATGGATGAGGAGATGATGAATATTTTGATAGTGGCCATGATTCGTCCCAGGTTAGAATATGCAGCAGTAGTGTGGTCCCCAAACAAAAATAAAGATATAAACAGGATTGAGAGAATACAAAGAACAGCAGCCAAAATGGTCCCCAGTCTTGCAGATCTGCCATACAGAGAGAGGCTGGAGAAGCTGGATTTGCCTTCCTTAGAAGAAAGGAGAAAGAGAGGAGACATGATTGCAGTGTTCAGGACCATGGTGGGAGTAGATAAAATTGACAAAGAAGTTCTGTTTTTATGGGATAAGAGAGTAACAAGAGGACATGGAATGAAACTGAAGAAACGAAGCTGCTTGAAGGATATGAAGAAATATAGTTTTCCGTATAGATTTATAGACCTGTGGAATAAGAGATTGTCCAGTCTAAAAACTTAAGTGAGTTTAAAGCTAAATTTGACTTACTGAGAAACAGATGGGACCTCATGAGCGTAGCTCATTTCCTGTATATCACAAATAGGTAAATACATGACAAGTGTTTAGCATCCCCCCACCTTTTTTTTCTTTATTTTTTGTTTTTTAATTTATTTTTTTTTTAATGTGAGGAAGAAGAAACCAAAGGCAATGAGCCCACAAAACTGTTCCTTCCAAGAGAAAAACAAAATACAAGAGAGAGCCAAATTCAAGATCCATTCATTTTAAGATGCCTGGACACAGTGTTTGAAAGACTGGAGATCATAGGAAGCAGGAAATACAGACAGAGGGAGACAGTTCCAGAGTTGACCTGTTGCATAAATGAAGGACTGGGAGTAACGGTTAACTCTTGCATTAGAGAGTTGGACAGAAATGGGGTGAGAGTTTGCTGCTAGACGGGTGCTACGCGTAGAAGTGAAGGAATGCATGTAGACAGTTCAGAGGAACAGTGACCATTGAAGTAGCGATAGAAAAGAGATAAAGATGCAACATTGCGGCGAAGAGACAGAGGTTGAAGGGAGTCAGTAAGAGGGGGAGAGTTAATGAGACGAAAAGTCTTTGACTCCACCCTATTGAGAAGAGCTGCATGTGGGGAGCCTCCCCACACATGAGAGTTGTACTCCACACAGGAGCGGATAAAACCCCTGTATAGAGTCAACAATTGTGCAGGGGCAAAGAAGGAACGGAGTTGGCTTAGCACACCCAATCGCTTGGAAGCAGATTTTACAAGAGATGTAATATGATCTTTCCAAGACAAGTACTGAGGAAACGAAACCCCAAGCATGTTCAACGATGATGCAGGATTAAGTTGAGTATTATTAAACATAAGTGGGTATACCTGTGGAAGATTTTGTCGGGTTGATAGGTGCAAAAACTGAGTCTTTGATGCATTAAAAGCAACCAGATTATTTTTACCCCAGTCAGAGATACGAGCCCATTAGGTGTGCCATAGCCTCATCCCTTGCCTGTTGAAGTAACTGCTGAGATGGACGTTGTGGGAATCGAATGGAAAGGTGAAGGGTGGAGTCATCAGCGTATGAGTGGATAGGGTTAGATGTACAGCTTAGAAGGTCATTGATGAATAAAAGGAAGAGAATTGATGATAGGACAGAGCCCTGAGGAACCTCACTGTTAATAGATCTAGGAAAAGAATGAGAGCCACCTACAACAGCAGCTATAGAACGACCAGAAAGGAAGCTAGAGATGAAGGCACAGATAGAAGGATAGAAACCGTAGGAGGGCAGTTTGGAAATTAAAGATTTATGCCAGACTCGATCGAAAGCCTTTGAGATGTCAAGTACAATGGCAAAGCTTTGGCCAAAGTCCCGAAAGGAGGATGACCAGGAGTCTGAAAGGTAGGCTAGAAGATCGCCTGTGGAGCGTCCCTGACGGAACCCATACTGACGATCAGAAAGAAGGTTGTGATAGGAAAGATCCTTTAAAATTTTTCTATTAAAATAGACTCAAAAACTTTTGAGATACAGGATGTTAAAGCAATTGGACGATAGTTAGAGGATTGGGAATGGTCACCCTTCTTTGAGACTGGCTGAATGAGAGCAAACTTCCAGCAAGAAGGAAAGGTACATGGTGACAGACAAAGGCGAAAGAGTTTGCCTAGGCAGGGTGTAAGCACAGAAGCACAGTTCTTGAGAACAACAGGAGGGACTCCATCAGACCCATATGCCTTATTAGTACTGAGGCCAGCAATGGCAGAAAATGCATCAGCTGAAGAAATTTTAATGTTAGCCATGAGGAAGTCAGAGGGGGGAAGTGATGGAGGAACAACACCGGAATCGTCTAAGGTGGAATTGGAGGAGAAAGTCTGAGCGAAGAGATCTGCTTTATCAGTAGAAGAAATAGCTACAGAACCATCAGAGTAGAAAAGAGGAGGGAATGATGATGAGGTAAAGTTGCTAGAAAGGTTTTTGGCAAGGTGCCAGAAGGAGCGGGAAGAGTTCGAGTTAGAGAGTTGAGAGCATTTTGTACGGATGAAATTATTTTTAGCAGAGCGAAGAACAGACTTAGCACGATTCCGGGCAGAAATGTATAAAAGATGTGATTCAGGGGTGGGTTGGCTCCGGTACCTTTTATAGGCCCTCTCCTTGTTGCGAACAGCATTAGAACAAGCGTGATTAAGCCAAGGCTTTCGTGCATTAGTCAAAGGATATGAGAAAGGAATGTATGCTTCCATGCCCGAGAGAATAACCTCCGTAATGCGTGAAGCACACCCAGATGGCTCCCGGCTATGGAAGCAATAATCATTCCAGGGAATGTCAAAGAAGTATTGCCTGAAGGCCTCTCAATCTGCAGCTCCGAAGTGCCAGAGACGACGTTTTTTTGGAGGGTCCACAGGCCGTACCGGAGCGATAGGACAGGTTAAGGTGATAAGGTTGTGATCGGAGGAGCCCAACGGAGAGAAAAGATTAACAGTTTAAGCAGAAGGATTAGTTGTAAGGAAGAGATCAAGTATGTTGGAGCTCTCTCCAAGGCGGTCAGGGATACGGGTAGGGTGCTGTACAAGCTGCTCTAGGTCATTAAGGATAGATAAGATGTAGGCTTGTTCACCAGGTGGATCAGTGAAAGGAGAGGAGAGCCAAAGGTGATGGTGAACATTGAAATCAACAGGAATGGAGATTTCAGAGAAAGGAGAAATGGATAGAATGTGTTCTGTTGTAGAAGTAAGATTGTCAAAGAATTTTTGATAGTCATTAGAATTAGGAGATAAGTAAACAGCACAGATATATTTAGTCAGAGAATGACAGGAAAGCCGAAGCCAGAGTGTAGAGAATTCAGAAGAATCGAGTTCAGGAACACGAGAGCAAGATCAGTTGTTGCGTATATATGCACAACAGCCACCTTTGGCTTTGAAATGAGTATAGAGTAAGTAGGAGGATACAGAAAAGGGTTTGCTGTCAGTTGCCTCAGACAGCTGAGTCTCAGTTAGAAAAAGAAGGTGAGGTTTAGAGAAGGAGAGGTGGTGCTCAACAGAGCGAAAGTTAGAGGAAAGGCCATGAATGTTGCAGAAATGAAGAAGAAGAGAGTCAGACAGTGGTTCCAGGCACCTTGAGTCATCACTGGGAGAGGGGCTGAAGGTGGAGGCCTTTATTGTCCCCTCCCCTGGGGACTCTGAGGCTATGTTAGTCACGCCATTTTTTTGAAAATTTTGAAAAGGAAGTGTGGTGTGTACTGTGCATGTAATTTGGTGTTGATAGTTGGAGAAACTTGTATTGGAGAGCATGCTGGTCTACTCTCTCTGTTACTGAGACACTGAAAAAGTTCAGCAAAGGGGGATGGTCGGGACCTAGTCCCAAGGGCTGATGAAACGGGAGCTCCAGCTCTCCCTGTCATCAGCTTTCCATCCACATTGGGAGTACTGCCCTGCTCAACTGGTGCTACAGTCTACTCCTTGATAGTTGATGTAATGACTGTTTGTTGGTAATATGAAATACATCTAAAATGATTAATGCCAAAACAGAAATGTGGATGGTTAGGATTTTATGGTAGAGCAGTGACTCTAAGGACTTGAACAGTGAGTGAGTGACTGAATGGATTATTTTACTGGGCACACTGTTGAAAGTTCTCACTCTGTTGTGCATTCTCCTTTCTTGCTTTCAGGATCAACTTTACCCTATCCCCAGGTGGGAAAAAGATTCTAGGTTGATGCTCACTATGAATGATGAAATTAAACTAGTTGTATAGGTTTTTTCTGAAAAATGGTTTCAGACTGCACCCTGAGGCCACAATACTTACAGTATTAACAAGCAAACATGGAACATGGAAGAATTATTAAAGAGAAAGTACAAGATATCAGAAGTCCTAGTGAGTGATGAACAGGGTGGCTTTAGGAGTGACAGAGGATGTGTGGATTAAATATTTGCAGTGAAACAGATAGCAGAGAAGGCTTATGAGAAGGACCATAATGTGTTAATTTGATTCATATATCTGGAAAGAGCATATGACAATGTGGACAGAGAAGGATTATGGAAAGCTTTGCTTATGTGCGGCGTAGATGGTAGGCTGCTAGGTGCCATCAGGAGTTTTTAGATGGTAGTGAATCATGCATAATCGTTAATGGGCATCTAAGTGAATGGTTCACGATCGGTGTGGGCGTTCGACAAGGTTGTGTGATGTCCCCATAGTTGTTCAATATGTATATGGATGGGTTGATAAGAGAAGTAAAAACACGAGAATGGAGAGGAGGATGGTGTTGATATCTATCTATTGGCAGATGCCTTAATCCTAAAAGGGGTGGCTACAAACAAATTTGCTCCATGTTGCCCTGTTCCCTGTCATGTCTGTGGTTGATGAGTTTGCTTGACCATGGTAATTGCTTGGCTGTGGTTTATAGGTCTGCTTGACCAGGTAGAGTAGTGTAAAATACCAGGGATAAGTGTTGTACAATGTGCTGTAGAGACCTTTTATATTGGCTTTCAAAGTTGGGGTATGTACGAAATGGGACCTCGGGAGAAGTCCATTATTCAGATGGATCCACTGTTCAGACATGCGTTTGGCTTTATTACATCGGATAATTGAGGGGCTACTGTATATATATATATATATATATATATATATATATATATATATATGTATGTATATATATATATATATATATATATATATATATATATACATACATATATATATATATATATATATATATATGTATGTATATATATATATATATATATATATACACACATAGGCATTTGATTATGAGAGGAAGAGTGTGAATGAAGGGACAGAGGTGAGTATCAGTTCACTGAACATGGGGACATCCCTTTAGGTCTATTCATTTCTTTCACCGGACAATTCAACTTTGGGTGAACTTTTCTTACTGTAGGAGTTTGATCTCAGCCTTAATGAACTCGTTTACAATAGGAAAGGTCTTATCTGACTGAATATAACTGACTGGTAACAGCAAGAATAACCTGGATAGGATGTAACCCAGATTTGAGTGGGTAATCCTCATATCCTATCTGCCACAGGGACCAGCGTTGGAGTCATCCTTCCTGACACAGTGGATAAGGAGATGCGAGAATTGTTTGAACAAATCTTGACTCAGTTGACACAGTATCAGGAACAGATGCCACCACCTGGTGTGGATGTAGCCAAGGAGAGTTCAGCCATCAGTTCTTCCACTTCTGAGCGCATTGCTGCAGGTTTGGTGGCAGGTATCAGGCACGGCAAAATCACAGTTTTGTATTTGTGAGAGGCCACTAGTTTGTGTACAGTGAAAATGCAAGATTTGTGACATTTTTGGGTATGTATAAGAAATTATATTACCAGGAAAAATAAGCTCTAGCTAATTAGTTTTGTATCCTTATCATTGGTAAAGTGAAGTGTGCCAGTTGATGGTAAAAATCTGTTCAGTAATGTAAATCTTTCAGATCTGTCTTACTCAATTATTTGTGTAAATAAAGTGTTTATATTGCTTATTCATTTTTAGACTATCTTTTGTACACAATAATATTGGTAATTGGCTTTCTTTGCTGGATGCTGTTTGGGTTGCATTGATGTGTTTATTACTGGTATCGTCTTTGTTTTGTGCAGTGCACTGTATCTCTGAATTATCAGCACAGTAGTGTAGCTACATAGAATATCCTCAGGCCTCTCAGGGTTATGTAAATGGTATCAGAATTCAGAATATTATGTGCTGTTGTTAATCTTTGTAAATACCGTACTGTATTAGATAATTCTGTGATTTTGCTGGGTGCTTAATTATCTACTCATGTATAATGTAGCATATGATCTTACTAACATCTTTCTTGTGGCTGTTTTCTCAAAATTGCATGTCATCACTAGAAACTGATCTTTGATGTTTCATATTTTAGTTATGTGGCATTAGTTGTATAAGTGTTTCTGACTGATATTCTTATTCAGGGCTAACTGATTGCTTTCCTTCTGCTTTTCGTGGGGTTAGAGGAAAGAGAACACTGTTGAAGTATTTCATGCACATTGAGGCAACACAAAGGTGGGGATGGTGTGAACAAGGTATCACATTACCCTCTGATTATCTCCACAAGAATAATGTGAAAGGCTTCTGATGTGAGTCCTGTGTCTGCCCAGGGCAAAGTAAACTTAGGCAGATTTTATGCCACAGGTGTTATAAAGCACTTGTATACATGGATATTTTTTCTTTGATGAAGCCAAGAGTTTCAAGGGCCTGGGTTGTATTTGAATGGATGTATGGTCCATTTCACTGGGCACTTTGTTCATAGATCTAGTTTAGCACTCTCTTGTATGTGTATTATTCCTGGAACTCCATTTATTAGTGGGAAATAGCAATACGATGATGATGATGAAAAGGATGAAGATGAGATATATTCAGTAGTTGCGTCACATGTTTTATAATAGTTTACATAGTTCACTTTGATTAAAATTCTGACTAACCATGACCCTTAAAGGCTAACTATTGCACTGAGGCTTATATTGTGGCTACTGGCAGACAGTTTGAATTATTTGAGGGAAGTACCTCACCTTATCCTTTGAGATTGAAAACCTGTTTCACTTCACCCCAAGGTGGCAGTTAGGACACTGGGATTTAGGGATGATTTTTGGCAGGTGATTTTACAGTAGTTAGCTGAGGCAGACATCCTGTGGAGGGTTACACATATAATTTTGTGACTTGTTTTATTTTTGTTTTGTACAATAGGAGCAGAGGCAGTGTCAAAGGGTGTGGTGTGGGGTGCAGGAAAGCTGAGTGAACTGATCACTTTTGGGTCAGAAAGCCTCAAGACCCACCTTCAGCCAGGGCAAGAGAATCGTGAGATTGATCCCAAGTGGCAGAAAACGGCTGAGGTGGCCAGGAGTGTCTCAGGCACTGCAGTCAGGGTCAGCGGTTACCTCTGTGAGTTCATTTGCCTTTCAAAACGTGTGTAGGTGTCGTATGTGTGCATGTACTGTATTCATAATTTCATTTGTAGTGTTACAGATTATGTTCAGAGTAAAACAACCAATATAGCTTCATGATTAATTACAGGTTTTTATCATTTTTAATTTTTAATTTGACCAGTTGTTTTTAAGGGTAATTATGTGTGCCATGAGGTTATATTATGCTATGCAGAGCTGGATATTCCGCAGTCGCTTCTGCAAACTGCAAAGTCCACAATTTCAGAAGTGTGATTTCATTTGCAGATTTGTGCGGATACTTCTGCAATCGCTTCTTCAGACTGCGAAGTCCACAATTTCGGAAGTGTGATTTCATTTGTGGATTTGTGTTTGCGACAAATTTAATGCAAATTTGCAGTTTTGCTTTTGTGGAAGTACTTCCACAAGTGAAGACCTACCCTCAAAGCAGCCTGACCACTGAGAACTTTGAGCAGCTTGTTTTTATGATGAGCAACTTGGGCCTGCTCAATATGGAGTTGTCTCAGTTGTTGGAAGAGTCTGACTGTGACTGTGGAGTGAGGACTGGGGAGGATAGAGCCAAGGAATAGAGGTGGACTGGTGTGACAACTTGTAAGATGTGAGCTGTGAAGTGTAATAATTTTATTAATTTATTTACAGTAGTGAATTACTTACCCTTGGTTTGTAGTAAAAACAGTCCATTATACTAATACAGTATAATAATATTTAAAATACTACAGAACCTGATAGTTGCCAAACTCATTATTAACGACTTCACTAATGACAGGTAGTGAGTTCTTCCTGAAAAAATAGTCGGAAAAATACAGAAAATCAACTGGAGGATTATAAGTTGAATTGGTAAGTTCTTTCTGCCGAAAGTTATACGTACATTTAGCGCTCACTCTTTTATTTGTTTTTGCGTGTATATGTGAAAGAGAGTATTGATGCAAACAGTAATGTCTTCCATTAACCCCTGAAAAAGCCCTGGCATTGAACAACCCTTTATAGTACCAGTGTCACTGTTGTCGAGTTAGCGCAAGCTGTAAAAAACAGTGAATAATTATGGGAAGGGAATGAAGGTCACTAGTATGTTTACACGACCCCATGCTACCATCCCAAACAGTCAGGTGGTCACTTAATCTCAGATGTTTTCACCCATGTGGCATATGCACCGTAATTTTATTAATTCTTCCGTGAATCATAGCGAATCACAGGATGTGTTTAGGAAGCTAAAATACACATTGCTAGGTGCGCCACATCTGTAAGAAAAATAAATTGGTTTTAGAACTCTTAAAAAATCTTTCCGGGGCCAGCCAGGGAGCACGCAAATTTCTGAACCCACGGCCATTGAGGAGTTAAGCCATTAAGCCATACCTGTGATTGTTTGTTTCTGGCACAATAGAAGAAACTTACTCAGTGTACTCAAAGGTGGATTTTGTTTCCCAACTTTCCAGCTGTAGGTTAAGTTCGGTTTGGTTAAATTATTCTATCTATCTATCTATTAAATTATTAGGAACAGTTAAACTCGGTTAGGTTAGGTATAGTTAAACACTTAGAACAGTCCCTTCCACCATTACGCTGCCGAATGAAAAAAAGAGTTGTGAGATCCGAACAGCTAAAAACAATGGGAAAACAGATTTAACAAGGAACGTTTATATATGGGTCATGCATTACAGTGTCAAAGGTTCTTAGGCTAAACAACTACCAGTAAATGTCATAATCAGGAAGGCATCAAGAATTAGTGAATCTGAAGAATTAGCAAGGGGGTTTGGAACACAACCTCGCTAGTTTGGGGGAGTTACTGTACATATTTTAGTTTTACTATAAATATAATTTGATATATTCCATTCAGTACAACAGACAGTTTCCAGATTTCATAAAGTCACCTATTGTTAATCAGAATAGAGTGAATAAAGATATAATGTAGTGGATGAGTAACTTGAGATGATTTTTAACCCCTTGGTTATGAAAAATATGATCCTAAACTTGATAAAATCCAAAATAATATCCAGAATAAAATGAAACTGATGCCATGGTACTGAAAGGGATTCAAATGATTCGCGTTTGCGTTTGCATTTGCGAAACTGCAAATTTCAAGAAGATTCTGGATTTGCGGTTGCGGCTGGTAATGGTTTGAGTTTGCAGAGTTGCGTTTGCGGAAGTGAAATTTCGTTTGCAGTACCCAGCTCTGATGCTATGAATAAAGGTGTGCTTGTGGAGTTACACATGTAGCCTTCAGGTTTTGATTTTGTGACCAGCAAACCCTCATCCCCAAAGCTTGGAAATGTAACTCTCATTTTCCCATAAGATGCATAATTTCTCAAGCATGATCTTTCTTCATCATGCCACATCCAGTAATGCATCTACTGAATAAAAGAACTCTCATCTACTGTGTGCATCTATGTACGCTCATGATTACTAATCTCTGACCAGCGAGTTAGCCAAAGTCGTGGCCAGGCATAGGCTACACAATCAGACACGTTCAACTATCGTTCGAGAAAGGTTTAGTTCTTCAATATACAATTTTCTAAACATCACTGGAACACTTTCACTTTGCATATTATAGTACCTTTTCAAGTAATGTATATGCATTTTAAGAAATAGACATGAAAGTTGGTCATAGCTGTTATATTTAGTGTGTAATGAGTGCGTGATAATATTTGACATTCATACTGGGTTTTATTAATATGTTTATTACTTCACCGACCTATTTCGTGAGGCGAGCCTTTAACGGAGCTGTTGACAGGTGATAACGGAGAAATATCCACGACTACCACGGCAGCTGGCACCCACACGACATATTCAAAGTATGCTTTATAATACTATCTTTCTATCTACCAAAGCCTGATGCCCTAATCCCACAAAGGGTGGCTGCAGACAAAAACGCCTCCAAGTCGCTGTGTCTATCACCCACCATTTGACTGCCCTCCTCCGAACCCACTCCCCCCTCCCTCATATACCTCTCTACTCCATCCCTTCACCTCATCCTCGGTCTTCCCCTCCCTCTCCCTCCCTCCACTTCACCTGCATACACCCTCTTAGTCAGTCTTTCATTCTCCATTCTCTCCACATGTCCAAATCACCTCAGTGTACTGTATTTCTCCAAATTTTCTCATCCACATCCACATCCACCCCACAACGTTCCTTCACTTCTTCATTCGTCAACCTGTCCCTCCATGTCACTCCACATGCTCTTCTCAAGTAACTCATTTCCACTGCTCTCACTCTTGACTTGTTTCCCTCTAGCAAGGTCCATGCCTCACTTCCATACGTCAGGGTAGGGATCACAATACTGTCATGCAGCAACGTCTTAACTTCCATACTCACCTCCCTATTTCTCATCACTGCTTTAAGTGATCCAGCAACCTTCCTTCCCTGCTGTACCCTTTCAAGCACTTCATCCCCAAAAGTTCCATCCTTACTCATCACACTACCCAAGTACTTGAATACACTCGCATAATACTACAGTAAAACCTCGATTTAACGGCATCCTAGGGGGCCCTGAGCATGCCGAAAAAAATGAAATTCCGTTAGATTGGGGCTTACACCTATTGATACCCCTGGACTCACACTAACACATTTTAACACATTTTTAAGCATATAAACATGTGCAGACATACAAAATCAGTAAAAAAATTTTATATTTAGAACAAAAGAAAGCATATATGTGTGGTATTGTAGTAAAGTACTGTACAAATCCAGGTAAGTACAGTACAGTAATCCATGTAAGTACAGTGCACTAGTCTTCATACAACACGAGATAGGTTATGCAGAACCTCGTGCAAAATTGATTTCGCACTAAAACGTGACATATATTTACATGTAAAATAGGGGGTTAGGTTCCAGGAGCCTCATATTTTATGTTAAAAATATATTTGAAGAGAGATTACTAGAACATATATTTACATGTAAAATAGGGGGTTAGGTTCTAGGAGCCTCATATTTTTCGTTAAAAATATATTTAAAGAGAGATTACTAGAAATATGTCTGTCTTAAGACACCGAAGACAGTGTGTTTACATACGACCTCACCAACTGGACATGTCAGTGCATAGCTACTACAGTCTAACCTTACCTAACCGATTAGTTTTGCCCCCTAATACTCCCCATAAACGTTTTAATCACCAAGGATTGCCACTAAGCCTCTTGAAAGTCCTCCTTGGAAATCAAGCAAAAACTTGACCTAAACATTCATCATATTCATTCATTGCCAGACGCCATGTATCCTAGACGGAGTGGCCAAGGGCTTAGAGTTAATTGTTTTACAGGGAGGGGCACTAATCCTCCACCAACCCCACTTGACACGTAGGGATGCCAACAGCATCTGGTTTTCCCAGGCAGTCACCCATCCAAGTACTAACCAGACCCAACGTTGCTTAACTTCGCTGATCGGACGGGAAGCGGTGTACTCAACGTGGTATGGAAAAAAATATATAAAAAAAAATATATAAAGAAGTCGTCAGCATGGAGTGATTACGTATCTCACTTCTCAGATACACACGAATGCAGAAATCATGAAAAATAAACAAGTCAGCCTAACAGTATAATTTGTATGACAATATAATTCCCAAGAACTGAGCTCACATAATTATCTTGCCTAACTGTTTATGTCAACACGTAGTGTCTTCATGTATCATAAGATCCGAATTTACTTGATCAAAGATCGTCAGTTTATAACAAAAAGATTGAGCACAAAGCCTTTTTTCTTCTTTTTTTCACACTCATTACACTAAAGGCGAATACATGAATTTTACTGCTCCACGTGAATAATGGCCAGCCAACATCACGCATATTTCGTCACGAATCACTTTCTGTACTAATAAAAAAAAATGCAATGTGAAACTTTTTGAAAGCTGTTAGTCATCAACAATAAAGGAAAAAAAATATATAAAGAAGTCGTCAGCATGGAGTGATTACGTATCTCACTTCTCAGATACACACGAATGCAGAAATCATGAAAAATAAACAAGTCAGCCTAACAGTATAATTTGTATGACAATATAATGCCCAAGAACTGAGCTCACATAATTATCTTGCCTAACTGTTTATGTCAACACGTAGTGTCTTCACGTATCATAAGATCCGAATTTACTTGATCAAAGATCGTCAGTTTATAACAAAAAGATTGAGCACAAAGCCTTTTTTCTTCTTTTTTTCACACTCATTACACTAAAGGCGAATACATGAATTTTACTGCTCCATCATTAACTTTTTTTCCCAACAAAGAAAACTATCCACATCGTAAACATCCCGACTCATTTTACCCGTCTGATCATTTGCATTTAAGCTGCAACGCTACACGCCACTTTGTCCAACAATTTTACATTTTCATTTAGAATAAATTCATGTGTTCATAGCACTTTCAGGGTGCTTAGGCATAACTAAAGTTAGTGTGGAACCACATGCTCAGTTCTGAGAGGAAACGAGGAGCAAGAAAATAAGCAAATAAACTTCTCATCACAGCAACCTTTCACACAACACTGAGGTAGGCAGCAGGCTGTGGTTGGTGGTATGGGGGTCACGTGGGTCGGGTTGTGTCGAGGAAACCAATCAGTGACCGACAAAAGCATTACACACGAGTTGTATCTGGAAATCCAGTACTAAAACACCCATTTCCCACAGTTTCTCTTGTGCAGTTGAGTGGTATTACCATGACATTATATAATTATGGGAGAAATTAAATGCTCGTGTTATTGTAAGATCATTTTGTTTGGTCTTAAATCTGGTCTCTGCTGTAATCCAGATATTAGTTGGCAGGTTGGAGTAGAATAGATGGCACTGTGTAAATTATGAAGTCTATAACACTAGTTCATAAATCTAACCTTACATGCCAATTTTTTTCACTTTGGGGTCAGGCTAGGTGGGAGGAAGACTAGGTGAGCATAAACATACCCAGCTGGTGGGAAACTGCAAACAGATGATCGAGATGCATGTGGTGCCCACCACATTTGAATTTGTTTCTAATTTATACCCATTTTGGGGGAATTTTTAATTTTTTTTTGCATAAATATTCCTTGGGAGATTTGTGCCTTTAGTTTGGGGTTGCTGTTAGAATGAATGCTGTTAAATCGAGGTTTAACTGTAATTGACAAAAATTTACCATTACTCGTTACTTTGAACTATCCATCTCTATCTATTGCCAGAAACCTTAATCCCGTACGTGTCGGCCTGAAACAAATTGCCTCCACGTCACTCTGTCCCCCACCATTTCACTGCCCTGCTCCCAGTTCACAACACCCTCTCTCATATACCTCTCCAATCCATCCCTCCATCTCGTTCTCGGCCTCCTCTTTCGTCTCCCTTCCTCCACCTCACTCACATACACTCTCCTCGTCAGTCTCTCACCCGCCATCCTCTCCACATGGCCAAACCACCTCAGTGTGTTCCTCCTAACGCTTCCTATCACATCCACATCCACACCACAATGCTCCTTTATATCCTCATTTTCAGCCTGTCTCTCCATGTGACTCCACAGGCTCCTTTTAAATAACTCATTTCTGCAGCTCTCACTCTTGCCTTGTGTTCTTCCAACTACTGTCATGTAGTAACTTTTTCACCTCCATGCTCACTTCCCTGTTTTTTATCACTGCTTTCAAGGAACCAGCAACCTTTCTTCCCTGTTATACCCTTTCAAACATCACCCTCCAAACTTCCATCCTTACTCATCACACTCCCCAAGTACTTAAACGTACTCACATTTTCCATTTCCTCACCATCCAACTTCACTGTACATTCACTGACTTCACCTCTTTCAAAGACCATCACTTTACTCTTCCCTACATTCACCTTTAGATTCCGTTTCCTAAACACTCTCCCAAACTCATCCACCAAGCCTTGCAGCTCCCCTTTGTCTTCCTTTAACAACACAGTATCATCTGCAAACAACAGTACAGGGAGTTTCCAAACACTACCCTCTCTCACTAGGGCCACTCCAACATCCACTGCCCTGCCTTGTATCTCTTTTATTACCCCATCCATGTTCAGATTGAACAACCATGGAGACATGACACATCCCTGTTTCAAGCCAACCTTCAAAGAAAAAAATTCACTCAGTTCACCATCCACACGCACTGCAGCCTTGGCACCATCATACATACTCTTCACAGCATACAACAACTTCCCATCAACTCCATATATTATTAATACTATTCACAATCCTTGTCTATCCACCCTGTCATATGCTTTCTCCAAATCCATGAAAGCAGCACACAACTTCTTTCCCTTCTCTAGTAACTTTTCTACTAAAGATCTAAGAATGAATATCTGATCTACACAACTCTTCCCTTCCTAAAGCGTCCCTGTTCTTCTCCAACTGATTCCTCTGTTATTTTCCTAATTCTGTCAATAAGTATCCTACCATACACTTTTCCTGTCATGCCAAGAAGACAAATGCCCGTATGATTACCACACACTTCTTTTTCCCCTTTTCCATTGTACAAGGGAATAATTATACCTGACTTCCAATCCTCCGGGACTGTACCTTCCTTCCATGCCAATATGCACATCTTCCATATCCATTCTACTATCTCTCCCCAATGCTTCAGCATTTCACCACACACTCCATCAATTCCTGGGGCATTCCCCAATTTGACTTTCTTCATTGCTTCCACAACTTCTATCCTACTGATTTCTTCCTGTCTTCTCACCTCCCTCCTTCTCCCAGCCATTCCCCAGCCACTTATACTCGCATTACTTCCATTCTCTATGTTCAGCAGTTCCTTAAAGTGTTCTCCCTATCTGCTCACTTTTTCTAGTCATATCAGGCCCCATTGCCATCCAGTGGGAATAGCTGTGCCATTACTATGTGATGTTTAGCTGCATGCCCCCTCTGGTCAAAATATGTGCCAGTTAATGTCTCTGATTCATAAATGATTAATATATATGAAGCCAGTATCCACATACAGTGGCAAATCCATATTTACTTGATGGAAATTGCCCAATTGCAGATTGATTGACCAAATGTCAGCCCCAGTCAGAAATGCAGATTACTATAAAATGGAAGAGAAACCATAAAATTATGGTAATATTAATTAGAGATATAAGCAGTAGAAAGCTTCAGAACACCTGGTTGCAGTTCTTTGCCCAGCCCAATAGTGTAGAGGCTGTGTTTGAATGCATGGCTCGTGTGTGGTCATAACACTGCCTGCCACACGTCTCTGGTCAGAGATTGGTGATCATTAGTGTCCCTGCCCATATTATCTTTGTGTATCTATGTACCTATCTATATTTTCTATTTGTATCAATGTACAGTACCTATCAATATTTTGTCTATCTATCTATTTATCTATCTCTCTGCCTATCTACATACTGTATTGTATTTATACATACATTCCTTATATATACAGTAATCCCTTAATTATCTGATGTTATAGAGCCATAGGCATGTCTGGGTAGTGGCAGTGTTTGGATAATGAACGATATCCTCCTAACTGTACCCAGACCCTACCTATACCCAATCTCCAACCTTTACCTAACCTATTTGTACAGTACCTCTGTTTGCTTTGGCAGTGTTTTCCAGTCATTCAGGAATATTTAGACATCAAAACACACATAAGAATATTGAAAATAATTTTTAACCAAGAGAACCATGCAAAAAAAAACACAGAAAACCAAAAAACACCCTACTTTTACACTACCGTATGTGTTGTACGTCTCCTAATTTTGGCTCTGTTTTCCGGTCATTCTGCCATATTTAGACATCAAAACACACATAGGAATATCTAAAATAATTTTTAACACTAAGAAAACCATGCAAACTAAAACACTGAAAACCAAAAAACACCCTGCCTATACACTACTGTATGTACAGTACCCCTCATAATTTTGGCACTGTTTTCTGGCCATCCTGCCATATTTAGACATCAAAACACACCTAGGATTATCCAGAGCAATTTTTAACATCAAGAAAACCATGCAAAAAAAACAAAATCCCCCAAACTCCCTGTCTAGACACTACTGTATGTACAGTACCCCTCCTAATTTTGGCACTGTTTTCTGGTCAGTCTGCTATACAATATTTTGACATCAGAACACACATGGGAATATCCTAATAAATTTAAACACCAAGAAAACTATGAAAAAATCCTAAAGGTCCCTGCCAAAAAGCATTCGATTAGGGTACTTACCACCCACTGCACCGTAGACAGGTTTTGTAACCCTCACACCTCCAGCAGATGTACAGTTGTCCCATATGGTCTAGTGGCTAACCTTTGCGCATAGCAAAAGTCGAAGAACTCCTCCTCCTCCTCCTCCTCCTGTACTTGCTGGAGCTGAGTGATGAGTGGTGACATGCAGTGTGGTGATGGTGGCCTACCTGCCTCAGGAGACGCTGAAGACAATCGCAAACTTACGTCCAACGGAGACTCAGCGGCTGTTGATGTGCTTGGTAGAGGTGTATCAGATATCCGCATTCGCATCTGCATCCACAAATTATCCGCATTTTTTTTAAAAATTGGCATCCGCATCTGCATCCACTTTTGCAGTGCAAGTAACATCCACATCCGCAGTAATGGTAAATTTAACATCCGCATCTGCACTTTGAGAATGGGAATACAGTAATCCTTATACTATCCGGATGCCCACTTTCCGGACACCCCACTTACCGGACATTGTGGACCTGGACCTTCAGATCCCAAAAATGGCCAAAAAAGAAAAAAATCCCATAAAACGATTTTTTTCCCCTCCCGTAATTTGAAATAGCCACGCAGCGCCGAACAACTGTTTACACCATGGCCCTTTCTCCCCTTCCTTCCTCCCCCCTTCCCCCCTCCCCTGTCAGAGTTGCCATTTGGTATTTTTCATTACCAAATGTGGGCCAATTTGGTAATGAAAAATTCGTTTGGTAATGAATCAGAATAATGCATTACCAAATGGATTTTTTGCATGTATGAGGATACACAGGATGGAGATGGTGGATTGTCTGCTCTCTCTGATTAATTTCCTAGCCTACATAGTGTGAAAATAATCAACATGCTGTTAATTATAAGGAGAGTGATTACATGTATTTCCACTTGTATATATAATGAAATTGAGGAGAGGATTAGACAGGCTTGGCGAGCTGTTGCAATGTTGAGCTCTGTTTGGAATAATAATATGCTTTTGGTACGTACTAAAGTGAAAATTTACAAGTCCATGGATAGACCAATTTTAATTTATGGGCATGAGTCATGGTACAGTACAATTGTAACAGATCAGAAAGTATTAGGATTTGAGAATAAAATACTGAGAAGGATTCTTGGGGTAAAGTGACAAGACAGTTACAAATGAAAGAGTAAGGGATATTACGAGAGTGGAACCAGTTAATGAATATATGAGACTGTCTCGCTGGAAGTGGCTGGGACACATATACAGAAAAGAAGGCAGTTTAATACAGGATGTGCCAGAGTGGACTGGTAGAGGAAGAAGAGGTAGAGGTAGGCCGAGGGAAACCTGGTTGAGGACAATGAAAAGAAAAGCGGGAGAGGAGTGTTGGTGGGACTTTAAGGAGATGGCAAGAGACAAATATTGGTGGAGAGAGTTCATCGAGGCCCTATGCATCCCGTGGGGTGCCACAGGAAATGATTGAAATGCTAGCTTTACGAGTTTGGTAATGAAAAGTTAAATTTGATAATGAAAATTGAATGGTTTGGTAATGTGGCTCTTGTGATCAGGCAACTCTGTTTCCCCGTCACGAACACCCTAACAGTTACTGCTTAACTTTGATCACGAGTGGATGCTTATCGAGGTGGATGCCACATGTGCTTCTTTTTTGTGAATAAACTGCAATACCTCGCCAGTAGACCACACAGGAATTTACAGTGTTGTGCAGTGTTAAGAAATTAGAATTTAGAGTGCAAAGGATTAACTGTGGAGTGGAAACTGGTGGTTGAAACTGGCGTGGTGCAATTAACAATGTGCAGTGTTAAACAATTATAACTCACAGTGCAAAGAATTACTGCAAGTGCAGCACAACACTGGATTACTGTACGTACTTCAAGAGCATTTTCACCACTGCCAAAGTCTTAAGAAGGCGGCCACAGACGTGCTGGAAGTACCCTGGGTGAGGTACAGTCACTTCTAATTCCTCACCCTTTGGTTCCTTTTCATTTCTTTCATGCTTTATGTCCATCATTTGTGTGAATAGGGTCTTAAATAGGTTTAAATGGGTTCTATGCATGTCCGGTAGGGAGTAGTAGTAGTAGTACTTGTTCCCTAGGCAGTCTGGCCGAACAGCCCCGAGTCCCTTAGGAAGGCCATGGCCAAGACCGGGCTTTCCCACAAAGCTCTCAAAGAGTGTATGTTGTGTTGTTGGTGTAGGTGATTGTGTGCAATGCAGTCTTCCCTAATGTGCTTAATAGTATGGGGTGCTGTGTTGTATCCTGGACAGGCATCAGCGACGGAGTCATCCAGCCTCTTCTGGTAGCTTAAGAGGTCTGGATGGTGCCCACATCTCAGCCTGGCCAGGTGGAGCCTGTCCTCACAAGGAAGATACAATTCAGAAGGGTGGATGTCAGGAGGCCGTGCATGCAGCTGTGTGTTGTCTTTAAGTGACTGAATGGAGCGGCGAGTGATCTGAGTGTGGATATGCTTCTGGAAGCTGGTTTGAGGTGGGCGAGGGGGGAGAGATGACAGTATTTGTGTATGGTATCGTGTGGTGGGTGTTGTTTTGATGTTCCTTGGTGTGGGTGGGTGTGCTGCCATGTAATGTAGTGGATGTTGTAGGTTTGTGGAGGCTGCAGCAAGAAACTGGGTACCTCTCATGACTAGGTGATCCTTGACTTTGAGAACTTTGGTTTCTTGATGTAGGTGGTCTGTGGGTGTGGTAGCTGTGCATCTTGTGATTATTTTTAGGGCCTTGTTCTGTATGGTCTGTAGAGTGTTGTAGTGCGTTTTGGACAGGTTAGAAGCCCAGGCAGGGCTTGCATAATTCATCACTGAACGTATGTATTGTTTGTATAATGTGGTGGTGGTTTCTTTGTTGTGTCCGAATGTTGTATGGGCAAGTGACCTCAAGGCATTGAGTCTTGGTGTTATTTTATTTTTAATGTTTGTGATGTGTTGTTTAAATGACATTGATGTATTGTAGGTTACACCAAGGATTTTGTGTGTGTGTGGTAAGGGAGTGGTGTTTATGGTGAGGTGTGGGATGTGACTGTGTTCTGCTGTCCAGTTTGTGAGAAGAGTCACTGTAGATTTGGCTGGGGCTATTTTGAGCCTGTTTGCAGTGAACCATTCGTGTAGTGTATTGAGGTAAGGTTGAATGATGTGTGCAGCTGTGTTTGCGTTTTGGTGCGTACATGTAAGTGTTATATCATCTGCATAGGAAGCTATGTGTATCTGTGGTGTGTAGGGTGTGGGTATGTCGTGCATGTATAGGTTAAAGAGTGTAGGGGACAAAGCAGATCCTTGGGGGACGCCGTTTGTGAAGTTTCTGATGTTAGAAGACTGACCGGCAAATGTTACGCGTGCACATCTGCCTGCTAAGTAGTTTGCCAGCCATCTTTTTGTGTTATTGTGCGTGTTTGTGTTGAGTATTTTGTTTGTGAGGTTGTGGCGGGGGATGGCATCAAAAGCTTTGCTAATGTCTTGTGTGATTAGGATTGTTCTGTGTGGTGGCCTAGTTGAATTCATGCCATCGAAAACTCTCTGTGTAAGGTCTGTAAGAAGGGTGTTTGTGGAGTATAGTGGCCTTAAGCCATGCTGTGACTGGGCTAGGGGTATGTGAGGTGTGACTAGTTGTAGTATCAGTCGTTCAGTGACTTTAGAGGGGGTGCAGAGGAGTGTGATGGGGCGATGTGAGGAGGGTAATGTGGGGTCTTTGTTGGGTTTAGGTATAGTGATGATATTGCCATGCTTCCAGATGTTGGGTATTATGTTGTGTGAGTAGCTATAGTTTCGTATGTTGGTGAGTGCTTGTATGCCTTGCGGTCCTAGGTGTTTAAGTTGAATATTTCTTATGTTGTCTGGTCCACAGGCAGATGAGTGCTTGAGGTTGTTAATGATGTGCTTCGTTTGGTTGTAAGTGAAAGGTGCGTAGTCTGGGTCTGTGGGGAACTGTCTCTTACGTCGGATGATACGTCGGTCTTCGGTAGGGAGTTATTTAGGTGGCTTTCAAAGTTTGGTTGGGTTAGGGTCCTTAAGTACCAGTCCAGCAGGCAGGTGCCCACTTTCCGGATGAGACCACTTTCAGGACATGCCTTTGGCTCTGTTACATTGGATAGTGGAAGGATTACTGTATGAGGATATTACAAAATATATCAGTGCATAAAATTAGTTTAAAAATATTCTATCTCTCTATCTATCTATTGCCAGACGCTTCAATCCCGTACAGGGTGGCCACAAGCAAATCGCCTCCACATCACCCTGTCCCCAACTATTTCACTGCCCTGCTCCCAATTCACACCCCCTTGTCTCATATACCTCTCCACCCCATCCCTCCATCTCATCCTTGGCCTCCTCCTCCCTCTCCCCCCCCTCCACCTCACTCACATACACTTGCTTCATCAGTCTCTCACTCTCCATCCTCTCCACATGGCCAAACCACCTCGGTGTGTTCCTCCTAATGCTTCCTAGCACATCCACATCTACACCACAGTGCTCCTTTATATCCTCATTTGTCAGCCTGTCTCTCCATGTGACTCCACAGGCTCCTCTTAACCCCTAAACCGCGGGCTTGTTTACCAATGACTTGCGTGTGCTGCGGGGTTATTTGGGCTCCGACAGACTCTCAAAAAATATTTGCCAAAAATCAGTTATTAGTCCTAGAATAATAAAATTACATATGCTTATGGCACATACCTTCAGCTTTCTCCTGGAATGATTGTTGAGCCTTCGTCGGTTACCGTAGGACTTGTGGAGACCTCTGAAGTAGGGTAACGAAGTCTCCACTTTACACTTCCCGACAACCCGTAATATGATTACCACAGCCAGATACAAACACTATAAACACTATTCTACAATTTTCAAGTAGTTTGGGATCCATACTCAAAAAAAAAAAAAAAACACTGTGAAAGCAATGGAAATTACTAGTGCGTCTGATCGTCGCACCGGCACTAGTTCGCTCTTGGTAGTCTGTCATTTATTATTCATGAAACCCCTCACACTTTATATTTCTATTACTATATAACACTTATATATATCTACAGTCTTTATCCATAAGTTTCCTTCAGTAGTATTAGTTTATTGTCACTGTAGGGATTCAATTTCTTTCAGTAAAATACGTAGCATTCATTTTCTCGTCCTGTATACAGTACTGGCATTGAGAGTGAATGTCACTTTCATCTTCACTCTCATAACTCATAGCATTCAGACATGCTAGAGTGAAACTTTCACTTTCATTACTCCTAGGGTATATACTCGTATTCTTATACTACTACTCATTTACATTTCTATTTACGTTCTCTATTTTATTTACGTTATTTACATTTCTATTTTATTTACACTGTGTTGTGCACTGTCACTTGAAATAACTTATAAAACTATTTTCCATTGTTCACGTATATTTACATTCATTACTTTCACTTGCTGTTTACACATTATTTACACATTATTTACAATTCCACTTGCACTGTTTTACTTAATAGAAAGATCGTAGTCACTCTTTTATCAATTGTCAGCCCTATACCTCTTTCCACACGAGGTTTAGTAGGGGGTAAAGGTCACAGGGCCATTTGCATGGGGGTGAAAAAAGGCCTTGAAGTCAGCAAGAAGAAACATACGTACTTTCGCTTCGGAAGATGAGAGTAAACTGATAACGGAGGGCCAGCGTGGAGGCCTGCTTGGGGGTTATTCAGAGTTACCAATATTACTTCTTGAAATAGCTAAGTCTAGCACTGATATGATTGGCAGGAAATCTAGACAATACATTATAAATTTGGTAGTTCCAGGTGAATGTAAATATCACTTAGGCTTCTCCCTTCCCTCCTTACACGTATATTTATTACGAAAATAGATTAGAGGCCTACTTAGGAGATATATATTCAGAGCTACCAATGTTACATCTTGAAACAGCTTTGTCTAGCACTTATATGATTGGCAGGAAATCTAGACAATACATTATAAATTAGGTAGTTCCAGGTGAATGTAAATATCACTTAGGCTTCTCCCTTCCCTCCTTACATGTATATTTATTACGAAAATAGATTATACGGCATATTTCAAGGGGAAAAAAACAGCGAAAATTAGTGAACAAGTGCACATGAGGTGTTGTCAGGTGATAATTAGCCAATTCCAGGTGTATGGCACTCTCACTTACCTTATTTCTTTCTTGTATATATTATTTGGTATAAGAATAGGACATAGGGCTTATTTCAATGGATGAAATCAGTGAAAAATTCCAGGGAAGATTTACTTAGCGTAGCATGGCCGGGCAGGCGAGAGGATAGGGTAATGGAGGGGGGGTAGGGAGGGGAGTCAAGAACGGGGAGAAATGGCTAAATTGTCAACAATGGATGGGAGTACAGATGAGATTAGGAGTGCTGACTAGTGTTGGACATTGGCAGTACTGATAGATGATACAAGCCCCCACTTGGAAGCCCGGGTGAATTCAAAATAACACAGAATCACAAAAGCGACGCCCCGCGGTATGATCCCTTGCTCCCAAGCGTCACGAAAGTGAATCCCCGCGGTTAAGGGGTTAAATAACTCATTTCCACTGCTCTCACTCTTGACTTGTGTCCTTTCAACAACTTCCAAGCTTCACTTCCATACGTTAAGAGTTGGTATCACAATACTGTCATGTAGTAACTTTTTCACTTCCATGCTCTCTTCCCTGTTTTTTATCACTGCTTTCAAGGAACTAGCAACCTTTCTTCCTTGTTGTACCCTTTCAAGCACTTCACCCTCCAAACATCTATCCTTACTCATCACACTCCCCAAGTACTTAAACGTGCTCACATTTTTAATTTCTTCACCATCCAGCCTCACTGTACATTCACTGACTTCACCTCTTTCAAAGACCATCACTTTACTCTTCCCTACATTCACCTTTAGATTCCGTTTCTTACACACTCTCCCAAACTCATCCACAAAGCCTTGCAGCTCCCCTTCATCTCCACTCAAGAACACAGTATCATCTGTAAACAACAGTACAGGGAGTTTCCAATCTTTTACCAGGGCCACTCCAACATCCACTGCCCTACCTTGTACCTCTTTTATTACCCCATCATGTACAAATTGAACAACCATGGAGACATGACACATCCCTGTTTCAAGCCAACCTTCAAAGAGAAAAATTCACTCAGTTCACCATCCACACACACTGCAGGCTTAGCACCATCGTACATACTCTTCACAGCATTCAACAACTTCCCATCAACTCCATATATTCTTAATACTTTACACAATCCTTGTCTATCCACCCTGTCATATGCTTTCTCCAGATCCATGAAAGCCCCATACAACTTCTTTCCCTTCTCTAGAAACTTTTCCACTAAAGGTCTAAGAATGAATATCTGATCTACACAACCTCTCCCCTTCCTAAAGCCTCCCTGTTCTTCTCCAACTAATTCCTCTGTTATTTCCCTAACTCTGTCAATAAGTATCCTACCATACACTTTTCCTGTTACACTAAGAAGACAAATGCCCCTATAATTACCACACACTTCTTTTTCCCCTTTTCCTTTGTACAAGGGAATAAGTAAAAAATATTATAATATATAATATATATATATATATATATATATATATATATACACTGCTTCCCGTCCGATCAGCGAAGTTAAGCAACGTTGGGTCTGGTTAGTACTTGGATGGGTGACCGCCTGGGAACACCAGATGCTGTTGGCATCCCTACGTGTCAAGTGGGGTTGGTGGAGGATTAGTGCCCCTCCCTGTAAAACAATTAACTTTAAGCCATTGGCCACCCCGTCTGGGATACATGGCGTCTGGCAATGAATGAATGAATATATATATCATCATCATCATCAGCCATAACTAGTCCACTGCTGCACACAGGCCTCCCCCAACCTTTTCCACGAATTCCTTGTCTGAGCCAATCTTTGCCGCGTTTTCCCAGCAAATTTCTCAATCTCATCTCTCCGTCTCCTGTCTGGCCTTTTTCTGCTACACTTACATTCTATTCGTGTCAAGTCAGTAAGCCTCTTGCTCCATCGGTTATCCCTTATTCTTTCTATGTGGCCTGCCCACCTCCATTTCTGTTCTTTTATAATTTCTATAATATCTTTGACTTTAGTTTGCTCTCTCACCCAAGTTGATCTTTTCCTGTATCTTAAAGATATACCCAACATTGACCTTTCCATTCCTCTCTGAGAACGGATTAATTTATTGTCCATTGATTTTGTCAGTTTCCAGGTCTCAGAACCATACGTCATAGCTGAAATTATGCATTCGTTATATACTTTTTGTATTTGTATATATACAGTATATACAGTATATATATATATAGAGAGAGATACGAAAAGTATGTAACGAATGCATAATTCCAGCTGTGACATATGGTTTTATAAGTAATCCCTCTAATATCCGAACGCCCAATATCCGAACATCCCCACTAACCGGACATAATCGTCCCGGGATCCAATATTCCCAAAATGGTCTGAAAACCGCAAAAAATTAGAAGAAAAAAAAAAAAAAAAAAAAACGAATTTTTCCCGCCAGTAATTTGAACTTGGCACATGCGGCGCGGGACAGCTTTGTTGTGGCGCGTCATTCCTCCGACGTCCAATAGAGCACTGCTGCATCCTCCCCACTTTCCACCTGTCTCTCGTCGCAAGTGCACGCTTGTCGTCATGGCTGCCCACGTGCTGGCTTTTGTGGTGGTACCTTACCTGCTGCTGGCACTCCTGCTGGTCTCGTGCCTCTTATTAGTGTGTATGATGATGGCCCCGCCGCCTGAGAAGAGGAAGAGAGTGGTGTTGACTCGAGAAGAAACGGGAGATATTGGAGAAAGTAGATGCGGGGTGGTCTTCTTCTCGTATCCTCCGCGAGTTCAACCTGGCCTGATCTACTCTGTTCGATATCAAGAGATCCCGAGACAAACTCATGCAGTACACGGCTGAATTCTCGTCAAGAAGCAAACGCAACTTGGAGAGGAAGGTGATGTTTACTCCCAAGTTTGCTGAAATCGACCGCTCCACGTTGATTTGGTATCGACAGCAACGTCCTGCTGGTGTGATGGTACTTGGAACGGAGCTGAAGGCTGCTGCTGAGAAGTTCGCCAGGCTTCACTACGCCCTAGACTTCAAGGCATCCGAGGGTTGGCTCTTCGCGTTCAAGTTACGGCATGGACTTACCAACCGTAAAGCTCATGGCGAAGCTTTGGATGCTAATGAGGATGGAGTTGACGAGTTTTGGCACAAGGTGAAGGGCTTGATCGACAGGGAGGGCCTCACTCTCGGTCAGGTCTACAATGCTGACGAAACTGGTTTATTCTATCGCTCTTTGCCAACGAACACTCTAGCCGAGGAGGCGGAGAAGCGTGTACCTGGCCGCAAGCTCTCCAATCAACGGATATCTGCTTTGCGTTGTGCCAGTGCTAACGGCATGCACCAGCTTAAGCCCGTTGTTGTTGGCTGTGCAAAGCAGCCTCGGTGTCGTCATGGGGTGATGGATGTCCTTCCTGTCGTCTGGTACTATTCTTTGAAGGCATGGTTTACAGCCCAGATCTTCAAAGACTGGTTCCACCTCCATTTTGTCAAGGAGGTCATACATTACCAGACGGAGAAACTGGGAATCCCACGCGACCAGGTAAAGGCCCTCCTTCTCCTCGACAATGAACCTGCCCACCCGTGCAACAAGGACTTGGTGGCTGAGAATGGCCGGATTAGGTGCATGTTTCTGCCACCTAATACGACTGCTCTTATCCAACCAATGGACCAAGGAGTGATCGTGGCAACAAAGAGGCTGTACTGAAGGAAGGTCCTGGACAAGGTGATGGTTGTTCTTCAGGACGAGGACGAGCGCAGGGAGGGACGGGACACGTGAGGCCAGTGGACTTTGGAAAACCTTCGCCGCTACAACATCAAGTCTGCAATCTACGACTGGGCCAGTGCATGGAAGGAAGTCCCTGTCAAGACTCTAGAAAATGGTTGGTCTCGTCTGCTTCTCAGAACAGATGTGGAGTACGATTTTCTAGGTTTTGACGTGGATGACTTCCATGAACGGCTACGTATGCATGGCGACAATGTTGATGTGGACGATGTGTGTGAGTGGTTGGATGACGACGAGGGCGATCCTGGGTATCAGACATTGTCTGATATCGAGATTGCATCTTCAGTTGCAGGTGTCAGTACCCAGCTTGAAGATTCCGACGAAGACGGCGATGATGATCGGACGCCTCTCAGCATGACACTACTCCAGCCATCCCCAAGCTGAGCGCACTTCGGTAACACTTAGAGTTCATTCTGGACTACCTGGAACACCTTGACTGCGACAGGGAGATGGGGCCCTTGGGACTTATGGAGGAAGTGCGTGCTTTCAGGCAGCTCATCATCAATCGTCAGAATCGTCGGTCCTTGTGTCAATCAACGATTGACAGTTTTTTCAGGCCCGTGACCCGCTCTGTGCCCAGCCCTGGCTCCACTCCGTTGCCTCCCCAAGACAGGCCCTCATGCTCCAAGCCACAGCCCAGCACATCAGCCACGGTGGAGTCACCGCTCGACGTGAGTTTTCATCTGTCTTCAGAGTCGTCTGCAGTGGGTACGCTATCACCATGACCCAGCGACTCACCCTTAGGTCACCTGCCAGTGATACTCTTGGACTCTGACAGTGATTAAACAGCAAGAACTTCTCCACTAGACCACATGGGAATTTACAGTGTTGTGCAGTGAAAAAAACAGTGTGTTGTGTTAAGGATTTACAGTTGTGAGTGAGAAGACAATTTTGGAACAAAATTTAACGTAAATAGACTTGTTTGTTTTTGCTTTAGAAAATGGTTAGAAGAGTGGGAAAAGTTAAAGTGCAGAGTGCAACACTTAGTAAGTTACAATGGAGCATAAGTTAGACGAGTGCGCACCGTGAAGAGAACGGACTTCTGAGTGCGATTGACTAAGTTCAGTGCAAGACTTCATGAACAGTGTACTGCAAGTGCTTCAGGAAATCCTTCTTACTGTCAGAGTCCGAGAGGAGGCGGTTATTCATCGAGATGGCCATGGACTTGCTGTAAGTAGGCAGAATGTTTCATACTGTACTTTTTTCCATACTATACTTACCTCAAACACCTCATTTCACTCTTTAATGTCCTTTATTGATGTGAATAGGGTGTTTGGAGCTATGCATGTGCAGTAGGAAGATGTTTTCTGAGTTAGGTTAGGTTAGTGTCCATAAGTACCAGTCCAGGAGCCAGGCACTTGTAAGTACCCATAATGTTGAATATTGTATGAACCTACCTCAAAACCCTCATTTTATGCTTCTTTTGCATTTATTTCAGTCTTTTATGTGCCTCATTGGTGTGATTTGGGTCATAAATAGGTGCTATGCATGTCCAGAGGGAGTTGTATAGGTGTTTCTCTGAGTTAGGGTCCATAAGTACAAGTCCATAAGCTGGAGCCCAATATCCGGACAGGACCACTATCCGTACCTGCCTATGGCTCTATTACGTCAGATATTGGAGTGATTACTATATGTATATAAATACGAAAAGTATATAACGAATGCATAATTCCAGCTATGACATATGGTTATCTACTGTATATATATATATATATATATATATATATACAGTAAGGTCCCGGGTTACGTCAGAGTTCCATTCCTGAGACATGACGTAAGCCGATTTTGAACGTAACTCGAGTTTTATACAGTAGGTCGTATGATTATACTTACCGCAATGCATCTTACAGATTTTTCAACCCTACATTGCATACTATACATGTAATAATCTTATAACAGGTATGTATAAGAAACATAGTCTTTTGAACTGATGATATTTATTGAATAAAATATAAGTTGTACTAGCTAAGAGTCTTCGTCACAGTACCGCACTTGCTGCGGTAACAGCACTTCTCATCGTCATTGCAGCAGAGTTACGCCACCACTGCCTCACCCACAACTGAGTCTGGCTGCCGCTCCCTCACTCTCCCGTCCTTACACACGTGCACACTGCCAACACACATTTTATTCCTATATTCAAGCACTTTTCATACTTCATCATACAATAAAGTTTACTGTAAATTACTGCCGTAAAATATGAAATAATATCATTACCAGCACGATAATGTAAGCATTTCTAACAGAAAGTTTGATGGCTTTTTTTTTTTTTTTTTTCTCACTCAGACAGCAAAATTATTTCAGTGATAAAATGACCGATTACTGTATGGTACTGTAATAAAAGATGCATACTATGTGTCGCTACATACCTTCTGACATCAACTTGACTCGTTACTGGGGTTGCGATGTGGAAGGCACTGCATCAGGGGAGTCAGGGACCGGAGCAGGGGAGTCCAGGGCTGAAGCAGGGGAGTCCGGGGCTGAAGCAGGGGAGTCAGGGGCTGACGATAGGGAGTCAGGGGTTGACGATGAGGATGAGGTAGCAACTGGTGGTGAAGTTGTGGCTCGGTGTTCAGTTCGCTTGAAAAACTGGAGAATTGGAGACTGCTTGGCGGCATATTTCTTTTCGTCATAGATTTGACGATAACAGGACACTGCATCCTCAATTCCCCTGTACACTTTGGCAAACCACTCTGCATTTGGGTCCTGATCTTCAAATGCAGCCATTGCTTTTTCTAGGAAGTCGAAAGCATTTGCCATTTCCTTAATCTTAAACTGTCTTAGCGGTTCTGCCTCATCACTTTTTTCATCATTTTCCATTTGTTTTCCTAGGTATAGCAAGTCTTCATTACTCAGCTCTTGAACATGTGAATCAACAAGTTCATGTACATCACTCTCGTCTATGTCCAGATTTAAATCATTTCCAATTTTCACACAGTTGCGCTTGACTTCGTTTATACTGTCTTCATCAAATCCTTTAAAGTCATTTACGAGGTTAGGGCACACTTTTTTCCACACTCCGTGCATATTTGTCTCAGTCACTTCAGCCCAACATTCTCCAATATTTTTAACTGCCTTATAGATGTTGAAATCTTTCCAGAATTCTTTGAGTGTTACTTTACCATTTTCTGTTGCTCGTATTGCCTGTCTGAATGTTTTTCTCAGGTAGTAAGCCTTGAAAGCTCTTATTACACCTTGGTCCATGGGTTGTAGGATTGATGTTGTGTTTGGTGGCATAAACACAACTTTTACATTAGGGTGCAACTCTGTCAGGCTCGAAGGATGACCAGGAGCATTATCAATAATGAGAAGAGCTTTGAATGGCAGATTCTTCATAGCACAATACCGTTCAACCTCTGGCACAAAACACTTTGAAAACCAGTCAATGAAAATTGCACTAGTCACCCAAGCCTTTAAATTACTTTTCCAATGAACTGGTAGGCTAGTTTTAAGGATCCCCGTAAGAGCTCTTGGATTTTCGGAGTGGTACACGAGTAGCGGTTTAAGCTTGAAATCTCCTGCACAGTTTCCCCCCAAAAGCAGCGTTAGGCGCTCTTTGGATGCTTTGTGACCTGGCATGGTTTTTTCTTCTTTAGCAATATAGGTTCTGTTAGGCATTCGTTTCCAGTTTAGTCCCGTTTCATCAACATTAAATATAAGTTCTGGAATGTAGCCTTCCTTCTCAATCAACTCCTCCAACTCTTTAACGAATGTTTTTGCTGCTTCGTCATCTGCACTGGCTGCTTCTCCGAAAATTCTTTTCCTGGTTAGGTTTGCTCGAGCCCTGAAACGAGTAAACCAACCTTTTGATGCCACAAATGTCTCGTTGGTCTCACTTTCCTCACTTTTTTCTTTCTTAAGGTCTTGGTAGAGTGTGCGTGCTTTTTCACAGATTAACTGTTCACTCAGAGGCATGCACCGTAGATTATTGTCCTCAATCCACAGCATTAGCATCCGTTCCATCTCAATCAACAGTCCCGATCTTTGCTTGGTAATCACAGTTGATTGCATGGGAGTTGCACCTTTAACGTGAGTCAAGATACGTTCCTTGTCTTTGAGGATGGTAGCTACGGTAGTACGGCTCATTCCAAGCGCACGCCCGATTGCTGATGCCTTTTCTCCTTTCTCATTACGCTTAATAATATCGAGTTTTTCACGTAATGTGATGGTCTTGCGTTTCTTGGAGTCGTTATGGTCACCAGGAAGCTGTCTCTTAGGCATCTTGGAATCAAGATGGCGAAAAACACAAGAAAATGGCGGTATCACTGTATCAGGCGGTGGTAGCAGTGAGACTGAGAGCGATTGTTGGTAGTCAAGCGTGAGGCGGGAAAACGCCAGAGACATCTCGCGGTACACAGCAACACTTCAAAACCCACGCTTTACGTATTTTTTCTTTATTTTCCTATATTTTAAAATTTCCACTCACGGACCGACTGTCGTAACCTTGAATTGACGTAAGTCGATACTGACGTAACCCGGGACGTTACTGTATACAAATACGAAAAGTATATAACGAATGCATAATTCTAGCTATGACGTACGGTTATATACTGTATGTATATATATATATATATATATATATATGTATATATATACTGTATATATACACATACAGTAATTCCCGTAATATCTGGACGCCCAATTTCTGGACATCCCCAATAACCGGACATTTTCGTCCCGGGATCCAATATTCCCCAAATGGGCCAAAAATCGCAAAAGATTTGAAAAAAATCTGATTTTTTTTCCACCCGTAATTTGGAATTGCCGCCTGGCGCCGAACGGCTGTTACACCATGGTCCCTTCACCCCTTCCTTCCTCCCCCTTCCCCCCTCCCCTGTCAGGGTTGCCATTTGGTATTTTTCATTACCAAATGTTGGCCAATTTGATAATGAAAAATTCGTTTGGTAATGAATCAGAATAATACAATACCAAATGGATTTTTCACATGTATGAAGATACACAGGATGGAGATGGTGGATTGTTTGCTCTCTCTGATTAATTTGGTAGCCTATATAGCGTGATAATAATCAACATGCTGTTAATTATAAGAAGAGTGATTACATGTATTTCCACTTTTGTGTATAATTAGTGAAGAATAGATGCTGGCTTTACGAATTTGGTAATGAAAGTTAAAAATTGTAATGAAAAATGAGGAGTTTGGTAATGTGGCCGTTGCAATCTGGCAACTCTGTTACCCTGCCATCATCAACAGTCACAGCCTAACTCTGATCGAGAGCTGATCCTTACAGCAATGCAAGCCACAAGTGCTCGTTTTTTGTGAACAAACAGTGAATAAACTGCAATACCTCGCCACTAGAACACATGGGAATTTACAGTGTTGTGCAGTGTTAAGAAATTAGAATTTAGAGTGCAAAGGATTAACTGTGGACTGCAAACTGGCAGTTCAAACTAGTCCAGGAGCCAGGGACTTGTTGTAAGTACCCAGAATGTTTAATATTGTATAAACTCAACTCTAAAACCTCATTTTGTGTTTTTTTTTTGCATTGATTTCAGTCTTTTATGTCCCTTATTGGTGTGATTTGGGTCTTAAATAGGTGCAGTGCATGTCCAGAGGGAGTTGTATAGGTGTTTTTCTGAGTTAGGATCCATAAGTACAAGTCCAGGAGTCTGGGGCCCAATATCCAGACAGGACCACCATCCGGACATGCCTTTGGCTCTGTTACATCAGATATTGGAGGGACTGCTTATATATATACAGCAAGCTCGCCCCCAATGCGTGGGTTTCGTTCCTAATGTGGCGCATTCGGCGCGAAACTGCGTAAGTTTTAACTACTCCTTATTTTGCTCCCTAGATCTCTCTTTTGCTGTTATCTGCCATTGGTAATCAGTATGAAGCATTTTAAGTGGTTGGAAGGTTAATTAATGTTATAACTTACAAATACAGTAGTGCACAGCAAAACTTCAGCATACAAATACGTAAACAAAAGGCAACATTCCGATGCTGAAACCAATTGGCGTCGGAATGTTGCTTTGTGTTTACGTATTTGTATGTCGAAGTTTTGCTGTACAGTTCTGTATTTGTAAGTTATAACATTAAATAAACCTTCTAACCACTTAAAGTGCTTCATATTGATTACCAATGGCAGATAAGAGCAAAATACCACGTTTAGGGAGTCTAGGGAGCAAAATGGTATCGGGACAATTTGCTGTCAAGCCAGTTCACTTTCACAAGAATAACAAGACAACATGGACTTTGATGGGTCCCCCTGAAATATAGTTATTAAAGTATTGATTAATTAATAAGTATATTTTTAAAAGTATTGATTAATTAATATAAGTATATTTATAGAATGACGGGGAATCATCCAGGGTGCGAATTGTCCTGACGGCGAATCGTCCATGTTTTGACGGGGAATTGACACGATGACGAATTGTCTTGGAACCCACCGATCGTGTGTAGTCTATAAATCAGTTTAACTGGTTACAAGGCTTTATTTAATGATTTAACTTTATTTAAGTTCTTTAACTTAGAAGTGCTTACCAGAATGGTAAATATTTAAAGGAGTGTGATGGGGCGATGTGAGGAGGGTAACGTGGGGTCTTTGTTGGGTTTAGGAATAGTGATGATATTGCCTTGCTTCCAGATGTTGGGTATTATGTTGTGTGAGTAGCTGTAGTTTCATATGTTGGTGAGTGCTTGTATGCCTTGCGGTCCTAGGTGTTTAAGGTGAATATTGCTTATGTTGTCTGGTCCACAGGCAGATGAGTGCTTGAGGTTATTAATGATGTGCTTCGTTTGGTTGTAAGTGAAAGGTGCGTAGTCTGGGTCTGTGGGGAACTGTCTCTTACGTCGGATGATACGTCGGTCTTCGGTAGGGAGTTATTTAGGTGGCTTTCAAAGTTTGGTTGGGTTAGGGTCCTTAAGTACCAGTCAGCAGGCAGGTGCCCACTTTCCGGATGAGACCACTTTCAGGACATGCCTTTGGCTCTGTTACATTGGATAGTGGAGGGATTACTGTATGAGGATATTACAAAATATATCAGTGCATAAAATTAGTTAAAAAATATTCTATCTATCTATCTATCTATTTCCAGACGCTTCAATCCCGTACAGGGTGGCCACAAGCAAATCGCCTCCACATCACCCTGTCCCCAACCATTTCACTGCCCTGCTCCCAATTCGCACCCCCTTCTCTCATATACCTCTCCACCCCATCCCTCCATCTCATCCTTGGCCTCCTCCTCCCTCTCCCCCCCCTCCACCTCACTCACATACACTCGCTTCATCAGTCTCTCACTCTCCATCCTCTCCACATGGCCAAACCACCTCGGTGTGTTCCTCCTAATGCTTCCTAGCACATCCACATCTACACCACAGTGCTCCTTTATATCCTCATTTGTCAGCCTGTCTCTTCATGTGACTCCACAGGCTCCTCTTAAATAACTCATTTCCACTGCTCTCACTCTTGACTTGTGTCCTTTCAACAACGTCCAAGCTTCACTTCCATACGTTAAGAGTTGGTATCACAATACTGTCATGTGGTAACTTTTTCACTTCCATGCTCTCTTCCCTGTTTTTTATCACTGCTTTCAAGGAACTAGCAACCTTTCTTCCTTGTTGCACTTTCAAGCACTTCACCCTCCAAACATCTATCCTTACTCATCACACTCCCCAAGTACTTAAACATGCTCACATTTTTAATTTCTTCACCATCCAACGTCACTGTACATTCACTGACTTCACCTCTTTCAAAGACCATCACTTTACTCTTCCCTACATTCACCTTTAGATTCCGTTTCTTACACACTCTCCCAAACTCATCCACGAAGCCTTGCAGCTCCCCTTCGTCTCCACTTAACAACACAGTATCATCTGTAAACAACAGTACAGGGAGTTTCCAATCTTTTACCAGGGCCACTCCAACATCCACTGCCCTACCTTGTACCTCTTTTATTACCCCATCATGTACAAATTGAACAACCATGGAGACATGACACATCCCTGTTTCAAGCCAACCTTCAAAGAGAAAAATTCACTCAGTTCACCATCCACACACACTGCGGCTTAGCACCATCGTACATACTGTTCACAGCATTCAACAACTTCCCATCAACTCCATATATTCTTAATACTTTACACAATCCTTGTCTATCCACCCTGTCATATGCTTTCTCCAGATCCATGAAAGCCCCATACAACTTCTTTTCCTTCTCTAGAAACTTTTCTACTAAAGGTCTAAGAATGAATATCTGATCTACACAACCTCTCCCCTTCCTAAAGCCTCCCTGTTCTTCTCCAACTAATTCCTCTGTTATTTCCCTAACTCTGTCAATAAGTATCCTACCATACACTTTTCCTGTTACACTAAGAAGACAAATGCCCCTACTGTATAATTACCACACACTTCTTTTTCCCCTTTTCCTTTGTACAAGGGAATAAGCAAAAAATATTATAATATATAATATATATATATATATATATATATATATATCATCATCATCATCATCATCATCAGCCATAACTAGTCCACTGCTGCACACAGGCCTCCCCCAACCTTTTCCACGAATTCCTTGTCTGAGCCAATCTTTGCCGCGTTTTCCCAGCAAATTTCTCAATCTCATCTCTCCGTCTCCTGTCTGGCCTTTTTCTGCTACACTTACATTCTATTCGTGTCGAGTCAGTAAGCCTCTTGCTCCATCGGTTATCCCTTATTCTTTCTATGTGGCCTGCCCACCTCCATTTCTGTTCTTTTATAATTTCTATAATATCTTTGACTTTAGTTTGCTCTCTCACCCAAGTTGATCTTTTCCTGTATCTTAAAGATATACCCAACATTGACCTTTCCATTCCTCTCTGAGAATGGATTAATTTATTGTCCATTGATTTTGTCAGTTTCCAGGTCTCAGAACCATACGATATAGGTTGAATTATGCATTCGTTATATACTTTTTGTATTTGTATATATACAGTATATACAGTATATATATATATATATAGAGATACGAAAAGTATATAACGAATGCATAATTCCAGCTATGACATATGGTTTTATAAGTAATCCCTCTAATATCCGAACGCCCAATATCCGAACATCCCCACTAACCGGACATAATTGTCCCAGGATCCAATATTCCCAAAATGGTCCGAAAACCGCAAAAAATTAGAAAAAAAAAAGAAAAGAAAAAAAAAAAACGGATTTTTCCCGCCAGTAATTTGAACTTGGCACATGCGGCGCGGGACAGCTTTGTTGTGGCGCGTCATTCCTCCGACGTCCAATAGAGCACCGCTGCATCCTCCCCACTTTCCGCCTGTCTCTCGTCGCAAGTGCACGCTCATCGTCATGGCTGCCCACGTGCTGGCTTTTGTGGTGGTACCTTACCTGCTGCTGGCACTCCTGCTGCTCTCGTGCCTCTAATTAGTGTGTATGATGATGGCCCCGCCGCCTGAGAAGAGGAAGAGAGTGGTGTTGACTCTGGAGAAGAAACGGGAGATATTGGAGAAAGTAGATGCGGTGTGGTCTTCTTCCCGCATCCTCCGCGAGTTCAACCTGGCCTGATCTACTCTGTTCGATATCAAGAGATCCCGAGACAAACTCATGCAGTACACGGCTGACTTCTCGTTGAGAAGCAAACGCAACTTGGAGAGGAAGGTGATGTTTACTCCCAAGTTTGCTGAAATCGACCGCTCCACGTTGATTTGGTATCGACAGCAACGTGCTGCTGGTGTGATGGTACTTGGAACGGAGCTGAAGGCTGCTGCTGAGAAGTTCGCCAGGCTTCACGACGCCCTAGACTTCAAGGCATCCGAGGGTTGGCTCTTCGCGTTCAAGTTACGGCATGGACTTACCAACCGTAAAGCTCATGGCGAAGCTTTGGATCCCTTAGGTTTTCTGTCTTCTTCATAAAGAACTGCTCAATCTTGATCTGAGCGGTATTCTTCTTTCTGTTCTGCAGCATCAGGTTGTAACAATTTAGATCTGCCATCACTTTCCTGGCCAAATTTTGTCCAAAAATGAGCCAAATTGCTCAGAACAGGGCCAAACTTCATTTTCGAATATTATAGTTAGAATAAAACCAGTTTAAGCAACAGGCAAGTAAAAACTTGTATTTATGCATAAACTGCCACACACGGTCTATCAGCTCGGGACTGTCCAAGGCGCACACGGATAATTTGAAACCATCACATGTGTCATGTGTCATGCCTCCATGGTTGTTCAATCTGTTCATGGATGGGGTAATAAAAGAGGTACAAGGTAGGGTAGTGGATGTTGGAGTGGCCCTGGTGAGAGAGGATAGTGTTTGGAAACTCCCTGTACTGTTGTTTGCAGATGATACTGTGTTGTTGAGTGAAGACGAAGGGGAGCTGGAAGGCTTGGTGGATGAGTTTGAGAGAGTGTGCAAGAAACGGAATCTAAAGGTGAATGTAGGGAAGAGTAAAGTGATGGTCTTTGAGAGAGGTTAAGTCAGTGAATGTACAGCGAGGTTGGATGGTGAGGAATTGGAAAATGTGAGTACGTTTAAGTACTTGGGTAGTGTGATGAGTAAGGATGGAGGTCTGGAGGGTGAAGTGCTTGAAAGGGTACAGTAGAGAAGAAAGGTTGCTGGTTCCTTGAAAGCAGTGATAAGAAACAGGGAAGTGAGCATGGAAGTGAAAAAGTTACTACATGACAGTATTGTGATACCAACTCTAACATATGGAAGTGAAGCTTGGACATTGTTGGAAGGACACAAGTCAAGAGTGAGAGCAGTGGAAATGAGTTCTTTAAGAGGAGCCTGTGGAGTCACATGGAGAGACAGGCTGACGAATGAGGATATAAAGGAGCGTTGTGGTGTGGATGTGGATGTGATAGGAAGTGTTATGAGGAACACACTGAGGTGGTTTGGCCATGTGGGGAGGATGGAGGGTGAAAGACTGACGAAGAGAGTGTATGTGAGTGAGGTGGAGGGGGGAAGAGGGAGGGGGAGGCCGAGGATGAGATGGAGGGATGGGGTGGAGAGGTATATGAGAGAGGGGGGTGTGAGTTGGGAGCAGGGCAGTGAAATGGCGCGGGACAGGACGACGTGGAGGCGATTTGTTTGTGGCCACCTCAAAACAGGATTGAGGCATCTGGCAATAGATAGATAGATAGACGTACGTGTAAAGTCGCGTTAAATCGAGAAAACCCTGTTAGTTAAACATCTATCTGTCTATTGCCAGACACCATAATCCCGCAAAGGGTGGCCATTTGACACTGAGTTAGTTGTTTTACAGGGAGGGGCACCAACCCTCCACCAACCCACTTGTTGACACGTAGGGAGCACGTATGGTTTGGTTATATGGTTACCACCCAGCGTTGTAAATGGTTTCTTGGCTTACAGGAAACCTTTTGGCTTGTCACTCAATGTAAAGCCACCTGTAAAGGAAAGAAAAGGAATAAGAAGTGACAGGAAAGATAGGAGAAATAGGAAGAGAGGAGGACAGGCACAGAAAAAGAATGATAAAAGCTAAGGAAGTAGGCAGCACTACATCAAGTGAGTGGATGATGGTTGCCACCATCTACCACCATGAAAGTATAAATAGTCTCTATTCCTCTGCATTACAGTATAATCTCTGCCAAGTTTCAGGACTTGGCCGCGTACGTCAGTGCAATAAACTAAGGATAGGTTCACTGGACCACTATTTCCAATGCTCGTGTTAAAATGAAAACGAGTTTTTAAAATGTTAGTTGAGAGGTTAGTGTATATATATATATATTTATACAGTACACCCTCATTATCGATGGGGGTTAGGTACCTAAGATACCCGTCTATGCCTAAAACCGTCGATACCGATTTTCGTCTGGTCAGGTACCCTTTGTTTATATATTTTGGTATCCCTTCAGTCACTCGTATGTAATATGCAATTTAGTTTTAGTGTTTCTTAGAAATAAATTAGTTAGGCAATTGAAAAACTGAATATCATAATAAAACTACTTATATAGTAAAGAATTATGGAAAAAATAGCATAATCTCTGATGTTGATGTGTAGTGGTCGTACACTGGACCTTTACTTGTAATGGCTGCTGTATCGTCACACCTCACTCCATCTAAAAATAAAAGGTGAAACCAGCAGTTGTAGCCATCCATACGTTTACATAACCATGTAAAAAAAAAAAAAAAAAAAAAAAACGAACGCAGCAGTGGTGGTCATTCATACTTTCTAATAACTGAGAGTGTGAGGCAAGTGTTACATTAGATCAGCTGTTCGCACCGATCTTCACAACACACGCGTGGTGCTATAGCTCATACCAGAGAGACCACGCTCTCCCATTTACTTTCATTCTCAAGAGCTTCCTTTCATTCTTGTATTCCATTTCTCCCAGACCTAAATTTTCACGACTGTATGGCAGTTTATGCTATCAAAGATGAATCTTAGCCTAGCTTTCGCTAGGATCTTCTTTTAGGAAAATTCAACTCTCCTTATGCTCGTATATTTCATATTTAATCTCAGCTTAACTTTTGCAAGAAATATTCTTTATTGACAAAAAATCCAGCTCGTCTTTAACATTATAACAAATTCTGTATCTTAAACAGTAAACTGTACAGAAATATAATTCTGCTCACCATTCAGTTTATTGTAGTGCTGTCAGTTTTTGGAGACTGGTCTGTAGAAGTGCTCAATTTTGGTCTGAGATATTTCCCTCCTCATAGATCGCTGAATCTCCACGTAGGGCATCATGGCACTTTCCAGCAACCTCTTCGTTTTAAGTGACCTCTCAAGCGATGGATCTATTTCAAACAGACGATCAGTGAGGGCCCGTGTCATTCTTAACACTTCTCCTAGGTTTTCCAGAGTAAGTGTGGGGAGCTGTTCCTCTTCTAGTTCATCCTCAACCTGCTCTCGAACCTCGATGAGTTGTTCTAGTTCCTCATCTGTCAGGGCTTCACCAGCATGTCCCAGAAGTCATCTTCTATCTCCTCAGGTCGTAAATTTGAAAAACCGTCACCACCAACTTCATGAGCCAGCTTCACGATGTTGAGTAACTGGGGAACAATAGAGGGGAATCCTTGGAAATCGTTTACGACATCAGGCCATAATTTTCTCCAACACGAGTTCACACATTTTGTTGTCAACTCGTCATGACTTTCTTTAATGAAAGCTATGCACTGGGCGATATTATACTGCCTCCATATTTCCCTGCTTGTGGCCTCACTTTTCTCATCAAGAGACTCCCTGATCATGGCAAGTGTTTTCTCTGCATATTTTGCTTTGAAAACGGCAATGACTCCCTGATCCATTGGTTGCAAAATTGAGGTTGTATTCTTGGGGAGGAAGACAACCTCAACATTGGGGTGGGCAAATTTTAAACTTTCTGGATGCCCAGGACAGTTGTCCAAAACAAGTAAAACTTTAAATTCCATTCACAGGTTTGCCAGATATTTTTCCACCTCTCGGACAAAACAGTTGTGGAACCAATCAAGAAACAATTCAGCTGTCATCCATGCTTTCTTGTTTGATCGGTAAAACACAGGCAAGAAGTTCATGTCTCTATTTTTTAAAGCACGTGGACGTTTGGAATGATACAGGAGCATGGGTTTTATCTTATGTCCTGCTGTATTACCACACAACAGCACAGACACACGATCTTTTGCTGCTTTAAAGCCTGGCACACTTTTCTCCTCCTTCGAAATGTACGTTCTTTTAGGCATTTTCTTGCACCACAGGCCTGTTTTGTCCGCATTAAACACTTGTTCAGGCCTGTACCCTTTCTCCCTTATAAGTTCAGCAAAGTCACGTGGGTACGATTCTCCTGCTATTTGATCTGCTGAAGCTGCTTCACCAGTCATCCTAATGTTATGTAGGCCATACCTTTTCTTAAAATTCTCGAACCAGCCCTTGCTGGCTGCAAATTTCTTTTGCCTAGAAGCACCAACATTACTAGGCCTATCACCATCGTCATTACTTTCATCACCATCATCACTATTTTCACCTGCCTCACTTTCATCACCATTATCTTCACCAACACCACTGCTTTCACCAGCAAACCGACCATAGAGTTGTTTTGCTTTGTTTCTGATGAACTGGGAGTCTAGCGGCACGTGTCGACGGTTTAAGTCCTCAATCCAAATATTCAGTGCCTTTTCCATTTTCACCAAGGCATCATCATCTCACATGCATCGTTACTTTAGCCGATCCTGGTGTGCACGAAGCCAGAGCATCTTTAATGTCTTTTTCTCTCCGTTTTATGCCACGAACACTGGACTCATTCATGCCATACTCGAGACCAACCGCTGCATAGCTCATTCCACTTCTAAATTTTTGTAATATTTCGTTCTTTACTTCCAGGGTAAGTACTTTCCTTGCTCTCTTAGCTGCCTTATTTCCAGTTGGAGTGTTACAAGGGCGCTTCGGAGCCATGATGATCGCGAAAGCACGATAGATGTGGCCGAATATGATGTGAGAACAACAGACCAACGTGGACTGATGCTGTTGTTTGTTGGGTCGGCGGTAACATGCCGCGAGCGGCCAGAGACACCTGGCGGGATGGCGCGCTTGCTAGGAGGTGCCAATACAATTCTTTATTTTTTTATTTTTTAATAATAATAATTTAAATAACTCCCAGCGGAAAAAAAAAAACGTCGATAATCAAATCCGTCGATAAAAAAAACGTCGATAATGAGGGAGTACTGTATATGTATATATATATATATATATATATATATATATATATATGTATGTATATGTATATACATATATATAATATATATATATATATATATATATATATATATATATATATATATACATATATATATATATATATGTATATATACATATGTGTGTAATAAAGTACTAGGAATATAAAGTGTGAGTATGTTTATGAATAATAAATGACAAAATACCAGCGCGTAACGAGCGCAGGTGGGAAGCTGATACGCATTCGTAATTTACATTCCTTTCACAGTGTTTTTTTTCTGACGTATGGATGCCAAACTACTTGAATATCATAGAATAGTGTTTCTAGTGATAAAATCAGGCTGTGGTAATCATATTACGGGGTGTCGGGAAGTGTAAAGTGGAGACTTCGTTACCCAATTCAGAAGTCTCCACAAGTCCTACGGTAGTCGACAAAGGGTCATCAAACATTGCAGGAGAAAGCTGAATGTATGTGCCATATGCATATGTAATTATAATATTCTAGGACTGATAACTGATTTTTGGCAAATATTTTTAAAAAGTCAGTCGGAGCGTGAATATCTCCACGTGAGGTGCACGGACCGCCTCCGACATGCCCGCGCTTAAGGGGTTAAAAACACATCATTAGGCAGGGTATCGTTTATCAAGGTAGATTTAACATGTATAGTAATGGGATGTGTTTTTTAGCCTTGGGTTTCCCCCACAACCAAGTCCAAAACCCACCCAAATGAGCCCCAAAACAAGTTTAAAGCCAATATAAATGGTCTAACAGCCGTAGAAGTAGGTAACCTAAGCCTAGCACTTGTAAATACAGTATCTCATTAACCCGTTAACTGCTCTACACATCCTGGGCTGTTCCAAGTGCGACTGCTCAATACAGCCCTGGCTGCGCAGGTGAATTTCAAATATGGTGCCATGGTGACCAAGGCCGACCCATGCAAGCACGTTTGAGCCTTCAAAACTGAAACCAAAACCAAAACCAAAACAGAAAAAAAACGAAAACCATACATTCCAATAGGGAATCAGACACTTTGATGTTCATCCATGGCTTTACCAAGGTAAATATTGAGCTAATATTTCGTTACTATATACTTTGGCATGTGTTCTCTCAATTCCTAAGACAAAATTTGGCCTTTTGGAAATTTCATTTTTACCCCTATGTCTGCACACCACGGACACCTCCAAAAAACCGCCATGCGCAGTTAACGGGTTAAAGCCAACAAATAAAATCTGAAAATCATCAAATATAAGTCTGGAAAAAATCAAGCTTAGTAAACCGTACCCTAAAATGACAATGTTCACCCCATCTATAGCTGAAACACATCGATATAAGTCTAAAAACAGTTTGTAAATCAACCTAAACACACAGTTTTAGTCTAAAATATCATCAAAATCAGTGGAAGAAATTTTTTTCATTCATTCATTGCCAGACGCCATGTATCCCAAATGGGGTGGCCAAGGGCTTAGAGTTAATTGCTTTACAGGGAGGGGCACTAATCCTCCACCAACCCCACTTGACACGTAGGGATGCCAACAGCATCTGGTGTTCCCAGGCGGTCACCCATCCAAGTACTAACCAGACCCAACGTTGCTTAACTTCGCTGATCAGATGGGAAGCGGTGTTCTCAACTGGGGTTTTGCCATCGTTGGGCGAGGTATGGTGGTATTTCTACCCCCATCGTTAAGCCGGGGTATTGCATCAAGCAGTATCGTATATCGAGGTATACCTGTGTATTTACACCCACATATACATATGTACAGTCTATGTATATATACAAGCGATCCCCAAGTTATGATCAGTCGACTCAATTTTTTTTGGCTTTACGATGACAGAAACTGTACTTTGAATTTTGATATTTTCCCAAGCTAGCAGTATGTGTTATGATACTCTTTCGTGGTGCTGGCTAGTGGCAGTGAGCTGCATCTCCTAGTCTGCCACCCGGTCGCTAGAGTATACAACTGGTACTTTACAGTGTTCTTTGTTTCCATTATTTTTTTGGATACCCTGTGGTACCTACTTTGTGTTTTGTGCATCCATCATGTCTATGAAATGTCCATCTGTCTCTCCTGCTACTGGTGAGAAGAGGAGGAAGGGAATTTCTCTTGAGATGAAACTCAAGGTTGTTTCCCAGCATGAAGACTGCAAGCCTGTAATGGTCATCGCACTTGAACTTGGACTTTCACAATCAATGATCTTGTTACAGTATTCGATAAATTGCTTGAGATATTGAACACTTTTTTATAAAATAGGCTTCATGTTAACCCGAGGCATCCCGTCGACATATGGGTACGTCGCAACATTTTGTCACAGCCAGACCCGTCGACGTACCGGTACGTCGTGTAATTGCAAGGTTCATAATTGGCACAATTTTTAATTTTTGCGTGTGATTTTTGGTACATAAACACAGGACACCTTCCTCTACAAGATGTCAGGCAGGGACAGTGCCTAACTCTGCATGACCCCCCCCCCCCCTGCACGCCATTGTCTCGGCAATTCACTTTTTTTTTTTTTTTTTTATGCGAGGAAGAAGGAACCAAAGGCCATGGCCCGCAGTAACAGTTCCTTCCAAGAGAAAAACAAAATACAATAGAGAGCCAAATTCAAGATCCGATCATTTTGAGATGCCTGGACACACTGCGTTTGAAAGACTGGAGATCATAGGCAGCAGGAAATACAGACAGAGGGAGACAGTTCCAGAGCTGACCTGTTGCATAAATGAAAGACTGGGAGTAACGGTTAACTCTTGCATTAGTGCATTAGAGAGTTGGACAGAAAAGGGATGAGAGTTTGCTGCCAGACGGGTGCTACGCGCCCGTCGTAGAGGTGGAGGAATGCAAGCAGACAGTTCAGAGGAGCAGTGACCATTAAAGTAGCGATAGAAAAGAGATAAAGATGCAACAGTGCGGCGAAGAGACAGAGGTTGAAGGGAGTCAGTAAGAGGAGGAGAGTTAATGAGACGAAAAGCCTTTGTCTCCACCCTATTGAGAAGAGCTGTATGTGGGGAGCCTCCCCACACATGAGAGTTGTACTCCACACAGGGGCGGATAAGACCTCTGTATAGAGTCAACAATTGTGCAGGGGTAAAGAAAGAGCGGAGTCGGAGTGACCTGGCCAATAAAGACATTCAGGGCCAGAGTGATTCCCCAATTGATGATAATGTGGAGGACAAAGTTTACATAGCATTAGAGGAAGAAACAGTCAGAAATGATGATCAGGTAATGTTGCCAAAAAAAAGTCAGATATGTTGATGTGTTAGTGAGTGAAACAATGGTTATATTGCCTGTATTACTGTTTGAAAACCAATATACTCATGTACAGGTAACTCGCACGGAACACGATCTCACGGAACGCGCTCGCAATTATACACGGTAAGGGCTGGGATACCTATAAGACAACGTAAGATTAAAGAACCATTATGAAAACAACAAATTAACGCAGGAGAGGCCTTTGAAAGATCAAATCCTCGAACGTCACCGCAGCGCGCGGTTTGTTTTGATTATGTGACGATCTAGGCGGGAAATTATTCAGTGAGTGAGATATTCCCGAGTACAGTAGCACATTATTTGTAAGTTAAATGTTTACAGTACTGTACTGTTCTGGCAAGTTTATGTGCAACTTAAAGTACAGTACTATTAAATAACGTTAAAGCAAGAAATAAAGTCTTATAACCAGTTTACTTGATAGGCATCAGAATATTGCCTTTTTTATTTGTTCGTTTTTTCCACAGTACTGTACAGTATTTGTAAGTTAAATATTTACTGTTCTCGTATGTACTGTACTTGTAAGCACTTAAATAAAGTTAAATAATTAAGTAAAGCCTTGTAACCAGTTAACCCGAATTACTGTATATGATTACCCATGATCGGCGTCGGAATATTGCCTTTTTTGTTTGTTTGTTAAACTCTTACTGTACTGCTTTTCTACAGTACTGTATTTGTAAGTTAAATATTTACTGTTCTGGTATGTACTTGTAAGCAATTAAAGCATTAAATAAAGCCTTGTAACCAGTTAACCTGATTTATATGATTACCCATAATCGGCGTCGGAATATTGCCTTTTTTGTTTGTTCGTTAAAGACTTATAATAAGAGAAAAATACATTTTTGTCTTGGTATCTTTACCTATTTGCTCAGGTTTGCTGTAATGGTTTGGATCATTTGATGCAATGCAACGTGTATAAAACTGAAAACTTTCGGGAAGTGAACGAAAATCTGGGACATGAGACTGGCCTTGACTTCACCCTCTCATGTATCATCTGTCAGTTCACCACCTGCTATCGTTATGAGTGGATGTACGATTTTTTCGCTCGTGGCCATGCCTAACCACACATAGTTACACCCATTATTTCGACCCAGACAGAAAATACAATCTTTTTCCTCCCTTGCAAAACACAAACAACCACCCTGTTTACGAGACAGCAATATATATTGCGAAAATAACAAGTAAAATGATAAAGATGAACATAAAATGATAGAGAAAGATGAACATGTTATGACAGAAGAAGTACGTTTTCCCCGTCTGTAAACGTATTTATTTCTGCTTTGTATCTGTATTCGTAATAATTAGACTTAATGTTAGTTCTGAATATGTATTACGATTCTATTTTTAGCCATTCTCGTGGTGTGGGAGCTGAAAGTTGTGACACAACTTCCTTATTGCTACTCGGACTGACCCTCCACTTTATTCTCCCGTGGCAGAGTCTAGCCTTGGAGGACGTGCAGTTTTCTCATTTAGGACTGAAAATTCAACTCTTTCGCTCCCTTTTCCAAGCATGGGCACAACGATAACGTAAAAAATAACTCGAAACTACCATAAACGTATATCAAAAGGGTGAAAATGTATTCATAACATTTTTTTTTTCCAGCCATTCCTAACAGATTATGTACTGAAATAATTCGATATCACAGTACTGCATTTCTAAGTTAAATATGTATTGTTCTGGTATGTACTTGTAAGTTAAAGCACTGGTACAATACCAGTTAACCTGATTTATATGATTACCTATGATCGGCGTCGGAATGTTTCCTTGTGTTTATGTACAGTATTTGTGTGTTGAAGTTTTGCTGTGGAGTACTGTATTTGTGAGTTATAACATTAAATAAACCTTCTAACCACCTAAAGTGCTTTCTAGTGATTACCAGTGACAGATAACAGCAAAACAACACATTTGGGGGGTCTAGGGAGCAAAATACGGAGTAGTTTAAATATACAGTAATCCCTCTAATATCCGAACGCCCAATATCCGAACATCCCCACTAACCGGACATAATCCTCCTGGGATCCAATATTCCCAAAATGGGCCAAAAACTGCAAAAAATTAAAAAAAAATCTGACTTTTTTTCCCTCCCATAATTTGAAATTCCCGCCTGGCACCAAACAGCTGTTACACCATGGTCCCTTCACCCCTTCCTTCCATCCCCCTCCCCCCTCCCCTGTCAGGTTGCCATTTGGTATTTTTCATTACCAAGTGTGGGCCAATTTGGTAATGAAAAATTCGTTTGGTAATGCATTAGAATAATGCATTACCAAATGGATTTTTCACATGTATGAGGATACACAGGATGGAGATGGTGGATTGTTTGCTCTCTCTGATTAATCTGCTACCCTACATAGTGTGAAAATAATCAACATGGTGTTAGTTATAAGGAGAGTGATTACATGTATTTCCACTTGTATATATAATTAGTGAAGAATATATGCTAGCTTTACGAATTTGGTAATGAAAAGTTATATTTGACAATGAAAGTTGAGGAGATTGGTAATGTGGCTGTTGCGATCTGGCAACTCTGTTACCCCACCAACATCAACAGTCACAGCTTAACTCCGATGGAGAGCAGATACTCATAACAGTGCAAGCCACAGGTGCTTGTTTTTTGTGAATAAACAGTGAATAAACTGCAATACCTTGCCACTAGAACACACAGGAATTTACAGTGTTGTGCAGTGTTAAGAAATTAGAATTTAGAGTGCAGAGGATTAACTGTGGACTGCAAACTGGCGGTTCAAACCAGTGCAAGACCAAGGGACTTGTAAGTACCCAGAATGTTTAATATTGTATAAACTCACCTCTAAAACCTCATTTTATGGTTCTTTTGCATTTATTTCAGTCTTTTATGTCCCTTATTGGTGTGATTTGGGTCTTAAATAGGTGCTATGCATGTCCAGAGGGAGATGTATAGGTTTTTTTCAGAGTTAGGGTCCGTAAGTACTAGTCCATAAGCTGGGGCCCAATATCCGGACAGGACCACTATCCGGACCTGCCTATGGCTCTATTGATCCGGATATTGGAGGGGTTACTGTACGCGATTTCGCACCTAACACGGCACGGTAGGAACGAAACCCACGTGTTCCGTGCGAGTTACCTGTACTACATACACATTCATACCAAATAAATAAATAAATACTGTTTATGAGTGGTGTGGAATAGTTAGGCTACCCTCCCATAGACCTGGTTTTCTTTGGAGCCAGCCTGATAGAAAACCGAGTAAGGTAAGGAGTACTGCTACGTGTATTGATTATTTTAAACCTCAGGTGAGCGATTTCTCTACGAATTTTCGATGTTTCTCACCAAAAGTGGGGGTTTGAGCCAAAATTTTTTTTTTTCCAAAATTCGTTGGGATTGGGGGGAGTCAGTGGTGTAAAGTCGGTCAGGATGGGGCGTGTTAACCCTTACACCGCGGGCATGTTTACCAATGTTTTGCGTGTGCCGCGGGGTTATTCGGGCTCCGACAGACTCTCAAAAAATATTTGCCAAAAATCAGTTATTAGTCCTAGAATATTAAAATTACATATGCTTATGGCACATACCTTCAGCTTTCTCCTGGAATGTTTGTTGAGCCTTCGTTGGTTACGGTAGGACTTGTGGAGACCTCTGAAGTTGGGTAACGAAGTCTCCACTTTACACTTCCCGACAACCCGTAATATGATTACCACAGCCAGATATTAACACTATAAACACTACTCTATGATTTTCAAGTAGTTTGGGATCCATACTCCAAAAAAAAACCCACTGTGAAAGCAATGAAAATTACGAGCGCGTCTGACCGTCGCACTTGCACTAGTTCGCTCTTGGTACTCTGTCATTTATTATTCATAAAACCCCTCACACTTTATATTTCTATTACTATATAACACTTATATATATCTACAGTCTTTATCCATAAGTTTCCTTCAGTAGTATTAGTTTATTGTCACTGTAGGGATTCAATTTCTTTCAGTAAAATACGTAGCATTCACTTTCTCGTCCTGTATACTAGCATTGAGAGTGAATGTCACTTTCAATTTCACTCTCATAACTCATAGTATTCAGACATGCTAGAGTGAAACTTTCACTTTCATTACTCCTAGGGTATATACTCGTATTCTTATAATACTACTCATTTACATTTCTATTTACGTTCTCTATTTTATTTACGTTATTTACATTTCTATTTTATTTACACTGTGTTATGCACTGTCACTTGAAGTAACTTATAAAACTATTTTCCACTGTTCACGTATATTTACATTCATTACTTTCACTTGCTGTTTACATATTATTTACACATTATTTACAATTCCACTTGCACTGTTTTACTCAATAGAAAGATTGTAGTCACTCTTTTATCAATTGTCAGCCCTTTACCTCTTTCCACACGAGGTTTAGTGGGGGGTAAAGGTCACAGGGCCTTTTGCATGGGGGTGAAAAGGCCCTGAAGCTAGGAAAAGCGAACAGACGTACCCCCATACTGGAAGATGAGAGTGAACTGATAAGGGTGGGCCAGGGTGGTGGCCTACCTAGGGAAATCAGTACTGCCAACGTTTAGCCTCTTGACACAGCTACTTTATAGCAGTGAAATGATTGGCAGGAAATCTAGACAATACATTATAAATTAGGTAGTTCCAGGTGAATGTAAATATCACTTAGGCTTCACCCTTCCCTCCTTATATGTATATTTATTACGAAAATAGATTATACGGCACATTTCAAGGGGAAATAAACAGCGAAAATTAGCGAACGAGTGCACGTGAGGTGTTGTCAGGTGATAATTAGCCAATTCCAGGTGTATGGCATTCTCACTTACCTCGTTTCTTTCTTGTATATGTTATTTGGTATAAGAATAGGGCATAGGGCTTATTTCAATGGATGAAATCAGTGAAAAATTCCAGGGAAGATTTACTTAGCGTAACACGGCCAGGCAGGTGAGAGGATAGGGTAATGGAGGGGGGGGTAGGGAGGGAAGTCAAGAACGGGGAGAAATGGCTAAATTGTCAACAATGGATGGGAGTACAGATGAGATTAGGAGTGCTAACTAGTGTTGGACATTGGCAGTACTGATAGATGATACAAGCCCCCACTTGGAAGCCCGGGTGAATTCAAAATAACACAGAATCACAAAAGCGACGCCCTGTGGTATAATCCCTTGCTCCCAAGCGTCACGAAAGTGATGCCCCGCGGTTAAGGGGTTAAAGAAGAGAATGGATGAGGAATTTGGAAGGAATTTGAGTGTAAATTGGAGGGAATAAAACAAAATGTTCTAGAAAGAGTTAAAGAGAGTTAGACAAGGTGATAAGGAAGTTACTTGGGGAGTTAAAGATAAAAATGGTATATTGCTATTGGGGAAGGGAGAAAAAGTGAGCAGATGGAGAGAACACTTTCAGGAACCGTTAAACATAGAGAATGAAAGCAATGCGAGTATAAGTGGCTGGGAGAAGGAGGGAGGTGTAAAGAGGTGAAGAAATCAGAAGGATGGAAGTAGGGAAAGTAATGGAGAAAGTGAAATTGGGGAAAGCCCTATAAATTGTTGAAGTATGTACTGAAATGCTGAAACATGGGGGAGAGATAGTACAGTGCTAGAATGGATATAGAAGATGTGCAGATTGGGCTGGGATTAAGGTAGAGTCCCAGAGGATTTGAAGTCAGTTATGATTATGCCCCTGTACAAAAGAAAAACAGGAAAAAGGAGTGTGTTGTAATCATAGGGGCATTTGTCTTCATAGTGTAACTGGAAAGGTATATGGTAGGAGACATATTGACAGATTAGGGAAACAACAGAGGAATTAGTTAGAGAAGAACAGGGAGGTTTTGGGAAGGGAAAAGGTTGCATAGATCAGATATTCATTCTTAGGTCTTTAGTGGAAAAATTTCAAGAGAAGGGAAAGATGTTTTATGCAGCTTTCATGGATTTGGAGAAAGCATATGACAGGGTGGATGGACAAGGAATGTGGAAAATATTAAGAATTTGTGAAGTAAATGGGAAGTTGTTGAATGGCATGAAGAATATGTATGAGGGAGCCAAAGCTGCCTTACATGTGGATAGTGAATTGAGTGAATTTTTCTGTTTGAATGTTGGATTGACACAGGGATGTGTCATTTCTCCATGGTTGTTCAGTCTGTATATGGATGGGGTTCTAAAAGAGATACAAGGTAGGGCAGTGGATGTTGGAGTGGCCCTAATGAGAGAGGGCAATGTTTGGGAACCTTCTGTACTGATGTTTGCAGATGATATTGTATTGTTGAGTGAACATGAATGAGAACTGTGGGTCTTGGTGATTGAGTTTGGAAGAGTGTGAAGAGTGAGTAAGTAACAGAATCTAAAGGTGAATGTTGAGAAGAGTAAAGTTGTAGTCTTTGAGAGAAATGAAGTCACTGAATGTACAGTGAGGTTGGATGATGAGGAAATGGGAAATGTGAGTACATTTAACCCCTAAAGTACTAAGCTTGATGAACGACGTTTTTTCACAGTTTTTTAAATGGACGAGGAACGTCGATTGTGCAGCTTCCAGAAAATACTGGCGGCAGCTTGCTTCACCTCGGCTGTGACGTAGATGGCTTCTGACCAATCAGAACTAAGTGTTGGACATGCGGGAGGGAGGATCAAGGCCCATACCCAGGCGGTGGGGGGTGTACCCCCCACCTCCCTCTCGCCATGTCCATGTACCTCACTACTTTGTTACTACCTCCTTCCATTTTTACCACCACCATCACCACCACCACCCCTCCCATACCCTCCTCATGCATCCTCCACCTTTCCGTGTGGATCCCCCCCATATTCCCCCCCCCTTCCGTGTGGATCCCCCCCATATCTCCCCCCCCAGTCATCTGGGGGAGGGTATTTCCCCCCTACTCTCCCTTCACATCCCTGTACTCCACTGGGGCCCTTCCTTTGTGTCTGGTGGTGGTCTCCTCCCATCCCTCCATCCTTGTACACCCCCTCCTGGTCTTACCACCCCCACTTCCACCCCACATCCACCAGCACAGAGTATCTTTACCTCCCCCCGGCTTATTTTTCTTTCTTGCCCAGGCTGCGACAAGTAACTATTATCAGCTTTGATGGGCCATATATCAGTAACTGTTGGGTCTAGGAGGGTGGGGTTTGCATTTTCAGGTGTGGTAATTCAAGCTGTATAAATCGGGCATAAAACTTTTATCCTTTGAGAAAGTTGAAAAATTGACCTGTTTTTGTGTCCTGGAGGGTAGTCAAGGCTGGGGAATTGCGTACCAGAGGGGTAAAGTACTGGAGTAGTGTGATGAGTAAAGATAGAAGTTTGGAGGGTGAAGTGCTTGGTAGGTTGCAACAAGGAAGAAAGATGCTTGTTCTTTGAAAGCAGTGATAAGAAACAGGGAAGTGAGCATAGAAGTAAAAAAGTTGCTGCACAACAGTACTGTGATACCAGCTCTAACGCATGGAAGTGAAGCTTGGACCAAGGACACAAGTCAAGAGTGAGAGCAGTGGAAATGAGTTACTGAGAGGAGTGTGTGGAGTTACATGAAGAGACAGGCTGACGAATGAGGATATAAAGGAGCGTTGTGGTGTAGATGTGGATGTGATAGGAAGTGTTATGAGGAACACACTGAGGTGGTTTGGCCATGTGGAGAGGATGGAGAGCAAGAGAGTAACGACGAGAAAGTACGTGAGTGAGGTGGAGGGGTGGGAGAGGGAGGGGGAGGCCAAGGATGAGATGGAGGAATGGAATGGAGAGGTATATGAGTGAGGGGTGTGTGAGCTGGGAGCGGGGCAATGAAGTGACGGGGAACCGGGCAACATGGAGGTGATTTGTTTGTGGCCACCCTGTTCGGGATTACTGCGTTTGGCACTATATAGATAGTTAATGACATTGCATATCTTTAAGATATTATAAGTGTTCTAAGCACATTTAAGGTAGGCATGGCCAGGCTATGATGTTTAGTGGGTTAGGTATATATAATGCATTTTCGACTTAGGATATATTCCACTTACGATTGGTTTACCGGGACATAACCTGATTGTAAGTCGGGGACCACCTGTATATATATATACAGTACACCCCCACACAATGCAGACTTAGTGCGAGGTCAACCTAGAAAATGCTTATTTTTATTGAATGTGAAATCTGCGAATCGACCTTCCCAACGTGCAAATCTGCTGTACGATTCCAAGGCAAAAATAGACTTCCTTCCATTACTACGAATGTTGGGCTGTACAGTGCGAGACACGAAGGCAAGTGGCTGGCAATGAGCCAGATTCAAAATGGCGGGCAGCTAGCAAGCTATCTGCATGCCATCTTCCGACATTCCTGGGTAAACAGACACTTCTCCTCCATATTGCTGCGAGAACACATGTTGTACCTCACATCCTGTGGTCAGATTTAGCATCATAGCAGTACGCACCTGTTCATCTTGGTCTCAGCTGTTGTCTTTGAAGACTTTATCACATCTCCAGGAGACCTCAGCATTGAGTGTGAGAGTGACAACGGGGCGCCCTGCCCCGTGGAGCAAGAGTAGATGCCCCGAGCCTCGGATACCCACCCCCTACCTTCTTAACAAGCCCAGTAGTCACTTAAATAAAGGTACAGTAACTTCTCAAATAACGCGAGGGTTATGTTCCTGAAGAGGTCGTGTTATCTAAAAATGTGTTATTTAAACATAATTTTTCCATAAGAAACAATGGTAATATTGGGGGTTACGTTCCTGGACTCTGGGAAAGCCTACCCATTTGGGAAGTTATGCTACTCTAAACTTAAAAGCAACAATATTAATCTGAAAGAAAATCTATGTAAAAAACAAAAACAGTATATTTGGGGAGAAGTAAAGAACATTTGAGCCCTAGTTGGGCTAAAGCATTGTTTACTTCTCCCCAAATACATACAGCACTGTATTTGTTTTTTACATGGATTTTCTTTCAGTTTTGCTTCTTTCACGGCATTGTAAAAGTTCCTCAACATTATTAATGCATTAGTAGGTCACAGAAACAATACAGTAAAAGCAACATTTTCATTATGGTAAGTAGGTCACAAACAATGACAATGCACAGCATCACTTCATCTACGCATCATCTGCTGCTGTCCCTCCTCACCCCTTCTCCCCAACCTCCCTGCCCTCCCCCATCTCCCACCGCTCCCCCTCCTTTCTCTGCTGTCCCTGCTCGCTCTGCTGTCCTGATATGTCTATCTATCTATCTATCTATTGCCAGACGCCACAATCCCGTAAGGGGTGGCCATTTGACTTTGAGTTATTTGTTTTATGGGGAGGGGCACTAATCCTCCACCAACCCACTTGTTGACACGTAGGGAGCACGTATGGTTTGGTTATATGGTTACCACCCAGCATAGTAAATGGTTTCTTGGCTTACAGGAAACCATTTGGCTTGTCATTCTATGTAAAGCCACCTGTAAAGGAAAGAAAAGCAATAAGAAGTGACAGGAAAGATGGGAGAAATATCCTGATATGTAAAGACTTAATTTACCATAATGAAACAGATACAATATATACAGTATATATATATATATATATATATATATACAGTATATATATATATATATAGTAAACCCTCATTATACGATGGGGTTCCGTTCCTGAAAACCCCATCGTAAAGCAATCCATCGTATAGCAAGCCCATTATAACATGGAGTCATTGGGAATACGTTACCAGATGTGCCCAAACTCTCACATACACACACCTTAGCACTCACATACATGAAATATCCTTATGTTTAAACATTTAAAGTAACACATTAATAGTGAATAAAGAGAAAAAAGCATGAAAACTACAGTATGCAGTAGATCTTACCTTTACTGATGCAAGCAACGGTTGTTTATGTGGTTCCCAGACGATTCGCCATGAAGTCGACAATTCGTCGTCATAATATGGACGTTCCCCGTCAGGACAATTCCCCGTCATTCTATAAATATACTTATTACTGATTAACTGATACTTTAATAACTAATTCTCAGGAGGATCTATCAAAGTCTATTTTCATCCAATAGCATTGGCTTTGGATATCATTTGTAAGTTGCACTTTTAGACAATATTTAACTTGTTTCTACCTTGCTGTAGTTGACTTTGAATTATGTTCTAGCATCACCCACAGCTGTTTTCATTAATTTCCATTGGTGGTACAACATCCTGGGTATATTTTAAAATGACTTTGAAGAGGTACAAGTACAGTACTAAAAAACTAGTGTACTTCCTAAATAAACTGATATGAAAATAAACGACAAGGAATCATCCTGACGATGAAAAGTCCTGATGGCGAATTGTCTTGTTATTGTTGTGATGGCGAATTGACTTGATGGCGAAATATCCCGAAACATTTACCGTATTTCGCGGCATATAAGACACACTTTTTTGTCTCAAAGTTACTTAAAATATCCCCATGCATCCTGCACGTTAGACTAAGGCAGGTTAGTTAGGCTTCACTGAGAAGAAACTCTTATAAAGATGATCATCTCAATGCTTAGCAACCACAGGTGTTTTCTACAGTATGCAGACTTGATTTTATTTTTAAAAATAATATACACTAGTGTATATGCAGCAGATTTAAGAAACACCCGAGATCAGAAACACATAAAACTTTCGCGGGTTTGTTTACAGCTCAACTGGCTAACATCGTGAAGATATTTAGCGGTTTAGCAATTTAACAGTTTAGCATCCGCACTATTCCAGCAAGCTAACGTACATGATCACTGGTGAACTGTCTGCTAACCTTCTGAAAGGCAATCATGACCACTTTGCTTGCCATCCATTCACTAACGAGCAAAGCAGTCATACTGGAGAGATGCTGGCTAGTGAAACTGCCAAGTCATCAAAACACTTTCGTCACATATGGAAATACAGTAACCCTAATTAGGTCAGTTACTTTTCTGACATTTTGTGAGTGTATATATGCAGCAGATATTAAAACACGCAAGTTCAAAAACACAAAGCATTCACGGTTTGTTTTCAGCTTAACTGGCCAATACTGTCAAGGGGTTTAGCTGTTTGGCAACTTAGCAGTTTAGTGTCTAGAGTACACCCTACTCTAGCAAGCTAACGTGCTCACTGGTGAACTGTCTGCTAACCTTCTGAAAGGCAATCATAACCACTTTGCTTGCCATCCATTCACTAACTAGGAAAGCAATCATGCTGGAGAGATGCTGGCTAGTGAAACTGCCAAGTCATCAAAACAGACTTTCGTCACGTATGGAAATTCAGTAACCCTAATTAGGTCAGTTACTTTTGTGACATTTTGTGAGTGTATATATGCAGCAGATATTAAAACATGCAAGTTCAAGAACACAAAGCATTCACGGGATTGTTTTCAGCTCAACTGGCCAATACCGTCAAGGGGTTTAGCAACTTAGCAGTTTAGTGTCTAGCGTACACCCTACTCTAGCAAGCTAACGAAGTTACAGCTTCACTTTTTCAGCCAAGTGAAGTACTTTAGCAATGTCTATGCAACTCAGGGCACACCCAATTACAGTATTTTGTTATGAAAATAGGATAAAATTCACTGAGTAGCATAACTGATGCAATATCTGAAATAGCAGTGCCTGACGGGCATTCATATCAGCGTCCGCCATTTCTGCTGTATTCTTAGCAGACGAAGCGATCAGAATGATTGACAACGTTCACTCTCTGCATCTCTGCTGCCTAAGCAAAGCTCTCATGATCGGCAATGGGGATCATTTAGGCCGTAACGTCCAAATTTGTTAGGTTAGGTTAGGTTGTAAAATCGTTTGCCATTTTGGACGTTACGGCCGAAACGACCAGAATCCTAAGGTGTAGGTGAGAGTTTGGTGTGGGTGTAGTTAAGGAAGTAGAAGTGGGAAGAGTCAGGCTAGAGAACTGATAATCCGCTTATTATAATCCCTTCAGCCCAGCAATGTATTTTATAGTGTAGTTTATTCATGCTCGCCATATGATTTTATTCAGTTCAGGAAACATGTACTGAGGAGGTTAATGTGGGCTGTATCAAATGCCCCAAGTCTGAATATCGCCTGTGCTCAGTTAAAACGATTGCCAAGTTAAAATCGTATGAAGTGTGGTATAAGCAATTCAATGGATGGTACAGAGGACCATTTACTGTATGAAAGTGGCAGTGAAACAGTGATGATGACCGTGGTGATGACTTCCAGTGATGCTTCAGGACTCGGGGGAAGTAGTGATGAATTCTCAGGATTTGAAGACGAGTGAAATTTTCACCATGTCAGTAATATGAAGTGAATATAGGTTTTAGGTGATCATGACAGATGCAACCATGGAAAATTTAGGATCAATGGTGCTGTACACCTTTAGTCTTGCACTGACGATATTTGGATGAATAAATTGTTTGAGATGTTTCATGTCCTTAAGTGATGATATTTATATTGAACAACCAAATACATCTTGATGTTTTTGGCATATAATAAAGCCACTGGGTACTCCAAAACGGACTGATGTAAATGTTTCAGAGGTGAGCGAATGTTGCATGTGGTGTGTACATGTGTGCGTGTGTGTGTGTGTACCATAGTGACAAGGAGGCAGCAGTGTTAAGACCAAAAATGGATGTTTTCACAATACTCGAATGTTTTGAGATGGATGTCTGTTTTTAGCAAATTCTGGTAAGAGAAATATGCATTTTTAATTGTTGATGCTGCAAGGAAAACAGCTGACAGTAAGGGAGTGATACTGGGAGAAGAGGGTTGAGCCAGTTGTCTAGCGCTTGGGATGCAGCAGTGTTGCTAAGAGATAGTTTCACCATTCTCGACATGTATTGAGATGAATGTCTGTTTTTAGTAAATTGTGATCAGTGAAGAACGTATTTTTAACTGTTGATGCTACAAGGGAAACATCGCTGACAGTGAGGAAGTGATACTGAGAGGAAGGGGTAGAGACTGCTGTCTAGCGACTGGGAGGCAGCAGTGTTACTAAGGTGTAACAATGGATGTTTTCACCATAGTATGTTTTGAAATGAATGTTTATAGTAAATTATGATCAGTGAAGCATACATTTTTAATTGTTGATGCTGCAAGGCAAACATAGCTGACAGTGAAGGAGTGATACTGAGAGAAGAGAGTAAAAACAGCTGTCTATCCTGTTCCCAAGCAGCCTTGCTATATTGAACTTTGGTTGTAAAACATTGTAATTTGTGTATTTACAAGTGCTACCTTTTTATATTATTTGTGGAGGTAATTACAGGTTAGTTGGAGTGCATGATTAATGATGGTAGTAGTCTGATATTGTGCTTGAGTCAAGGCAATGTGAGGAAATTCCGTAACAGGTGTGGAATATGACGGGGTTCTTTTAGGATAAATGAACTGATGTGAACATTCATTGTATTTTATGTTTTCGTCAGTGAATGAAAGAATAGAGTTTATTGACTTCATTTGTGGTTTTAAATTCATAAAATATTAAAAACAGTGTTTATATCAGTTTACTGATACATATTTATCAACAAAGTTGAGATGGCCTCGTGGTGTGAAGTCACGTTTTGTTAAGACGAGGTTTTGTTTTCTCTTTTCCTGTATCATTCTTTGTACATAAAAGAAGAAACTAAAGGATGATGAGCAGTACTGAATAGATTCTGAAAGGTGAGTGTTGTATCTAAGTGATAGTGGCTCATATCAGTCACGTTTTGTCAAGAAGGGGCATTGTTTTCTTTTCCTGTACCATTCTTTGTATATAAAAAAAGAAACCAAAGGCTGATGATCAGTAATGAATAGATTCTGAAAGGTGAGTGTGTATCTGTGTGGTAATGGCTCTTATCAAGAAACCTTACTGCAGTCTTGGTTGGGGCAAACTTTTTTTTCACAGAATTGCCCTGCCAGAATTAGGGTGCGTCTTTCACAATGCTGTGTCTTACATGCCGCGAAATACGGTATATAGATGTAACATGAAGAGTATTTGTATAATTCCAAAGTATGTCGATCGTTCACTTAAGGTAATTAGGCATTTATATAAATGCCAATGTCTCTTATGTAGCCTTATGCTAAGATGAAGGATCGATCATAAATCAGCTGATTCACGTTTCAATATAATATTATTTTTCATTTAATGCCCATGATTTGATGCCATATTTTACATTTACTATATAAACAATAAACCACCATCACTTTTACAACTTACATAATTAAAAAACTAGTGTACTTGCTAAATAAACTGATTCGTAAATAAATGATGGGGAATCGTCCTGACGGCGAATTGTCCCGACTCGGCCTCACAGTCACAGCCCTCACTCATCAGTGTCAGAACTGCCTGGCTGGGCAGGGCTGGCTGGCTGGGCAGGGCTAGCTAATGAGGCTGGACCGGTGGACAAGTGTGTGTGGTCTAATGCTGACAGTGTGAGGACGTTTTTGTTGCGTTTGCACATTCGCTATTCACTGAGCCGCGGATGATCCATCGTTGTAGCAAATCGTTCCCATTGTATAGTGGGCATAGGGTACTAAAATTTTGACATTGTATAAGCGAAATATCGTACAAAGAGGCATCGTATAATGAGAGTTTACTGCATTATATTTTCAACTGAATAACTTAAACTGTCCCCGAGACGGCCTATCAGCTCGGGACTGTCCAAGGCGCATGCAACTAATTTGAAAACATCACTTACATATTAAGTCGCGTTAAATCGAGACACCCATGATGGTTAAACATATCTCCGTAATATTTGCTCGTGTTAAAATGAAAATGCGCTGTTTAAACTTGCATTAGTTGAGAGGTTACTGTACATGGTGTTCTATTTGTTGTTTTATTTGTTGGTTCAGCTAGAAGTACTATTAGACAAAGTATTAGCAGGTAGAGTAGGCTGGAAGGGGACCCCAAGACCAAGCCCAGGGTGGGCTGTCCACCATGTACCATTTTTCCCACAAGTTCTTTGGTTCACACAATGTGAAATGGTAGAATGCGAGGGTTTCTGCTGCCCATAAACTCACATTGTGTGAGGGGGCACTGTATATATATATATATACAGGTAACTCGCACGGAACACGATCTCACGGAACGCGCTCGCAATTATACACGGTAAGGGCTGGGATACATATAAGACAACGTAAGATTAAAAAACCATTATGAAAACTACAAATTAACGCAGGAGAGCCCTTTGAAAGATCAAATCCTCGAACGTCACCGCTGCGCGCGGTTTGTTTTGATTACGTGACGATCTAGGCGGGAAATTATTCAGTGAGTGAGACATTCCCGAGTACAGTAGCACAGTATTTGTTAGTTAAATATTTACAGTACTGTACTGTTCTGGTAAGTTTATGTGCAACTTAAAGTACTATTAAATAACGTTAAAGCAAGAAATAAAGTCTTATAACCAGTTTACCTGATAGGCTTCAGAATATTGCCTTTTTTATTTGTTCGTTTTTTCCACAGTGCTGTTCAGTATTTGTAAGTTAAATATTTACTGTTCTCGTATGTACTGTACTTGGAAGCACTTAAATAAAGTTAAATCATTAAATAAAGCCTTGTAACCAGATAACCCGAATTATATGATTACCCATGATCGGCGTCGGAATATTGCCTTTTTTGTTTCTTCGTTAAACTCTTACTGTACTGCTTTTCTACAGTACTGTATTTGTAAGTTAAATATTTACTGTTCTGGTATGTACTTGTAAGCAATTAAAGCATTAAATAAAGCCTTGTAACCAGTTAACCTGATTTATATGATTACCCATGATCGGCGTCGGAATATTGCCTTTTGTTTGTTTGTTCGTTAAAGACTTATAATAAGAGAAAAATACATTTTTGTCTTGGTATCTTTACCTACTTGCTCAGGTTTGCTGTAATGGTTTGCAACTTGTAGAAAACTGTGAAAACTTTCGGGAAGTGAACGAAAATCTGGGACATGACCTTGACTTCACCGTCTCATGTATCATCTGTCACTCTGTCAGTTCACCACCGGCTATCGTGATGAGTGGATGTACGATTTTTTCGCTCGTGGCCATGCCTAACCACACATAGTTACATCCATTATCTCGACCCAGACAGAAAATACAACCTTTTTCCTCCCTTGCAAAACACAAACAACCACCCTGTTTACGAGACAGCAATATATATTGCGAAAATAACAAGGTAAAATGATAAAGATGTACGTAAAATGATTGAGAAAGATGAACATGTTATGACGGAAGAAATACGTTTTCCCTGTCTGTAAACGTATTTATTTCTGCTTTGTATCTGTATTCGTAATAATTAGACTTATTGTTAGTTCTGAAACTGCATTACGATTCTATTTTTAGCCATTCTCGTGGTGTGGGAGCTGGAAGTTGTGACACAACTTCCTTATTGCTAATCGGACTGACCCTCCACTTTATTCTCCCGTGGCAGAGTCTAGCCTTGGAGGACGTGCAGTTTTCTCATTTAGGACTGAAAATTCAACTCTTTCGCTCCCTTTTCCAAGCATGGGCACAACGATAACGTAAAAAATAACTCAAAACTACCATAAACATATATCAAAAAGGTGAAAATGTATTCATAACATTTTTTTTTTTTTCCAGCCATTCCTAACAGATTATGTACTGAAATCATTCGATATCACAGTACTGCATTTCTAAGTTAAATATGTACTGTTCTGGTATGTACTTGTAAGTTAAAGCACTGGTACCAGTTAACCTAATTTATTACCTATGATCGGCGTCGGAATGTTTCCTTGTGTTTACGTACAGTATTTGTGTGTTGAAGTTTTGCTCAGGAGTACTGTATTTGTGAGTTATAACATTAAATAAACCTTCTAACCACTTAAAGTGCTTTCTAGTGACAGATAACAGCAAAACAACACATTTGGGGGGTCTAGGGAGCAAAATACGGAGTAGTTTAAATATACGCGGTTTCGCACCTAACACGGCACGGTAGGAACGAAACCCTCGTGTTCCGTGCGAGTTACTTGTATATATAAATATATATTTATATATGTATATACATATATATATACTGTATATATATATATATATATATATATATATATATATATATATCTATCTATCTATCTATTGCCAGACGCCTCAATCCCGTTTGGGGTGGCCACAAACAAATCGCCTCCAAGTCGCCCTGTCCCCCGCCATTTCACTGCCCTGCTCCCAACTCACACCCCCCCTCTCATATACCTCTCCACCCCATCCCTCCATCTCATCCTCGGCCTCCCCCTCCCTCTTCCCCCCTCCACCTCACTCACATACACTCTCTTCGTCAGTCTTTCACCCTCCATCCTCTCCACATGGCCAAACCACCTCAATGTGTTCCTCATAACGCTTCCTATCACATCCACATCAACACCACAACGCTCCTTTATATCCTCATTCGTCAGCCTGTCTCTCCACGTGACTCCACAGGCTCCTCTTAAATAACTCATTTCCACTGCTCTCACTCTTGACTTGTGTCCTTCCAACAATGTCCAAGCTTCACTTCCATACGTTAGAGTTGGTATCACAATACTGTCATGTAGTAACTTTTTCACTTCCATGCTCACTTCCCTGTTTCTTATCACTGCTTTCAAGGAACCAGCAACCTTTCTTCCCTGCTGTACCCTTTCAAGCACTTCACCCTCCAAACCTCCATCCTTACTCATCACACTACCCAAATACTTAAACGTACTCACATTTTCCAATTCCTCACCATCCAACCTCGCTGTATATTCACTAACTTCACCTCTCTCAAAGACCATCACTTTACTCTTCCCTACATTCACCTTTAGGTTCCGTTTCTTACACACTCTCTCAAACTCATCCACCAAGCCTTGCAGCTCCCCTTCGTCTTCACTCAACAACACAGTATCATCTGCAAACAACAGTACAGGGAGTTTCCAAACACTATCCTCTCTCACCAGGGCCACTCCAACATCCACTACCCTACCTTGTACCTCTTTTATTACCCCATCCATGTACAGATTGAACAACCATGGAGACATGACACATCCCTGTTTCAAACCAACTTTCAAAGAGAAAAATTCACTTAGTTCACCATCCACACGCACTGCAGCCTTCGCACCATCGTACATACTCTTCACAGCATTCAACAACTTCCCATCTACTCCATATATTCTTAACACTTTCCACAATCCTTGTCTATCCACCCTGTCATATGCTTTCTCCAAATCCATGAAAGCCGCATACAACTTCTTTCCCTTGTCTAGAAACTTTTCCACTAAAGATCTAAGAATGAATATCTGATCTACACAACCTCTTCCCTTCCTAAAGCCTCCCTGTTCTTCTCCAACTAATTCCTCTGTTCTTTCTCTAACTCTGTCTATAAGTATCCTACCATACACTTTTCCTATTATACTAAGAAGACAAATGCCCCTATGATTACCACACACTTCTTTTTCCCCTTTTCCTTTGTACAAGGGAATAATTATACCTGACTTCCAATCCTCCGGGACTCTACCTTCCTCCCAGGCCAATCTGCACATCTTCCACATCCATTCTACTACTATCTCTCCCCCATGCTTCAGCATTTCACCACACACTCCATCAATTCCTGGGGCTTTCCCCGATTTAACTTTCTTCATTGCTTCCACAACTTCTATCCTACTGATTTCTTCCTGTCTTCTCACCTCCCTCCTTCTCCCAGCCATTCCCCAGCCACTTATACTCGCATTACTTCCATCCTCTACGTTCAACAATTCCTTACAGTGTTCTCTCCATCTGCTCACTTTTTCTCCCTTCTCCACTAGTAATCTACCATTTTTATCTTTCACTCCCCTGCTAACATCACTTCCACCCTGTCTTACTCTTTTCACTTCTCTCCAGAACATTTTCATACAGTCCCTCTACTTTACACTCAAATTCCTTCCAAATTCCTCATCCACTCTCTTCTTACTCTCTCTTACTAATCTTTTCACCTCTCTCTTCCTTTCCACATATAACTCTCTCTTCCGCCTCTCAACTTCTTCCACGCCCCTATTTCTCATCCATTCATTGTATGCTTTCTTCTTTTGTCCCACAGCCTGTTTCACCTCTTCAGTCCACCACGCTGTTCCTTGCACCCCCCTCCGTCTTCTCTTCCTTCCACACACCACATCACACGCTGCACATATTTCCTCTGTAAATATCTTACACATACCTTCCACGTCTCCCATGTGCTCCAATTCATATTTGCCCAATCGTTCCTCCACTTCTCTCTTATACTCTGCCTTTTTCTCATCCTCTTGTAATCTTTCCACTCTCCTTGCAACTGCTCCTTCCTCTCGTCTTTCCCTTCTTCTATTCCTCCATCTTACTTGCATCCTAATTCTGGCCACCACCAAGTAGTGGTCAGAAAGTCCACTCCCCCAACCTCTATACACTCTTGCATCCTTTACACATCTTCGCATTCTTTCATCCACACACACATAATCAATCATTGCCTTCCTTTCATTCAGTTCACCACCCACCCTTCTCATCACTCGCCATGTATACCTGTGGATCATTTTATGCCTGAAGAGGGTATTGGCTATCACCAACCCCCTCCCAGCACAAATGTCCACTAACGCACTCCCATTCTCATCTATCTCAGCAGGCACACCCCACTCACCAACTATTCCATCCACCTTCACATTACCAACTTTACCATTCATATCACCAATCAAAAACACTCTCTCATTCCATCCAAACTTTTCCATACACACTTCCACATTTGTCCAGAACTCTTCTCTCACTCTTCTAGCACGATATATATATATATATATATATATATATATATATATATATATAATCCCTCTAATATCCGAACATCCCCACTAACCGGACGTAATCGTCCCGGGATCCAATATTCCCAAAATGGTCCGAAAACCGCAAAAAAAAAAAAAAAAAATTCCTGCCCGTAATTTGAACTTGGCGCACGGGGCATGGGACAGCTTTGTTGTAGCGCGTCATTCCTCCGACGTCTGCTAGAGCGCCCCTGCATCCTCCTCACTTTCTGCCTGTCTCTCGTCACAAGTGCACGCTCATCGTCATGGCTGCCCACGTGCTCACTTTTGTGGTGGTGCCTTACCTGCTGCAGGCACTCCTGCTGCTCTCGTGCCTCTCCTTCGTGTGTGTGATGATGGCCTCGCCGCCTGAGAAGAGGAAGAGAGTGGTGTTGACTCTGGAGAAGAAACGGGAGATATTGGAGGAAGTAGATGCGGGATGGTCTTCTTCCCACATCCTCCGCGAGTTCAACTTGGCCCGATCTACTTTGTTTGATATTAAGAGATCCCGAGACAAACTCGTGCAGTACACGGCTGACTTCTCGTCAAGAAGCAAACACAACGTGGAGAGGAAGGTGATGTTTACTCCCAAGTTTGCTGAAGTCGACCACTCCACGTTGATTTGGTATCGACAGCAACGTGCTGCTGGTGTGATGGTATGTGGTACGGAGCTGAAGGCTGCTGCTGAGAAGTTCGCCAGGCTTCACGACGCCCTAGATTTCAAGGCATCCGAGGGTTGGCTCTTCGCGTTTAAGTTATGGCATGGCCTTACCAACCGTAAAGCTCATGGCGAAGCTTTGGACGCCAACGAGGATGGAGTTGATGAGTTTCGGCACAAGGTGAAGGGCCTGATCGACAGGGAGGGCCTCTCTCTCGGTCAAGTCTACAATGCTGACGAAACTGGTTTATTCTATCGCTCTTTGCCAACGAACACTCTAGCTGAGGAGACGGAGAAGCGTGTACCTGGCCGCAAGCTCTCCAAGCAACGGATATCTGCTTTGTGTTGTGCCAATGCTAATGGCATGCACCGGCTTAAGCCCATTATTGTTGGCCGTGCAAAGCAGCCTCGGTGTCTTCGCAGGGTGATGGATGTCCTTCCTGTCGTCTGGTACCATTCTTTGAAGGCATGGTTTACAGCTGTGATCTTCAAAGACTGGTTCCACCGCCACTTCGTCAAGGAGGTCATACATTACCAGACGGAGACACTGGGAATCCCACACGACCAGGTAAAGGCCCTCCTTCTCCTTGACAATGAACCTGCCCACCCGTGCGACAAGGAGTTGGTGGCTGAGAATGGCCGAATTAGGCGCATGTTTCTGCCAACTAATACGACTGCTGTCATCCAACCAGTGGACCAAGGAGTGATCGTGGCAACGAAGAGGCTGTACTGAAGGAAGTTCCTGGACGAGGTGATGGTTGTTCTTGAGGACGAGGACGAGCGCAGGGAGGGACGGGACACATGAGGCCAGCGGACTTTGGAAAACCTTCGCCGCTACAACATCAAGTCTGCATTCTACAAGTGCATGGAAGGGAATCCCTGTCAAGACTCTAGAAAATGGTTGGTCTCGTCTGCTTCTCGGAACGGATGTGGAGTACGATTTCCTAGGTTTTGATGTGGATGATTTCCATGCACGTCTATGTACGCATGGTGACGATGTTGATGTGGATGATGTGCGTGAGTGGTTGGATGACGACGAGGGTGATCCTGGGTATCAGATATTGTCTGATATTGAGATTGCATCTTCAGTTGCAGGTGTCAGTACTCAACTTGAAGATTCCGATGAGGATGGCGACGATGATGCAGACTCCTCTCAGCATGACACAACTCCAGCCATCCCCAAGCTGAGCGCACTCCGGGAACACCTGGAGTTCGTTCTGGACTACCTGGAACACCTTGACTGCGACAGGAAGATGGGGCCCTTTGGACTTGTGGAGGAAGTGCGTGCTTTCAGGCAGCGCATCATCAATCGTCAGAATTGTCGTTCCTTGCGTCAATCGATGATTGACAGGTTTTTCAGTCCTGTGACCCCCGGTGTGCCCAGCCCTGGCTCCACTCCATTGCCTCCGCAAGACAGGCCCTCATGCTCCGAGCCACAGCCCAGCACATCAGCCACAGTGGAGTCACCGCTTGATGTGAGTTTGCGTCTGTCTTCAGAGTCGTCTGCAGTGGGTACGCCATCACCACGACGCAGCGACGCACCCTTACGTCACCTGCCAGTGATACTCTTGGACTCTGACAGTGATTAAATGGCAAGAACTTTTCCACTAGAACACACGGGAATTTACAGTGTTGTGCAGTGAAAAAAACGTGCATTGTGTTAAGGATTTACAGTTGTAAGTGAAAAGATAAACAATTTTTGAACTAAATTTAACGTAAATAGACTTGCGTGTTTTTGCTTTAGAAAATGGTTATAAGAGTGGAAAGAGTTAAAGTGCAGAGTGCAACACTTATTAAGTTACAATGGAGCATAAGTTAGACAAGAGTGTGCACTGTGAAGAGAATGGACTTCTGAGTGCAAATGACTAAGTTCAGTGCAAGACTTCATGAACAGTGTACTGCAAGTGCTTCAGGAAATCCTTCTTACTGTCAGAGTCCGAGAGGAGGCGGTTATTCATCGAGATGGCCATGGACTTGCTGTAAGTAGGCAGAATGTTTCATACTGTACTCTACTGTATTTTCCATACTATACTTACCTCAAACACCTCATTTCACTCTTTTATGTCCCTTATTGGTGTGAATATGCTGTGTCTTAGGTGCTATGCATATACAGAAAGGTGGTGTTTTTCTGAGTTAGGCTACGTTAGGGTTCATAACTACCAGTCCAGGAGCCAGGGACTTGTAAGTACCCAGAATGTTGAATATTGTATGAACCTACCTCAAAAACCTCATTTTGTGCTTCTTTTGCATTTATTTCAGTCTTTTATATCCCTTATTGGTGTGATTTGGGTCTTAAATAGGTGCCATGCATGTCCAGAGGGAGTTGTATAGGTGTTTTTCTGAGGTAGGGTCCATAAGTACAAGTCCATAAGCTGGAGCCCAATATCCGGACAGGACCACTATCCGGACCTGCCTATGGCTCTATTATGTCGGATATTGAAGGGATTACTATATATATATATATATATATAATATAATATATATATATACAGAGATAGCCCGATTATCCGGGCTATATGGTGTTAAGGGGTGCCCGATTAGTCCAAAAGCACGATTAATCCAGCGGAAACAACACACAAGTACTGTACTGTTAGACTGATTTATTTACCGGTAAGTGTACACTATAAGTACCAGAAAGACCTTTCCAGTTCAATGTATATTCTTCCAGCTTGTTTCAGCATTTTTCAGACTATATTCAGTTTGGTAAATTACGTTTTCTTACTGAAAGATTTCCTTCCTGTTATTATCGTCATGTTCTAAAGCTGTACCTACGATTGTTTCCAGCACAATGGACAAAACTCATCGTACTCAAATGTGGACTTCGTTTCCCAACTTCCCAACTGAAGATTAGGTTAGGTTAAATTATTAGGTGCAGTTAAGCTAGGCTAGGCCAGGTTTAAACACTTAGATTAGAACAGTGTCTCCTGCCATTACGTTAACGAATCAAACAAAGAGTTGTTACACCAGAACAGCTAAAAACAGAGGGGAAACAGATTTAACAAGAAATGTTCATTTACTAACCCAGAAATAATCAGAAAAATATAACAGGCTATCAGGATGAACTGATTTGGTAAGGTGCTTTTACTGCTTACAGCAAAGCGTATGTTTACCCCCCTCAGTGTTCGTGAGTTCAGAAATTTTTGTGCTCCCATGGTAGACCTTGGAACCATTTTTTCAAAGTTATAAAGTCAGTTTCTTTTTCTTATAGATGTGAAAAGACTCGTCTGGTACACCTGGCTTTTTCCCCTCCTTCCTAAACCATCTTGTGATTTGCTATGATTCATAAAATTAGGGGGCATGTTACATTAGCATTTAAACAAAATTAGAGTCCATGTTACTTTAGCATTTAAACATATCGGCGAAAACATCTGGAATGAAAGGACCGCCTGGCTGTTTGGTAGAGTAGGGTCGTGTAAACATACCAGTGACCTTCGTTCCCTTCCCATAATTGTTCGCAGTTTTTATGGCTCTCCCTAACTCAACGTCACTGACACCAGTACAGTAAAGCATTGTTCAAGGCTGGCAGCCATGAAGGGGTTAATGGAACACATTACTGTTTGTATCAATACTCTCTCTTTCACACATACACAAACAAACAAAAGAATGTGCAATAGATGTACACTTAACTGTAAGGAGAAGAAATAACTGTATGCTCTGTTGGTCCGAAATGTCTTGGGAAGCGACATCGAACAAAGACTGTGGAACTGAATGCCACCTTACGAGAACACGTGAGATGACATTATTTTTTATTAGTAAACATTTTTGTTCCATTTCGTCCCCTATAATTGTGAAACTCATAAGTTTTCGTCCAAGCATACAGCCTAATAACCTTATCAATTCAATTCATATTGCTGTAGTTTGTTTTCTGTATTTTTCTGCCTATTTTGTGGGTGGTAAATTACCTTTAGCTGAGATTTCCTCTCTTATCATCATAACGTTCCTTAAGCCTTACCTACGATTGTTTCTGGCATAATGGAGGAAACTTACTCTTCACTCCATCCCTCCATCTCATCCTTGGCCTCGTCCTCCCTCTCCTCCCTTCCACCTCACTTGCATACACTCACCTCATCAGTCTCTCACTCTCCATCCTGTCCACATGAGCAAACCACCTCAGTGTGTTTCTCCTAATGCTTCCTGTCACATCCACATCCACACCACAATGCTCCTTCACTTCCTTATTTGTCAGTCTGTTTCTCCATTTGACTCCACATGCTCCCCTCAAATAACTCATTTCCACTGCTCTCACTCTTGACTTCTGTCCCTCCAACAAGGTCCAAGCTTCAATTCCATATGTTAGAGCTGGTATCACAATACTATCATGCAGTAGCTTTTTCACTTCTATGCTCACTTCCTTGTTTTTTATCACTGCTTTCAAGGAACCAGCAACCTTTCTTCCCTGTTGCACCCTTTCAAGCACTTCACCCTCTAAACTCCCATCCTTACTCGTTACACTATCCAATTACTTAAATGCACTCATATTTTCCAATTCCTCCTCATCCAGCCTCAGTGTACATTCACTGATTTCACTTCTCTCGAAGACCATAACTTTACTCTTCCCCATATTTAACTTCAGATTCCGTTTTTTAGACACTATAATACCTTTAGGATCCGCACACCCAAGTCCGAGACACCCAAGTCCTGGACATTTTGGGCTTGGGTCTTTGGACACCAAAAAAAAAAAAAAAAAAAAAAAAAAAAAAAAAAAAAAAACTATATGTGCTCATCCCTACTTTAAATTTGCCGCACAGTGACGAACAGCTGTGTTTTGGAGCGTAGTTACTCTGACGACTGTTAGAGCGCCCCTTCATTCCTCCCCAGTTCCTGCCTACATACCATCATGACTGCATACTCTTTACTATGGCTGCCCATGGCTCGTTTTTGTGCATAATCAGTGAATAAACTGGAATACCTCGCCATTAGACCACATGGGAATTTACAGTGTTGTGCAGTGTTAAGAAATTAGAATTCAGAGTGCAATGGATTGAGTGCAGAGTGCAACACTGGCATGTTCCAACTGGTGTGGCACAAAAAAAAACAGAATGTGCAGTGTTAAACAAATATAATTCACAGTGCAAAGGATTAAGTACAGCACAACACTGGGTTACTGTACGTGCTTCATGTGCACCTTCACCACTCTCAGAGCCATAGATGAGGCGGACTAATCTTCATGACGGCCACGGATGTATTGTAATTGCCCTGTACGTTGCTAAATATTTTCCATACTCATTCCTGATTTCTCGTTCTCTGGTTCCTATTCATTTATTTCGTGGTTTCTCTCCCTTATTTGTGTTCATAGGATCTTAAATATGTGCCATGCATGTCCAGTAGGGAGTCACTGTATTTAGGTGGCTTTGAAAGTTAGAGTGGGTTGGGGTCTATAAGTACCTGTCCAGGGGCATTTTTCCCAAGTCCCGGACAAAAGCAAGTCCCGGACATGCCTTTGGCTCTATTATGTCGGATCTTGGAGGGATTACTCAGTAATCCTCCTGGTCATCCTCCTCTCGGGACTTTGGCGAAAGCTTTGCCATTGCACTTGACATCTCAAAGGCTTTTGATCGGGTGTGGCATAAATCTTTAATTTCCAAACTTCCCTCTTACGGTTTCTATCCTTCTGTCTGTGCCTTCATCTCTAGCTTCCTTTCTGGTCATTCTATAGCTGCTGTACTGGACAGCCATCATTCTTCTCCTAGATCTGTCAACAGTGGTGTTCCTCAGGGATCTAACCTATCACCAACTCTCTCTCTTTTGTTAATCAAAGATCTTCTGACTGTATATCTAATCCTATCTACCCGTAAACTGGTGATTTGACCCTTCACCTTTCTATTTGGTTTCCGCAACGTCGATCTCAGCTGTTACTTCAACAAACAAGGGATAAGGCTATGGTACACCTAATGTTTGACTTGACTTATATCTCTGACTGGGGTAAAAATAATCTTGTTGCTTTTAATGCATCAAAGACTCAGTTCTTACACCTTTCAACTCGTCAAAATCTTCCACAGGAGTACCCACTAATACTTAATAATATCCAGCTCAGTCCTGCATCATCTTTGAATATGCTTGGGGTTTCATTCACTTGGGACTTCTCTTGGAAAGATCATATTGCTTCTCTTGTAAAATCTGCTTTCATGAGATTAGATGTGCTAAGCGGACTCCGTTCCTTCTTTACCCCTGCACAGTTGTTGACTTTATACTTGGGTTTTATTCGCCCCTGTTTAGAGTACAACTGTCATGTGTGGGGAGGCTCCCCACATACAGCTCTTCTCAATAGGGTGGAGTCAAAGGCTTTTCGTCTCATCAACTGTCTTCCTCTTACTGGCTCCCTTCAGCTTCTGTCTCTTCGCCACACTATTGCCTCTTTATCTCTTTTCTATTGCTACTTCAGTGGCCACTGCTCCTCTGAACTGTCTGCTTGCTTCCGTCCACCTCTACAATGGGTGCGTAACATCCGTCTAGCAACAAATTCTCATCCCTTTTCTGCCCAACTCTCTAATGCAAGAGTTAACTGTTACTCCCAGTCCTTCATTTATGCAACAAGTCAGCTCTGGAACTGTCTCCCTCTGTCTGTAAGTCCTATTTCCTATGATCTCCAGTCTTTCAGACGCAGTGTGTCCAGGCATCTCAAAATGAACAGATCTTGAATTTGGCTCTCTTTTGTATTGTTTTTTTTTTTTTTCTTGGAAGGAACTGTTTTGCACGCCCAGCCTTTGGTTCCTTCATCCTCACATTAAAAAAAAAATCCTAGGATATGCAATTCGATCGACCGAAGTTCCCTGAAAACCTGTATTTGGAGCCGATTTTTCATCTCTTACAGAAGTAAAAATTTTTATGCCCAAGGTTTAGAGCTTGAATTGACACACCTTATGCCACAGATCAGAGCATTTTAGACCAACTGGTGCATGAGCTATAGCCCGTCAAAGTTGAAAAAAGGTACCCTTCCAGGCGGGGCAACTCCAGTTTTCTATGCGTTCCCACCCTATCCCTCGCTCATTCCTCTCCTCCCATTACCTTCCTCACCCACTCCCATCACCCCCCTCCATCTCTTCCTTCCCTCCCCCTAACCCCCCTCCTCCTACCCCCTTCCTCCCCTACCCCCAGCCTTCAGTATTTTCAAACTCAAGTTTTTTTTCTTGATGCAATAGCATGCACTAAAATTATGTCAGTGTTCCTCACTCACTAACAACACCCTTCCCCCCCAACACTTCTCCCCTCCCCACCTTTCCTCCCCCCATCCCCTTCTCTCATAGTTGTGTAGCTGTCCAAATAAAAAAAAAAAAAAATGAGCAAAAGCATGCAAAATCTTTTTCTTGCTGTTACTCACACACTCCAGCACCCTCTCCCCTCACCCCTTCACCCCCCCCTCCCCTCCCCTCAGAGCTGTCAAATCAAGTAGCTGTATTAATTTCAAGGGGATAAACAAAGCTAGAGCTACCCCCCATCCTCGCCTACCCCTCTTCAGAATTTTCCAGCTTTTTTTTTTTTTTTTTTTCAAACAACAGCATGCAAAATAATTATGTCGGTGTTCCTCACTCACTCCCAACACCCTTCCCCCCAGCACTTCTCCCCTCCCCACTTACCCTCCCCCCATCCCCTTCCCTCATAGCTGTGTAGCTGTCAAAATAAAAAACATACATTAAGTGTTTCATGCATCGGTGTATGCAGTTACACAAACAGTAATCTGGTACTGAATGAAAACACGCGACATGAATAGTAACAATGACGTATAATACTCTGGGTGGGGGGTAGGGGGGGGAGAGGTAAGTGGATGGCATACTACAGGGGGTGGGGGGGTGAGGGTTGGTTGGGGAGAGGCCTGGAGGGGTGGTACGGGGGTATAGAGGTGGGAGACAGACACCATTAGACAAAGAGGAAAGGCATAAAGGGAGTCCAGGGGTGTGGAGGGTGGGTAGGGGGATATGATGCTCCCCAGGGAGACAGGGAGGAGGGGAAAGGGGGGGGAACCATGGTGGCATGATGGAGGATGGTGGAGGAGGAGAAGGGAGGGAGCAGGGGACGGTCAGAGGCAAGGGAGGGGGTGAGGGAACAAAGGTATTGGGGTAGAGGAAGGTGGCAAGAGGGTGGTGGGGGAATCAACCCCCCCACCAAGGGTGAGGGAACAAAGGTATTGGGGGTGGAGGAAGGTGGCAAGAGGGTGGTGGGGGGATCAACCCCCCCACCAAGGGTGAGGGAACAAAGGTATTGGGGGTAGAGGAAGGTGGCAAGAGGGTGGTGGGGGAATCAACCCCCCCACCAAGGGTAGGGGCCCAGATCCTCCCCTCTTCCCTACTCAGGACTTAGTTCTCATTGGTTTGCATCGATATGCTGAATGTCACAATTGGTTCGAAGCCTAATGTCTGCAGGTTTTTTACATAGGCTCCTCTGTCGATCATATTCTGCATCTAGCGAAATCCTGGAAAAGGATCGATCAATCCTATTAGTATTTTAGGGGTTAAGACCTGGATGCCCAAGTCCAGGGCACCCCAAGTCCCGGACATTTTGGGCTTGGATCTTTGGACACCAAAAATAGCCAAAAAATGTAAAAATGCACCTCCCCCCAAAAGCCTGTATGTGTTCATCCCTACTATAAATTTGCCGTGTGGTGACGAACAGCTGTGTTTTGGTGCATAGTTACTCTGATGACCATTAGAGCACCCCTGCATCCTCCCCAGTTCCCGCCTACCTACTGTTGTGATTGCACCCCCGTCGCCATGGCTGCCCACAGCTCGATTTTGTGAATAAACAGTGAATAAACTGCAATATCTCGCCACCAGACCACATGGGATTTTACAGTGTTGTGTAGTGGTAAGAAATTAGAATTCAGAGTGCAAAGGACTAAGTGCAGAGTGCGACACTGGCGTGTTGCAACTGGCGTGGCACAAGTAAGAACAGAATGTGCAGTGTTAAACAATTATAATTCAGAGTGCAAAGGATTAAGTGCAGCACGACACTGGATTATTGTACATGCTTCAAGTGCACCTTCACCATTCTCAGAGCCATAGAGGAGGCGGGTTAATCTTCATGACGGCCACGGACGTGTCATAAGTACCCTGTACATTGCTAAATATTTTGCATACTCATTTCTAATTTCTCATTCTCTGGTTCCTTTTCATTTATTTCATGGTTTCTCTCCCTTATTTTGTGTGCATAGGGTCTTAAATAGGCGCTGTGTATGTCTGGGAGGGAGTTATTTAGGTGGCTTTGAAAGTTAGGTTGGGTGGGGGTCTGTAACTACCTGTCCAGGGGCATTTTTCCCAAGTCCCAGACAAAACCAAGTCCCAGACATGCCTTTGGCTTTGTTATATTGGATCTTCGAGAGATTACTGTTTGTATTGTGTATATATTTTTGTCATCAGTATTGAAATATTTACCATAATATTATATGATGATTATGCCTCATTGTTAGACAGTTTGCTTATTTGTGCAATGTGTAGAGTATAATAGTACTGTGTTTTTCAGTGGGTCAGGTGGGTAAGGCAACGATGGCCCTAGGTCGGAGTGTGGCCCCACACCTGCAGCACCATGGTACCCGTGCCATCTCTAACATCACTGGACAGGACCACAAGGAGGCTAGCTCTAATGTAAGTTTTTGCAATTTTAACACTTTTCAGCATCAAGCAAATGGAGTCAGAGTCCAAGCTGAGACTCACGTTGTCACACATCATCTTATCTTCTAACATATCTCAGATTTCTTTTTTCCCAACAGTTTCCAGCAACTCTCAAGGAGGAAGGTAGCTGGTTTTTATACTTAGATTAGCTCGCAGTCCTTATACAGGTAGACCCCAGTTTAATGATGCAATTGGTTAAGTAAAAACCCATAGTTAGGCGGGGTATTGTATCTTGGGGTATATTTACCATGTAAAAGTAAAACCTTGGTATAACAGACTTCAGTAGACCAGAATTCGCTTTTATCTGACTCGATGAGCTACCGGACTAAATTCCTATTTAGTAATCCCCATACCATCCAGACGCCCACTTTCCGAACACCCCCCTTCCTCCCCCCTCCCCCCTCTCCTCTTAGGGTTGCCATTTGGTATTTTTCATTACCAAATGTGGGCCAATTTGGTAATGAAAAATTCATTTGGTACTGAATTAGAATAATGCACTACCAAACGGATTTTTCACATGTATGAGGATACACAAGATGGAGATGGTGGATTGTTTGCTCTCTCTGATTAATCTCCTAGCCTACATAGCGTGAAAATAATCAATCTATCCATCTATTGTCAGATGCCATAATCCCATAAAGGGTGGCCATTTGACTCTGAGTTATTTGTTTTACAGGGAGGGGCACTAACCCTTCACTAACCCACTTGTTGACACATAGGGAGCATGTATGGTTTGGTTATATGGTTACCACCCAGCGTTGTAAATGGTTTCTTGGCTTACAGGAAACCATTTGGCTTGTCACTCAATGTAAAGTCACCTGTAATGGAAAGAAAAGCAATAAGGAGTGACAGGAAAGATGGGAGAAATAGTATGAGAGGAGGGCAGGCACAGAAAAAGAATGGCAAAGGCTAAGGAAGAAGTAGGCAGCACTACATCAAGTGAGTGGATGATGTGGAGAGTGGTTACATGTACAGTAATCACTCCAATATCCGACGTAATAGAGCCATAGGTAGGTCCGGTTATTGGTTTTGTCTGGATATTGGGCCCCAGCTTATGGACTTGTACTTATGGACCCTAACTAAGAGAAACACCTCTGGACATGCATAGGACCTATTTAAGACCCAAATCACACCAATAAGGCACATAAATGACTGAAATAAATGCAAAAGAAACATAAAATGAGGGTTTAGAAGTATGTTCATACATTAATAAACATTCTGGTACTTATGGACCCTAACCTAGCCTAACTCAGAAAAACACATTCCTACTGCACATGCATAGCTACTAACACCCTATTCACACCAATAAAGAATATTAAAGAGTGAAATGAGGTAAGTATAGTATGGAAAAAAGTACAGTATGAAACATTCTGGCTACTTACAGCAAGTCCCTGGTCACCTCGATGAATAACCGCCTCCTCTCGGACTCTGACAGTAAGAACGATTTCCTGAAGCACTTGCAGTACACTGTTCCTGATGTCTTGCACTGAACTTAGTCAATAACACACAGAAGTCCGTTCTCTTCACAGTGTGCACTTTTGTCTAAATAATGATCCATTGTAACTTACTAAGTGTTTCACTTTAACTTTTCCCATTCTTAAAATTTTCCAAAGCCAAAACAAACAAGTCTATTTACGTTAAATTTTGTTTCTATAGAGTCTTTTCTCTCACAGCTTTAAATCCTTAACACAACACACTGTTTTTTTCACTGCACAACACTCAAAATTCCCGTGTGGTCTAGTGGAGAAGTTCTTGCTGTTTATTCACTGTTAGAGTCCGAGAGTATCACTGGCAGGCGACCTAGGGGTGCATCGCTGGGTCGTGGTGATGACGTACCCACTGCAGACGACTCAGAAGACAGCTGCAAACTCACGTCGAGCGGTGACTCCACCGTGGCTGATGTGCTGGGCTGTGGCTCGGAGCATGAGGGCCTGTCTTGGGGAGGCAATGGAGTGGAGCCAGGGTTGGGCACAGCGGGGGTCACGGGCCTGAAAAAACTGTCAATGGTTGATTGATGCAATTACCGATGATTCTGATGATTGATGATGCGCTGCCTGAAAGCACGCACTTCCTCCACGAGTCCCAAGGGCCCCATCTCCCTGTCGCAGTCCGGGTGTTCCAGGTAGTCTAGGACGAACTCTAGATGTTCCCGGAGTGCGCTCAGCTTGGGGATGGCTGGAGTAGTGTCCTGCTGAGAGGAGTCCGCATCATCGTCGCCTTCGTTGTCGGAATCTTCAAGTTCGGTACAGACACCTGCAACCGAAGACGCGATCTCGATATCAGACAACGTCTGATACCCAGGATCGCTCTCGTCGTCATCCAACCACTCACGAACATCGTCCACATCTACATCGTGGCCGTGCGTATGTAGCCGTGCATGGAAGTCATCCACGTCAAAGCCTAGAAAATCATACTCCACATCCGTTCTGAGAAGCAGACAAGACCAACCATTTTCCAGAGTCTTCACAGGGACTTCCTTCCATGCACTAGCCCAGTTGTACAGAGCAGACTTGATGTTGTAGCGGCGAAGGTTTTCCAAAGTCCGCTTGCCTCGTGTGTCCCGTCCCTCCCTGTGCTCGTCCTCGTCCTCGAGAACAACCATCACCTCGTCCAGGAACTTCCGACGGTATAGGCGCTTTGTTGCCACGATCACTGCTTGGTCCATTGGTTGAATGAGAGCAGTCATATTAGGTGGCAGAAACATGCACTAATACGGCCATTTTCAGTAACCAAGTCCTTGTCGCACGGGTGGGCAGGTGCATTGTCGAGTAGAAGGAGGGCCTTTACCTGGTCGCGCGGGATTCCCAGTGTCTTCGTCTGGTAATGGATGACCTCCTTGACGAAGTGACGGTGAAACCAGTCTTTGAAGATCACAGCTGTGAACCATGCCTTCATAGAATGATACCAGACGACAGGAAGGACATCCATCACCCCACGAGGCACCGAGGCCAACAACAACGGGCTTAAGCCGGTGCATGCCATTAGCACTGGCACAACACAAAGCAGATATCCGTTCCTTGGAAAGCTTGCGGCCAGGTACATGCTTCTCCGCCTCTGTCACGAATCAATTCGCGACATTTCCTTTTTGTGAGAAACCACGAACTATTAGTGGAAAACTCACTGTGTATCGCTCAGCTAACCGTTTCTCCCTCCATTATCGGAGTTTACTTTTCAAATCATTCGTCACCGTTTTCAAAGAGTGACCGATTTTAATGCACGTCACTAAGTGCTGTACTGAGCGATACTATTGTTTTTTATTGTTCGCCTCTGCTTAGCAATCTGACCGTTAAAAAAATGCGGCCGAGTGCTCCGCTTTCCCACGACTTAGGCAGTCTTGCGTTTGTTGTGACGGAGGAAAGGTCCTGTGCCGCAGTGTGAGAGGTCAGCTAGTACCCAAACTCCACTTCACAGTTAGTCCAGTCTTCCCACCCATCTGGTGATACGCAGCATTCATCGACTATAGTATTTCTTTTGTGTATTTTCTAGTTATAAGAGTTTAATTAAGGTGTTTTCTTTCTAGACGTAAGTATTTAGCTCGTGTAAGAGTGAGTGAGTGCGTCTCATTGATTTGAAATGTAACGTTAAATTTATTTTTTGTAATTAATAAATTTAACAGTTCCTTTCTCGAGCTTAATGTAAAGTAAAAATCTTGTTTCATTTTTCCATAATTAAGCTTATTTTCCATATAGCTCCTAGCTTGCATAAACGTTTGCTTTCATAACTGGTACTTAGACCAGTCTTGTATTAACTTAAAATCCGTTGTGCCAGGAGTTAATGCATCAGCAAGAACCTGATGTTATTATTATTAGTATTAGTTATTTATTGTCAGGGGTGATGTAACTTTCTCCAGAGGCTAACAGTACAGTAATTCAGCAATTGTGAGTAATTAGTCTCTGCTGTGTACTGTTGAGAAAGTTTATAAATTCTCGTTCTTGAGAATCTTAGTAAGTCAGCGTAAAGTAATCGTTGCTTGATGTAGCAAGACAATCATTGTCTTTGCTCTTCAATATTATTGAATATTATTATCAAATTAAATAATATTTAACCATTTATATCAAAATTACCGTGATATTATAAAAACCCCGTGACAATTGGCGACCTCATTCCAGGATATTAACTCCTAGCTCTAAAGCTATTCACGAGATAGTGCTCACTCATTCATATTTAGGTATTTATCATTAAAGTTTATAGGCACAAGCTTACTGGTGTTTACCCTTAATTTAGCAAGTGAATTTTTGCTTTATCAATCCATAGAGTACTTAACTCTAGTTTATTTTTGGTAACGCCAGACGATTTTATTCGCTCCTGGGAAGTCGCCGTACCCATTGTGTTTATTATTGACATTAGTCTTCCCAGTCATTTACATTTTTGATTTATTCTTTGCCAGTTAACTGGATAAGACTGGTCACCACTAGCTTGTGTCTGTACTCTTTATTTGTGTTTATTAGCATTCGTTTGCGAAGCAGCAATCAGTACTGAGTCGCTAGTTATTTAGATTGAGTTAGCGACATGGCTACCAACATATTTATACAGGAAGCCAAAGATATGGGTCTTTCGGACCCAACCGAAATTAAAGAGTATATACTCTCACGGCATAATCAGGAACAGCAGCGCGAGAATGATGCCCGTGATGAGCGTAAGATTCAGCGCGAATACGAGCGAGAACAGCGCGAATACGAGCGAGAACAACGCGAACAACGTGAAAGAGAGCGTGCATATGAACAAGAGCAGCGTGAGAAAGAGCGCGAGTACGAGCGAGAACAGCGTGAACACGAACAAAAACAACGCGAGCTCGAGTTAGAAAAAGAGCGACAACAGCGCGAACACGAGCTAGTACAAGAGCGAGAACAGCGCGAATACGAGCGTGAACAACGAGACAAAGAACGAGAACATGAACTTGAAGTGCTGAAGCTCAAGCGAGATTCCTTGGCTTCAGACACATCTGGTGCAGTTGGTTCAAGCTCCACGAGCGCTCTCCCTGCACATGTATTGGCGACCCCACACATCAAGCTTCCCCCATACAAAGATGGCGAGCGGGCTCGAGCCATACATAGCTCGATTTGAAGACATGGCTCAGCTTTACCAGCTCGATGATGCAGCTAAGCGGCTTCAGTTTCTTAGTCTGTTTGAGGGCCCTGCCCTCGATATTCTCCACAGAATTCGTGGAGACAATCTCACGTATGAAGTGATGAAAGCTGCACTCATTAAGGCGTATGGCCTCACAGTAGACGACGCCAAAGCTCAGTTCATGCGAGCTCGTCTCCAAGACAAGGAGACAGCTGTTCAGTTCCTCGACCGTCTCACTGCTTACCTAGGTGAGTGGATGGAGAAAGATGAAACTCCTTCCACGCGTGAGGGGATAATTGACCTTATGCTGCGTACACAGCTAGAGAGGTCGTGGCCTGCTGAGCTCATAGCACAGCTTAAGATCTGCCAGGTGAAAGATGCCAGCCAAATGGTAGAGAAGGCTGACGCATTCTTTACTGCATACGGGTATCAAGCTCGTAAGCAAAGCACCTGGAGCAGAAAAGATGCTGCCAAGTCTGGGAAGCCGTCTCAGACTGAACCCCAGCAACAAGGCCATTCTCAGAATAATGGCCAAGGTCCAAAACCGCAGTGGAGGGACCAGGGGCAGAACACTCAGAAACCTGAGTGGAAGAGGTACAACAAGTACCCTAACCAGCAGCAGTATCAGCCACGCAACCGACCGTCGGGACAAACTTTTTCACCACCAGCTCAAAAGAGGCAGGAAGCGAATGCAGCCTTCATTCCTCAGCAGCAGCCTGGTGGTCACGTCCCTACCAGTGTGGGTGCTTCCCCACAGTTCACTAGTCCCACAGTGACAGTGAACCCCCCTCCACAGATGGCCAATGTTCCATCTTATAACTCACAAGGCACAATGTTTGCCACATCAATTCAGCAGCCTTATGAGTGGCTAGCTGCTTCCTCCACAGGCCCTCCCACAGGTGACAGTACCTTCCTTGTACAGCCAGGGTTTGTGGGAGGCATTCCCGTGAAGGTCCTGAGAGACAATGGTTCCTCAGGTTGCTCTGTTAAGCAGAGTTTAGTTCGGCCTGAGCAGTATACAGGTCGACAGATCCATGCAAGCCTTATTGATGGATCAGTGAGATTGTTCCCTGAGGCATGTATCCAGGTGGCATCTCCATTTTATACTGGTACGACACTCGCAGTTGTCATGCCAGAGCCTCTATTTGACTTAATAGTAGGCAATATTCAAGGAGCCAAGGATAGTTGCTCCGATGATGGCGCCACTCAGACTTCGGCTGCTGCGGTAACACGAGCCATGGCTGAGGCTCCAGACTGTGTCACCCCAGTGATCATTGAATCGCCGCAAGATCTGATGTGTAGTCAACTTGTACAAGAACAACATTCTGACCCGACACTTGCTACCGTGCGGAACAAACAAAAGGGTCGAGTGATAAAGTATTCACGGGGAGGTCGAGCCAAGTTCCTTCGTAAACAAGGACGGCTCTACCGTGAGTCACGAACACCCGAGGGCGAGGTTCGACTGCAGTTTGTCGTTCCCGCCAAGTACCGCCTAGCAGTGTTACAATGGGGTCATTGTTCAGCCTCAGGAGGTCACATGGGCAAAAGGAAGACCCAGGGCCGTATCCGAGCTGACTTTTTCTGGCCAGGGATGGGACGAGACATTGATAGTTTTGTCCGTTCCTGCAGTGTGTGTCAAAGTAACACCACTAATCAGGGACATGCCCTTCCTGTGCCGTTTCTAACCACACCTGTAATCTCTGAGTCAGTTGAGAGACAGGATAGTGGTAATGTGGGTGTAGACCTGATGTCGCACCTACTAGCTGCTTACTAACTAGCAACTGTTGCATGCTGGGTTCCGTAAGATAGGCATCCTAAGCGATTTGAGTAATCCAAGGACCAGCCTGGTTCCCAGTTAAAAGTGTAGACCAGACGTCTCACTCGTTGGCCCTACAGGACACAGTATATCCAGGGCTTGTACATACATGTATACCATAAGTTAAGGGGGAAGTTTGAGAACCTTGCAGAAACAGTCCGAGGCTGTGTATGAATTACCTTGTGGAATGTCTCGAGCTGTGGGCCTCTCTGAGGATTCCCGGAGAATGCACATTACCCACATGAGTGTTCACACCCACGGTGGGTGTTAAAACGTGACCTGCCCGAGACTGCGTAGCGATTTTCAGCTTCCTGTATTACTCGTAAGTGTAGAGTTAGGTTAACCAGTAAACTGCCCGTTCTAAGCAATTTGTGAATTCAAGAACTGGCATGTTTCCTGGTTAATAATGTTAGGTTAACCAGTAAACTGCCCGTTCTAAGCAATTTGTGAATTCAAGAACTGGCACGTTTCCTGGTTAATAATGAAAGCGTTAACCAGTAAGCTATAAGGGTTCTAAGCAATTTGTGAATTCAAGAATTACGTTTCCTGGTTAATAATAACAAGTACTGATTGCTAGGCAGAGAGAGAGAGAGAGAGAGACAGAAATAACAGTTTTGATGCTCCACCTTAATTCCTTTCGCAGGTGTAGCTGGTGGGTGCAGCATTGCCGTACAGATCAGCTGGCCGTTCCTGTTGCATGCTGCCGCCCCTTCTCTTCTGCCTCGTCATCATTATTTTACTATGAATTTGTATTACTGTGTCATTTTACACGTAGGTACAGTTACACTACAACTGTCACACCTACACCGTGTATTACACACACTACGCCACATAACAATTAGTTGTTAATGTAAATGTAGCGAACTTTCGCTCAGTTTGACCTGAGTACAGGATTTTCACAGTCGTCACGGAGTTTTTCCCTCAAGCTTGTTTCTATTAACGTAAATACGAGGTTTTTTCGCTCACTGGCGACTGCGACATACTCCTGTAGCAGGATAGCACACACACCACAGTGTGAATCTTGTGTGACTGAGTTAGGATGTATATGTATGTATATTGAAATCTTTCTTCTGAAGGAAGAAAGATTTAATTTTCAAGGGGCGTAATGTCACGAATCAATTCGCGACATTTCCTTTTTGTGAGAAACCACGAACTATTAGTGGAAAACTCACTGTGTATCGCTCAGCTAACCGTTTCTCCCTCCATTATCGGAGTTTACTTTTCAAATCATTCGTCACCGTTTTCAAAGAGTGACCGATTTTAATGCACGTCACTAAGTGCTGTACTGAGCGATACTATTGTTTTTTATTGTTCGCCTCTGCTTAGCAATCTGACCGTTAAAAAAATGCGGCCGAGTGCTCCGCTTTCCCACGACTTAGGCAGTCTTGCGTTTGTTGTGACGGAGGAAAGGTCCTGTGCCGCAGTGTGAGAGGTCAGCTAGTACCCAAACTCCACTTCACAGTTAGTCCAGTCTTCCCACCCATCTGGTGATACGCAGCATTCATCGACTATAGTATTTCTTTTGTGTATTTTCTAGTTATAAGAGTTTAATTAAGGTGTTTTCTTTCTAGACGTAAGTATTTAGCTCGTGTAAGAGTGAGTGAGTGCGTCTCATTGATTTGAAATGTAACGTTAAATTTATTTTTTGTAATTAATAAATTTAACAGTTCCTTTCTCTCGAGCTTAATGTAAAGTAAAAATCTTGTTTCATTTTTCCATAATTAAGCTTATTTTCCATATAGCTCCTAGCTTGCATAAACGTTTGCTTTCATAACTGGTACTTAGACCAGTCTTGTATTAACTTAAAATCCGTTGTGCCAGGAGTTAATGCATCAGCAAGAACCTGATGTTATTATTATTAGTATTAGTTATTTATTGTCAGGGGTGATGTAACTTTCTCCAGAGGCTAACAGTACAGTAATTCAGCAATTGTGAGTAATTAGTCTCTGCTGTGTACTGTTGAGAAAGTTTATAAATTCTCGTTCTTGAGAATCTTAGTAAGTCAGCGTAAAGTAATCGTTGCTTGATGTAGCAAGACAATCATTGTCTTTGCTCTTCAATATTATTGAATATTATTATCAAATTAAATAATATTTAACCATTTATATCAAAATTACCGTGATATTATAAAAACCCCGTGACAGCCTCCTCGGCTAGAGTGTTCGTTGGCAGCGAGCGATAGAATAGGCCAGTTTCGTCAGCGTTGTAGACTTGACCGAGAGTGAGGCCCTCCCTGTCGATCAAGCCCTTCACCTTGTGCTGAAACTCGTCAGCTCCATCCTCGTTAGCGTCCAGTGCTTCGCCATGTGCTTTACGGTTGGTAAGGCCATGCCGCAACTTGAACGCGAAGAGCCAACCCTCGGATGCCTTGAAGTCTAGGGCGTCGTGAAGCCTGGCGAACTTCTCAGCAGCAGCCTTCAGCTCCCTTCCACGTACCATCACACCAGCAGCACGTTGTTGTCGATACCAAATCAACGTGGATCGGTCGATTTCTGCAAACTTGGGGGTAAACATAACCTTCCTTTCCACATTGCGTTTGCTTCTTGACAAGAAGTCAGCCATGTACTGCATGAGTTTGTCTCGGGACCTCTTGATATCGAACAAAGTAGACCGGGCCAGGTTAAACTTGCGGAGAATGCGGGAAGAAGACCACCCCGCATCTACTTTCTCCAATATCTCCCTCTTCTTCTCCAGAGTCAACACCACTCTCTTCCTTTTCTCAGGTGGCGGGGCCATCATCACACACACTAAGAGGAGGCCCGAGAGCAGCAGGAGGCCCTGCAGCAGGTAGGGCACCACCACAAAAGCGATCACATGGGCAGCCATTACGACGAGCGTGCACTCGCGGCGAGAGACAGGCGGAAAGTGGGGAGGATGCAGGGGCGCTCTATCGGACGTCAGAGGAATGACGCGCCAAAACAATGCTCTCCTGCGGCGCGCACGGTAAGTTCATATTACAGACAGGATTTTTTTTTTTTTTTTTTTATCCCAGGACGATTATGTCCAAGTACTGGGGATGTTCGGTTATTGGGCGTCCGGATATTAGAGTGATTACTATATTTCCACTTGTATACAGTAATCACTCTAATATCCGGACGCCCAATAACCGAATATCCCCACTACCCGGACCTTATCGTCCTGGGATCCAACATTCCCAAAATGGTCCGAAAACCCAAAAAAATTAAGAAAAAAATCGATTTTTTGCCGTTCGTAATTTGAACTTGCCGCGCGCGCCGCGGGAGAGCATTGTTTTGGTTCGTCATTCCTCCGACGTCCGATAGAGCGCAGCTGCATCCTCCCCACTTCCCGCCTGTCTCTCACTGCGACTGGACCTATGGTCTTCGCAATGGCTGCCCACGTGCTCGCTTTTGTGGTGGTGCCGCACTTGCTGCAAGGCCTCCTGCTGCTCTCGGGCCTCCTCTTAGTGTGTGTGATGATGGCCCCGCCACCTGAGAAAAGGAAGAGAGTGGTGTTGACTCTGGAAAAGAAGAGGGAGATATTGGAGAAAGTTGATGCGGGTTGGTCTTCTTCCCGCATTCTCTGCGAGTACAACCTGGCCTGGTCAACTTTGTTCGATATCAAACGTTCCCGAGACAAACTCATGCAGTACATGGCTGACTTCTCGTCGCTAAGCAAACGCAATGTGGAAAGGAAGGTTATGTTTACCCCCAAGTTTGCAGAAATCGACCGATCCACGTTGATTTGGTACCAACAGCAACGTGCAGCTGGTGTGATGGTACGTGGAAGGGAGCTGAAGGCTGCTGCTGAGAAGTTTGCAAGGCTTCACGACGCCCTAGACTTCAAGGCATCCGAGGGTTGGCTCTTCGCGTTCAAGTTGCGACATGGCCTTACTAACCGCAAAGCACATGGCGAAGCATTGGACGCTAACGAGGATGGAGTTGACGAGTTTCGGCACAAGGTGAAAGGCTTGATCGACAGGGAGGGCCTCACTCTCGGTCAAGTCTATAACGCAGACGAAACTGGCCTATTCTATCGCTCGCTGCCAACGAACACTCTAGCCGAGGAGACGGAGAAGCGTCTACCTGGCCGCAAGCTTTCCAAGGAACGGATATCTGCTTTGTGTTGTGCCCGTGCTAACAGCATGCACCGGCTTAAGCCCGTTGTTGTTGGCCTCGGTGCCTCGTGGGGTGATGAATGTCCTTCCTGTCGTCTGGTACCATTCTTTGAAAGCATGGTTCACAGCTGTGATTTTCAAAGACTGGTTTCACCGCCACTTCGTCAAGGAGGTCATCCAGTACCAGACGAAAACACTGGGAATCCCTCGTGACCAGATAAAGGCTCTCCTTCTGCTCAACAATGCACCTGCCCACCCGTGCGACAAGGACTTGGTTGCTGAGAATGGCCATATTAGGTGCATGTTTCTGCCACCTAATACGACTGCTCTCATTCAACCCATGGACCAAGGAGTGATCGTGGCAACAAAGTGCCTGTACCGTCGGAAGTTCCTGGACAAGGTGATGGTTATTCTCGAGGACGAGGACGAGCGCAGGGAAGGACGTGACACACGAGGCAAGCGGACTTTGGAAAACCTTCGCCGCTACAACATCAAGTCTGCGCTGTACAACTGGGCTAGTGCATGGAAGGAAGTCCCTGTGAAAACTCTTGAAAATGGTTGGTCTTGTCTGCTTCTCGGAACGGATGTGGAGTACGATTTTCTAGGGTTTGACGTGGATGACTTCCATGCACGGGTACGTACACATGGCGACGTTGTTGATGTGGACGATGTTCGTGAGTGGTTGGACGACGACGAGGGCGGTCCTGGGTATCAGACGTTGTCTGATATCGAGATCGCGTCTTCGGTTGCTGGTGTCAGTACCGAACTTGAAGATTCCGACAACGAAGGCGACGATGATGCGGACTCCTCTCAGCAGGACACTACTCCAGCCATCCCCAAGCTGAGCGCACTCCGGGAACATTTAGAGTTCGTCCTAGACTACCTGGAACACCCGGACTGCGACAGGGAGATGGGGCCCTTGGGACTCGTGGAGGAAGTGCGTGCTTTCAGGCAGCGCATCATCAATCGCCAGAATCGTCGGTCCTTGCGTCAGTCAACGATTGACAGTTTTTTCAGGCCCGTGACCCCCGCTGTGCCAAGCCCTGGCTCCACTCCGTTGCCTCCCCAAGACAGGCCCTCATGCTCCGAGCCACAGCCCAGCACATCAGCCACAGTGGAGTCACTGCTCGATGTGAGTTTGCGGCTTTCTTCAGAGTCTTCTGCAGTGGGTACGCCATCACCACGACCCAGCGATGCACCCCTTGGTCGCCTGCCAGTGATACTCTCGGACTGTGGCAGTGAATAAACAGCAAGAACTTCTCCACTAGACCACACGGGAATTTTGAGTGTTGTGCAGTGAAAAAAACGGTGTGTTATGTTAAGGTTTTCGAGTTGAGAGAAAAGACTCTATAGAAACAAAATTTAACGTAAACAAACTTCTTTGTTTTGGCTTTGGAAAATAAAAAAAAATTGAGAAAAGTTAATGTGCAACACGAAATTAAACTGGAACATTATTTGGACTAAAGTGAACTCTGTGAAGAGAACGGACTTCTGTGTGTTATTGACTAAGTTCAGTGCAAGACTTCAGGAAGAGTGTACTGCAAGTGCTTCAGGAAATCGTTCTTATTGTCAGAGTCCGAGAGGAGGCGGTTATTCATCGAGGTGGCCAGGGACTTGCTGTAAGTAGCCAGAATGTTTCATACTGTACTTTTTTCCATATTATACTTACCAGAATGTTTCATACTGTACTTTTTTCCATACTATACTTACCTCATGCATGTGCAGTAGGAATGTGTTTTTCAGAATTAGGCTAGGTTAGGGTCCATAAGTACCATAATGTTTATTAATGTATGAACATACTTCTAAACCCTCATTTTATGTTTCTTTTGCATTTATTTCAGTCATTTATGTGCCTTATTGATGTGATTTGGGTGTTAAATAAGTGCTATGCATGTCCAGAGGGAGTTGTATAGGTGTTTCTCTGAGTTAGGGTCCATAAGTACAAGTCCATAAGCTGGGGCCCAATATCCGGACAAAACCAATAACCGGACCTACCGATGGCTCTACTCCGGATATTGGAGTGATTACTGTATATAATTAGAGAGGAATAAATGCTAGCTTCACGTGTTTGGTAATGAAAAGTGAAATTTAGTAATGAAAATTGAGGAGTTTGGTAATGTGGCCATTGCGATCTGGCAACTCTGTTTCCCCGTCATCAACAGTTACTGCCTAACTCCGATGGTGTGTAGATGTTATGGCAATGGAAGCCACACGTGCTCGTTTTTTGTGAATAAACTGCAATACCTCGCCACGAGACCACACGGGAATTTACAGTGTTGTGCAGTGTTAAGAAATTAGAACTTAGAGTGCAAAGGATCAACTGTGGAGTTCAAATTGGCGGTTGAAACTGGCATGATTGAGTTAAGAACAATGTGCAGTGTTAAACAATTATAACTCACAGTGCAAAGAATTAAGTGCAGCACAACACTGGAGTACTGTACATGCTTCAAGAGGATTTTCACCTCTGGCAAATCCTTAGAAAAGGCCGCCACAGACGTGCTGTAAGTACCCTGGCTGAGGTACAGTCACTTCTGATTCCTCATTCTTTGGTTCTTTTTCATTTATTTCATGCTTTATGTCCATTATTGGTGTGAATAGGGTCTTAAATAGGTTTAAATAGGTGCTATTCATGTCCACTAGGGAGTTATTTAGGTGGCTTTCAAAGTTAGTCTGGGTTAGGGTCCTTAACCCCTCGGCTGCGGCAATGGTGGCAGGAACTGTATCCCTGGTTCGGCAATCCAGCCCAAAATTACCCATTTTCAACTCAACAATTCTCATGTTATTTATTAAGATAAAGCCAAAATAAAACATGCACAATAAAGCTCAACCTTTCTTCTTACCTATGAGCATTTCAGTGAAGGTCTAGGTTCTCATGTGTTGCTGTAGAGATGTGTGGAAGCAAAGTCATTTTCGCCATTTTTGCTCGGTGACTGAGGCGAGCAAGCCGGGAGGCACTGTTGCCAAGGCCGTCCAGGCTCACCACTGCACCACCCATCTCCACCACCCTGCTCCACCATTTCATTTTCACTCACCGCTGCACCACTCATCTCCACCACCCCGCTCCACCATTTCATTTGCACTATGTTGTGTGTGTCTTAGCACTTCCATCATTATATTGAACAGTGAAAACTTACTCAGTAATGGTAAACTTCAATGAAATACAGTATTTCCTTATCTTATTTTTTCTGTTATTATGCTTATAAAATAGTCTCTTTCACTTATCAGAAAGTCACTTTTATCCTCACTTTCATTTCTATTATTACACTTACAATTACACTTACTCAGTAATAGTAAACTTCAGTGAAATACAGTATTTCCTTAGCTTATGTTTCTATTATTACTCTTATAAAATAGTCTCTTTCACTTATCAGAAAAGTCACTTTTATCCTCACTTTCATTTCTATTATTACACTTACAATTACAATTTGGTAGGAGTAGACTGTAGCACCAGTCGAGCAGGGCAGTACTCCCGAGGTGGATGGAAAGCTGATGACAGGGAGTGCTGGAGCTCCCGTTTCATCAGCCCTCAGGACTAGTTCCTGACCATCCCCCTTTGCTGAACTTTTTCAGTGTCTCAGTTACACAGAGAGTAGGCCAGCATGCTCTCCAGTACAAATTTCTCTATCTATCTTCACCAAACTTCATGCACAGTACACACTACACTTCCTATTCAAAATTTACCAAAATGGCGTCAATTCACCCAGCCTCGGAGTCCCCAGGGGGGGGGACCATAAATGCCCCCGCCATCTGCCCCTCTCCCGGTGACGACTCGAGGTGCCTGGAACCACTGTCTGACTCTCTTCTTCTTCATTTCTGCAACATTCGCGGCCTTTCATCTAACTTTCGCTCTGTTGAGCACCACCTCTCCTCCTCTAAACCTCACCTTCTTTTTCTAACGGAGACTCAGCTGTCTGAGGCAACTGACAGCAAACCCTTTTCTGTATCCTCCTACTTTCTCTATACTCATTTCAAAGCCAAAAGGTGGCTGTTGTGTATACATACGCAACGACTTATCTTGCTCTCGTGTTCCTGAACTTGATTCTTCTGAATTCTCCACTCTCTGGCTTCGGCTTTCCTGTCATTCTCTGACTAAATATATCTGCGCTGTTTACTTATCCCCTAATTCTACTGACTATCAAAAATTCTTCGACTCTTACTTCTATGATGGAACGCATTTTGTCCATTTCCCTTTTCAATGAAATCTCCTTTTTTGGAGATTTCAGTATTCACCACCACCTTTGCCTCTCCTCTCGCTGATCCACCTGGTGAAGAAGCCCACATCTTTTCAGTCCTTAATGACCTAGAGTAGCTTGTTCAGCACCCTATCCATATCCCTGACCACCTTGGAGAGAGCTCCAATATACTTGACCTCTTCCTTACAACCAATCCGTCTGCTTACTCTGTTAATCTTTTCTCTCTGTTGGGCTCCTCCGATCACAACCTTATTACCTTAACCTGTCCTATCGCTCCAGTACGGCCTGCGGACCCTCCAGGGAAACGTCGTCTCTGGCATTTTGGAGCTGCGGACTGGGAGGCCCTCAGGCAGTACTTCTTTGATTTTCCCTGGAATGATTATTGCTTCCATGGCCGTGAGCCATCTGAGTGTGCCTTGCGCATTACGGAGGTTATTCTCGGGCATGGAAGCATACATTCCTTTCTCATATCCTTTGACTAATGCAAGAAAGCCTTGGTTTAATCACGCTTGTTCTAATGCTGTCACCCAACAAGGAGAAGGCCTACAAAAGGTACCGGAGCCAACCCACCCCTGAATCACATAATCTTTACGTTTCTGCCCGGAATCGTGCTAAGTCTGTTCTTCGCTCTACTAAAAATAATTTCATCCATACTAAATGCTCTCAACTCTCCAACTCGAATTCTTCCCGCTCCTTCTGGCACCTTGCCAAAAATCTTTCTAACAACTTTACCTCATCATCCTTCCCTCCTCTTTTCTACTCTGATGGTTCTGTAGCTATTTCTTCTACTGATAAAGCAGATCTCTTCGCACAGACTTTCTCCTCCAATTCCACCTTAGACGATTCCGGTGCTGTTCCTCCATCACTTCCCCCTCTGACTTCCTCATGGCTGACATTAAAATTTCTTCAGTTGATGTATTTTCTGCCATTACTGGCCTCAGTACTAACAAGGCATATGGGCCTGATGGGGTCCCTCCTGTTGTTCTCAAAAACTGTGCTTCTGTGCTTACACCCTGCCTAGGCAAACTATTTCGCCTTTGTCTGTCAACTTGTACCTTTCCTTCTTGCTGGAAGTTTGCTCTCATTCAGCCAGTCCCAAAGAAGGGTGACCACTCCCAACCCTCCAACTATCGTCCAATTGCTTTAACGTCCTGTATTTCAAAAGTTTTCGGAGTCAATTCTTAATAAAAAAATTTTAAGGCATCTTTCCTATCACAACCTTCTTTCCGATCGTCAGTATGGGTTCCGTCAGGGGCAGCTCCACTGGCGATCTTCTCCTACCTTTCAGACTCCTGGTCATCCTCCTTTCGGGACTTTGGCGAAAGCTTTGCCATTGCACTTGACATCTCAAAGGCTTTCGATCGAGTCTGGCATAAATCTTTAATTTCCAAACTGCCCTCCTACGGTTTCTATCCTTCTATCTGTACCGTCATCGCTAGCTTCCTTTCTGGTCGTTCTATAGCTGCTGTCGTAGGCAGCCATCGTTTTCTCCTAGATCTATCAACAGTGGTGTTCCTCAGGGCTCTGTCCTATCACCAACTCTCTTCCTTTTATTCATCAATGATCTTCTAAGCTGTACATCTAACCCTATCCACTCATCGCTGATGACTCCACCCTTCACCTTTCCATTCGGTTCCGCATAACGCCCATCTCAACAGTTACTTCAAGAAACAAGGGATGAGGCTATGGCACACCTAATGTCTGACTTGGCTCATATCTCTGACTGGGGTAAAAATAATATGGTTGTCTTTAATGCTTCTAAGACTCAGTTCTTACACCTATCAACCCGACAAAATCTTCCACAGGTATACCCACTTATGTTTAATAATATTCAGATTAATCCTGCATCATCCTTGAACATGCTTGGGGTTTCATTTACTCGGGACTTATCTTGGAAAGATCATATTACATCTCTTGTAAAATCTGCTTCCAAGAGATTGGGTGTGCTAAGCCGACTCCGCTCTTTCTTTACCCCTGCACAATTGTTGACTCTATACAGGGTTTTATCCGCCCCTGTGTGAGTACAACTCTCTTGTCTGGGGAGGCTCCCCACATACAGCTCTTCTCAATAGGGTGGAGTCAATGGCTTTTCGTCTCATTAACTCTACTCCTCTTACTGACTCCCTTCAACCTCTGTCTCTTAGCCGCACTGTTGCATCTTTATCTCTTTTCTATCGCTACTTTAATGGTCACTGCTCCTCTGAACTGTCTGCTTGCATTCCTCCACCTCTACGACGGGCGCGTAGCACCCGTCTGGCAGCAAACTCTCATCCCTTTTCTGTCCAACTCTCTAATGCAAGAGTTAACCGTTACTCCCAGTCTTTCATTCATGCAACAGGTCAGCTCTGGAACTGTCTCCCTCTGTCTGTATTTCCTCCTGCCTATGATCTCCAGTCTTTCAAACGCAGTGTGTCCAGGCATCTCAAAATGATCGGATCTTGAATTTGGCTCTCTATTGTATTTTGTTTTTCTCTTGGAGGGAACTGTTACTGCGGGCTCATGGCCTTTGGTTCCTTCTTCCTCGCACTAAAAAAAAAAAAAAAAAAAAAAAAAAAAAAAAAAAAACTTACTCAGTAATAGTAAACTTCAATGAAATACAGTACAGTAATCCCTCCAATATCCGACATAATAGAGCCATAGGCAGGTCCGGATAGTGGTCCTGTCCGGATATTGGGCCCCAGCTTATGGACTTGTACTTATGGACCCTAACTCTGAAAAACACCTATACAACTCCCTCTGGACATGCATTGCACCTATTTAAGACCCAAATCACACCAATAAGGGACATAAAAGACTGAAATAAATGCAAAAGAACCATAAAATGAGGTTTTAGAGGTGAGTTTATACAATATTAAACATTCTGGGTACTTACAAGTCCCTGGCTCCTGGACTGGTTTGAACCGCCAGTTTGCAGTCCACAGTTAATCCTCTGCACTCTAAACTCTAATTTCTTAACACTGCACAACACTGTAAATTCCTGTGTGTTCTAGTGGCAAGGTATTGCAGTTTATTCACAAAAAACAAGCACCTGTGGCTTGCACTGTTATGAGTATCTGCTCTCCATCGGAGTTAAGCTGTGACTGTTGATGTTGGTGGGGTAACAGAGTTGCCAGATCGCAAAAGCCACATTACCAATCTCCTCAACTTTCATTGTCAAATATAACTTTTCATTACCAAATTCGTAAAGCTAGCATATATTCTTCACTAATTATATATACAAGTGGAAATACATGTAATCACTCTCCTTATAACTAACACCATGTTGATTATTATCACACTATGTAGGGTAGCAGATTAATCAGAGAGAGCAAACAATCCACCATCTCCATCCTGTGTATCCTCATACATGTGAAAAATTCATTTGGTAATGCATTATTCTAATGCATTACCAAACGAATTTTTCATTACCAAATTGGCCCACACTTGGTAATGAAAAATACCAAATGGCAACCTGGCAGGGGAGGGGGGAGGGGGAGGAAGGAAGGGGTGAAGGGACCATGGTGTAACAGCTGTTCGGTGCCAGGCGGGAATTTCAAATTATGGGAGGGAAAAAAGTCAGATTTTTTCGAATTTTTTGCGGTTTTTGGCCCATTTTGGGAATATTGGATCCCAGGAGGATGTCCGGTTAGTGGGGATGTTCAGATATTGGGCGTTCGGATATTAGAGGGATTACTGTATTTCCTTAGCTTATTTTTCTATTATTATGCTTATAAAATAGTCTCTTTCACATATCGGAAAAGTTACTTTTATCCTCACTTTCATTTCTATTATTACACTTACAATTACACTTACTCAGTAATAGTAAACTTCAATGAAATGCAGTATTTCCTTAGCTTATTTTTCTATTATTATGCTTATAAAATGGTCTGTTTCACTTATCAGAAAAGTCACTTTTATCTTCACTTTTATTACTATTATAACACTTACAATTACACTTACAAATAGTCTTCACTTATTTACAGATGAGTCAGAGTCTAGAATCTGACGAGTGTGTGGAAGTCACGGTAGCAGTCGCCTATGCATAAGCCCACCTGACAGTCTTGACACCATGTTGTCACTTTCCTTCTCGCCTGCTCATGCCTGGTAGTGTTCTTGCAGACATGACACAACACCTGCCTTTTTGTTCCACCCTCTGATGTTGCTGTATGTGCCAAGTAATGGCGCTGCAAAAACTCTTTACCTGCCAACCTGTCAGGCAAAGCAGCTTATTTCCTTCCTCTTTCTGTTGTTTGTAGTGTTCCATATTTTTCTAGCAGCTGGAATGCTACATTGTAGGAGAACTCACGCAACTTTATCTTCTTGTGTGACCGAAAGAGGTACAAGTTATATGCATTGAGAAGTGTCACATCCACAAGATGCAGGAACAACTTGATGTACCACCTCACTGTTTTCCGGACACACTCAACATTGCACAGTTGCATGTCACACTTATCAACTAAGTTCATGTTCAGGTTATAGTCCAACACTTCATCCGGCTTCTGTATTTTCTGTCCCGTATGGTGGTCTGTTTTGTCTGTTTCTATCATGTTCCCTTTGTGAACTGTTGTCAGCACAGTCACATCTCTCTTGTCCTGCCAGCCAATTGACGATATGTTGTTTGATTTTGACAACTGTACACTTCCTCATCCTGCAGATGGTGCAAACTTTGACATAAACTTGTGATTCCTTCATACAGTGCCACAGGAACCAGTGCCATTAGTGTGGAGGAATGATGCCAAGGAAGGGCTGGAATACCAGTTGTCAGTATAAAGAATGTGACCTTGACCGAGGTAGTTTGCTATCAGTTTCTTCACGACAGCTCCTGACACCCCAAGAGGATCGTTCCATGGAATGTCAATGTCCATTGCTGTGTAGACTATCATGTCCAACACATACCCAGTGTGGCAGTCACCACACATCACAAATAGCTTGATGCCAAAGCGGTGTCGTTTGGATGGTATGTACTGTTTGAACACTAGTCTACCTCCGAACAGTACGAGCGACTCGTCGATCACTAACTTCCTGAAAGGGACAAAGTACTTGGTGAAGTTTCCTTTCAGCATCATGAAGAGATCACGAATTTTCCACAACCGGTCTGTGTTGGAGGGATAGCTGTTGTCTGCGAAGTGAAGAAAACGTAGTAGCACCAAGAATCTGTCCCGTGGCATATATTTATCGAAGACAGGTGTAGGGATTAGGGCATCATTCTTCCAATAATTGCTCAGCACCTGCTTCTTGCAGTGTGGCATGAGCATTAGCAATGCCAAGAATGTCATTAGGTCGGCCCTCACAATATCTGACCGCCTATGAACACGAGACCTGGGGGAGAACTCGTGCTGCTGAGTGATGAACTGTTGATATAAGTTTGTCTGGGTACAGATGAGGTTGATTATATCGTCCGTAGAAAATGCCTCAAAGTAATCCATTTCTGGGGCATCCGGCTGGTTTGGCCAGTCTTCTGTAACACCACTGTTACTGGCATCAAATGGATGGATGTCAGGTGTAAAATTCCTTCCATCACTCCAAGTGAATGAAAGTTGCGTGCAGCTGGCGGGAGATGGTGGTGGAGACGGAGTGGGGCTGGTGGGAGGTGGTGATGGAGACGGCATGTGCTGGGTGTGAGGTGGTGAAGGAGATATCATCCTTGAGGTGCTAGGTTGTAGTGATATTTGCTCTGATTGTTCTCTGTAAAATTGTTTTACAAGAGATTTTACTGCATGGCTTGGTGCCATGGAAGATGCACGGGTTGATATTTTTGTGTGGTGATGTGAGGTGGCAACACTGACTCTGGCAGCGGCATGCACACTTTGTCCCACTCCACTCTTGCCCACTTCACTTTCACGTTCCTCTTCACCAACACTAGGAAGTTTATTACCTAAATCTTGCTCTTCTTCACTGCAGGACTGTTCACTTTCTTCACTATTATCTGTTTCACTGTCTTTATCAAATAGCAGCCCAGGGAACTTTGATGGTGTAACATACTGTTTTCGCTTCCTGCGTGGTGTAGTTACTTTAGCAAGTTTTTTCTTGCTTTCCGTTACATCTACCACTTCACTATCACTCACTTTCAGTTGCAGGTGTATATTTAGGTTTTTTATTCATTTCCGAACTGTAGCTCTCCCCTGCTTTGCTAACACCACACAATGTAGAGGGTACGGGAGACTCAGAATGACTGCGTGATGACTCCATGGCTGCTGGGCACAAACTGGGGCACAACAGTAAGGTGAAAGGATAATCTAGCAACCCCAAGTAGCACGGCAGAATACATAACATGTGCCCGCCAAAATTCATGGCGCAATTTTTGAAACAAAAATGTGGATTTTAAAAGGAATGTCGCAGACAGTCGATCGGACCTTTTAAAAAGAACACTGCAGACGAGGGGTTAAGTACCAGTCCAGGAGCCATGGGTCCACTTTCTGGACGGGACCACTTTCTGGACATGCCTATGGCTCTATTACATCGGATATCGGAAAAAGTCTGATTAAGCCAGAAACAGTCTGGACTGCCTGACCACTTTGGCTATGTTCACCACCATAAGGTAAATAAATTACATGTTTATCAGTGTACATACTGTACAGTATTATTATATATATTATACCATCTGATTAATGTAATGAAGTTATAACAGTACAGTACCACAGTGGTAATCAAAACAGTTTAAAAACCGTTCATGCGATCTGGACTAATGTCTGGTGCATCGCAGAAAGTCCGGGTTAGCAGGGGGAAGTCTGGATGTCACTTTTATCGGAATTTCGCATTTTTCGGAGTGCTTTGGGCCCCAATTAGTCCGTTATAGTGAGGTCATACTGTATAGGGATGCATTTTGGAGCCTTGGGTTTCCCCCCAAACCAAGTCCGAAACCCATCCAAATAAGTCCAAAAACAAGTTTAAAGCCAATCTGAATGGTCCAACAGCAGTAAAAAAAGCTAACCTTGGCTTAACACATGTAAATAACTTAATAAAACCAACAAATAAAGTCTAAAGATCGTCAGATATAAGTCTGGAAAAAATCAAGCTTAGTAATTAGTACCCCAGAATAATGTTCATCCCACCAGTGGCCAAAACACATTAATCTAAGTCCAAAAGCAGTTTATAAGTCAACCTAAACAAAATATCATCAAAATCAGTAAAAAAAATATAAAAACCCACTTAAACCGGGGTTTGGCCATTGTTAGGCTGGGTATGGTAGTATTTCTACCCCCATCGCTAAGCCGAGGTAATGCATCTAGGGGTAATGTATATCGAGGTATACCTGTGAAGTATCACCAGAAACATCAGTTTTTCCATGGCCAACCTCAGCATGGGGATTCATCAAGACCTTAAGAGAAAGCATGGCATCATTTGATTTGTTTTCATTTATCAGTAGTAGTAGTAGTAGTATTTGTTCCCTAGGGAGTTTGGCCGAACAGCCCCGAGTTCCTTAAGAAGGTCATGGCCGAGACCGGGCTTTCCCACAGAGCTCTCAAAGAATGTATGTTGTGTTGTTGGCGTAGGTGATTGTGTGCAATGCAGTCTTCCATAATGTGCTTAATAGTATGGGGTGCTGTGTTGCATCCTGGACAGGCATCAACGATGGAGTAATCCAGCCTCTTCTGGTAGCTTAAGAGGGCTGGATGGTGCCCACATCTCAGCCTGGGCAGGTGGACCGTGTCCTCACGGGGAAGATAGGATTCAGAAGGGTGGATGTCAGGAGGCCGTGCATGCAGCTGTGTGTTGTCTTTAAGTGACTGAATGGAGCGGCGAGTGATCTGAGTGTGGATATGCTTCTGGAAGCTGGTCTGAGGTAGGCGAGGGGGGAGAGATGACAGTATTTGTGCATGATATCGTGTGCTGGGTGTTGTTTTGATGTTCCTTGGTGTAGGTGGATGTGCTGCCATGTACTGTAGTGGATGTTGTGGGTTTGTGGAGGCTGCAGCAAGAAACTGGGTGCCTCTCATGTCTAGGTGATCCTTGACTTTGGTTTCTTGATGTAGGTGGTCTGTGGGTGTAGTAGCTGTGCAGCCTGTGATTATTTTTAGGGCCTTGTTCTGTATGGTCTGTAGAGTGTTGTAGTGTGTTTTGGTGAGGTTAGAAGCTCATTTACCAGTATAATAATTTTATGTATTGTCCTCTTGATCTCTGTTATTGTCATCTATTGTCATCTATTTTGTTTCATGTCCAGCTTTCTCATTTGTAGTAGTAGTAGCAGTTGTTCCCTAGGCAGTCTGGCCGAACAGCCCCGAGTCCCTTAGGAAGACCATGGCCGAGACCGGGCTTTCCCACAGAGCTCTCAGAGAGTGTATGTTGTGTTGTTGACGAAGGTGATTGTGTGCAATGCAGTCTTCCATAATGTGCTTAATAGTATGGGGTGCTGTGTTGCATCCTGGACAGGCATCAGCAACGGAGTCATACAGCCTCTTCTGGTAGCTTAAGAGGGCTGGATGGTGCCCACATCTCAGCCTGGGCAGGTGGACCCTGTCCTCACGAGGAAGATAGGATTCAGAAGGGTGGATGTCAGGAGGTCGTGCATGCAGCTGTGTGTTGTCTTTAAGTGACTGAATGGAGCGACGAGTGATCTGAGTGTGGATATGCTTCTGGAAGCTGGTCTGAGGTGGGCGAGGGGGGAGAGATGACAGTATTTGTGTATGGTATTGTGTGCTGGGTGTTGTTTTGATGTTCCTTGGTGTGGGTGGATGTGCTGCCATGTACTGTAGTGGATGTTGTGGGTTTGTGGAGGCTGCAGCAAGAAACTGGGTGCCTCTCATGTCTAGGTGATGCTTGACTTTGAGGACTTTGGTTTCTTGATGTAGGTGGTCTGTGAGTGTAGTAGCTATGCTGCCTGTGATTTTTTTTAGGGCCTTGTTCTGTATGGTCTGTAGAGTGTTGTAGTGTGTTTTGGTGAGGTTAGAAGCCCAGGCAGGGCTTGCATAATTCATCACTGAACGTATGTATTGTTTGTATACTGTGGTGGGGGTTTCTTTGTTGTGTCCGAATGTTGTATGGGCAAGTGACCTCAAAGCATTGAGTCTTGGTGTTATTTTATTTTTAATGTTTGTGATTTGTTGTTTAAATGACATTGATGTATTGTATGTTACACCAAGGATTTTGTGTGTGTGTGTGTGTGTGTGTGTGTGTGGTAGGGGGGTGTTGTTTATGGTGAGGTGTGGGATGTGACTGTTCTGCTGTCCAGTTTGTGAGAAGAGTCACTGTAGATTTGGCTGGGGCTATTTTGAGCCTGTTTGTGGTGAACCATTCATGTAGTGTGTTGAGGTAAGGTTGAATGATGTGTGCAGCTGTGTTTGCATTTTGGTGAGTACATGTAAGTGTTATATCATCTGCATTGGAAGCTATGTGTATCTGTGGTGTGTAGGGTGTGGGTACATCGTGCATGTATAGGTTAAAGAGTGTAGGGGACAAAACAGATCCTTGGGGGACACTGTTTGTAAAGTTTCTGATGTTAGCAAATGTTATGTGTGCACATCTGCCTGCTAGGTAGTTTGCCAGCCATCTTTTTGTGTTATTGTGCATGTTTGTGTTGAGTATTTTGTTTGTGAGGTTGTGGCGGGGGATGGCATCAAAAGCTTTGCTAATGTCTAGTGTGACTAGGAGCGTTCTGTGTGGTGGCCTAGCTGAATTCATGCCATCAAAAACTCTCGGTGTAAGGTCTGTGAGAAGGGTGTTTGTGGTGTGTAGTGGCCTAAAGCCATGTTGTGACTGGGCTAGGGGAATGTGAGGTGTGACTAGTTGTAGTACCAGTCGTTCAGTGACTTTAGAGGGGGTGCAGAGGAGTGTGATGGGGCGATGTGAGGAGGGTAACGTGGGGTCTTTGTTGGATTTAGGGATAGTGATGATATTGCCATGCTTCCAGATGCTGGGTATTATGTTGTGTGAGTAGTTGTAGTTTGATATGTTGGTGAGTGCTTGTATGCCTTGTGGTCCTAGGTGTTTAAGGTGAATGTTGCTTATGTTGTCTGGTCCACAGGCAGATGAGTGCTTGAGGTTGTTAATGATGTGCTTCGTCTGGTTGTAAGTGAAAGGTGTGTAGTCTGGGTCTGTGGGGAACTGTCTTTTACGTCGGATGATATGTCGATCTTCAGGATGGTGGTTTAGATGGCTGACTTGTGAAAAATGATTGATGAGAGTGTTTGCTTGTTGTTTGTTTGAGAGTATGGTGTCTGTTGTTGAGATGGCAGCGTATGATTGTGTGGTGTTGCTGTTAGAAAGTGTGATGCTGTTTAGTATTTTGTAGAGTTTACTGATGTTTGTTTTGTGGTCAAGTGTTTGGAGGTAATTTTTCCAGTTTAGTGTTTGCTGTTCTGATATTTTATTGTTTATCTGAGTGTTGAGTTCTTGTATTTGTTGTATTGTGTCTTGTGTATGGGTGTTGGGGAGTGTTGCAGTGTGTCCTGTTGTCTGATGAGGCCTTGAATTTCTGGTGTGAAATTGGGGTTGTGTTTCTTTCTGTTGCCTCTAGGGATGTGTCTTTTGTCTGCGTTTTGTATGATTGTATTGAAAGTGTTCACAGCAGTGTTGATGTTTGTGATGGGTGTACTGTTTAGTGTTTCGAAATGTTGTTCTGTTTCAGTTACAAAAGCCTCCCAGTTGGCTCTCTTATAATTAGTGTATGTGTGTTTGTGGCCAGCTGGGATGATTCTGGTTTTGGTGGTGATGATCATTGGGAGGTGATCAGAACCTAGGGTTTTGACCACTCTCCATGATGTAGTGGGGGCGAGGTTTGGGGAGCAGAAGGTGATGTCTGGAGATGATGGGAGAAAGAGGGCTTGGTGTGGGATATGGGTATGTTGGTCTAGACTGTTTAGTATGAAGAGATGATCTGTCTGGGATTGTAGTACCAGCCCTCTGTCTGTGTCAGGGTTGTTGACATGCCAGGCCGACGACTTGGCGTTGAAATCTCATTTGTTTGAATGCTTTCTTTCACCTTTAATCACACCCTTTTCCAATACTATGCACTGATCCAGGACTGTCACTACTCAACAAAAAACTGCCACTCTTCACCAGATTATTTAGCCCTTTGAGATTCCGATGACAATGTTTGGCATCATTTCAGACCCAGCCTCAGAGATTCCGATGATGAATTTATTCATCTTTTTAACCCTCTCGTGCACGATAAGTTTTGGCAAGTTTTCTGGCGCACTATTTTATCTGTCTGGCCGCCCGGCACAGCTGCCCGCGCGTGGCAAATAACACATGTTCTCACCTTATTTTTGCCACCCAAACATCAATATACTGCCATGAAACCTATCTCATCTTATTCGTCGATATTAATTGTTCTAGCTGATAAGCACCACAAAAAACAGGAAAACACAAATAAAACAAGATTAGGCGGCCGTGAATAAACATTTCGCTACGTCAATTTCACTTCCCAACATCGCCATTTGAGTGCTTTCCATCATACAAGAAAATGTTATTAGAAATTTTGATAGAGAATTTCATCAGCTTTCTAATGAGATAAATCCAGTTGTGATATGATTTGTAATTTATGAGAAAATAGCCAAAAACTGAAAGCCATTTTTGAAAAAAAATACAGGGAGCTTTTCTGAAGAACTTTTCTTGCACACCTTATGTTTTTATTGCATAATGGTATGCAGAATTTCATGAGCTTTCTCATGAGCATCTGCAGGTTTTGATACGCCTCATAGTTTTTGAGTAAATCGCCAAAAACGACTGGGTACTCACGGCTGTGCGTCACTTTCGTGATGCGCACACAGCATACACTATATTCCTGCCTACGTAACAATGAATTCTTATCATAGATATTACATTGTTATATCTTGTACATACATAGAATTTGCTGCTCTTTATCATGGTTCTTACAGGAAATCGATACGTCCAATGGTTTTCGAGTAATTGGCCAACAAAGCTAGATTACTCCATCTGAGCGCTTTTAGCTTTTACTGCAAGCAAGAAAAAAAACAAAGTCTGTTCCTCCACCTTTTCCTACAAAAAGTGCTCCCAAAGGCTTATATACTGGTAATGAACATATGTAGAATTTACTGCTGTTTATCATGGTTCTTACAGGGAATCGATATGGCCAATAGTTTTCGTGTAATTGGGCAACATAGTGAGATTATTCCTCCAAATGTTTTTGACTTCTACCGCAAGCGAGGAAAAAAACAAAGCCTGTTCCCCCGCCTTTTCCTGCAAAAAATGCTCCCAAAGGCTTATATTCTGATAATGAACATACATAGAATTTACTGCTCTTTATCATGGTTCTTACAGGAAGTCGATACATCCAATAGTTTTCAAGTAATAGGACGACGAAGCTAGATTACTCTTCCGATCGCTACCTACTTTTACCGCAAGTTAAAAAAAAAATCCCCCCTTTTGCCTGAAGCCTGTGCTTCCAAAGCCCCCCCCCCCCTTTTTTTTTTTTTTTTATGTAGACTGTAAAATCTTCCATGGTTGTTATTTTACTGTTAGAACCTACAACAACACTACTTTTTTCTAGTTACTGCTAATGAAGCTGTACTTTCTGTCATATGCGTGATATGTAGGAGGAAAAGGTTATTTGTCTCAAAATTGTAGGGCTATTGATAATATGTCAATATACATATCCACGAAATTTGGAGAACTCACTTCCTCCAGGGGTGTTGATGGGCCTGTAGGACCTTCCGGGATTTGAAGATGAGGAGTTATGTAGTGTGTCTGTGTGTGTGTATTTACTTAATTGTATTTACCTAATTGTGATATACAGGAAATGAGCTACGCTCGTGGGGTCCCATCTCTGTTTCTCAGTAAGTCAGATTTAGCTTTAAATTCGTTTAAGTTTTTAGACTGGACGATCTCTTTGTCCAGACTATTCCACAGGTCTGTACATCTATAAGGAAAACTATATTTCTTGAAATCCTTCAAGCAGCTTGGTTTCTTGAGTTTCATTCCATGTCCTCTTGTTACTCTCTTATCCCATAACAGACCTTCTTTGTCAATTTTATCTACTCCCACCATGGTCCTGAACATTGCAATCATGTCGCCTCTCTTTCTTCTTTCTTCTAAGGAAGGCAAATCCAGTTTTTCCAACCTCTCTCTATACGACAGGTCTGCCAGACTGGGGACCATTTTGGTTGCTGTTCTTTGTATTCTCTCAATCTTGTTTATATCTTTCTTTTTGTGTGGGGACCACACTACTGCTGCATATTTTAACCTGGGGCGAATCATGGCCATTATCAATTTTTTCATCATCTCCTCATCCATATAAAGAAAAGCTACTCTTATATTAGTCAGGAGTTTATATGTCTCTCTAACTGCCTTGTTAACCCTTTAACTGCGGGCTTGTTTTGCTTTTTCTTGCGGCACCCGTGGGCATATTCGCGCTCCGACAGACTCTATAAAAATATTTGCCAAAAATCAGTTATTAGTCCTAGAATATTAAAATCATATATGCTTATGGCACATACCTTCACCTTTCTCCTGGGGTGTTTGTTGAGCCTTCGTCGAGTACCGTAGGACTTGTGGAGACCTCTGAAGTTGGGTAACGAAGTCTCCACTTTACACTTCCCAACAACCCGTAATATGATTACCACAGCCTGATATTATCACTAGAAACACTGTTCTATGATTCTCAAATAGTTTGGAATCCACATTCCAAAAAATAACACTGTGAAAGCAATGAAAATTACGAGGGCGTATGACCTTCCCATTTGTGCTAGTTTACTGCTGGTGTTCTCATTTATTATTCATAAAAACACTCACAGTTTATATTTCTGTTACTATATAACACTTATTTATATCTACAGTCTTTATCCATAAGTTTCCTTCAGTAATAGTAGTTTATTGTTACTGTAGGCATTCAATTTCTTTCAGTAAAATACGTAGCATTCACTTTCTCGTCCTGTATACTAGCACTGAGAGTGAATCTGTCACTTTCACTTTCACTTTCATAACTCATAGTATTCGTACATGCTAGAGTGAAACTTTCACTTTCATTACTCCTAGTATATATACTGTACTCGTATTCTTATATTACTACTCATTTACATTTCTATTTACGTTCTTTATTTTATTTACATTATTTACATTTCTATTTTATTTACACTGTGTTATGCTCTGTCACTTGACGTTACTTATAAAACTATTTTCCACTGTTCACTTATATTTACATTCATTGCTTTCACTTGCTGTTTACACATTATTTACAATTCCACTTGCACAGTTTTACTCAACAGAAAGATCATAGTCACTCTCTTTCAATTGTCAGCCCTTTACCTCTTTCCACACGAAGTTTAGTAGGGGATAAAGGTCACAGGGCCCTTTGCATGGGGCTTAAAAGCGGCGGAAGTTAGCAGGAGCGAACAGACGTACTTTCACATTGGAAGATGACAGTGAACTGATAGGGGTGGGCCGGGGTGGCCTACCTAGAGAAATGCATTACTGCCAACGTCAGCCTCTTGAGAGCTGCTAATATATAGCAGTGAAATGATTAGCAGGAAATCTAGACAATATATTATAAATTATGTAGTTCCAGGTGAATGTAAATATCACTTAGGCTTCTCCCTTCTCTCTTTATATATATTTTTAGTACGAGAATAGATTATACAGCATATTTCAAGGAGAAATAAACAGCGAAAATTAGCGAACGAGTGCACGTGAGGTGTTGTCAGGTGATAATTAGCCAATTCCAGGTGTATGGCTCTCTCACTTACCTTATTTCTTTTTGGTATATATTATTTGGTATAAGAATAGGGTATAGGGCTTATTTCAATGGATGAAATCAGTGAAAAATTCCAGGGAAGATTTACTTAGCGTAGCACGGCCGGGTAGGCGAGAGGAGAGGGTAATGGAGGGAAGGTAGGGAGGGGAGTCAAGAACCGGGAGAAATGGCTAAATTGTCAACAAAGGATGGGAGTACAGATGAGATTAGGAGTGCTGACTAGTGTTGGACATTGGCAGTAGTGATAGATGATACAAGCTACTACTTGAAAGCCCGGGCGAATTCAAAATAACACGGAACCGCAAAAGTGACGCCCCGTGGTATGATCCCTTGCTCCCAAGCATCACGAAAGTGACGCCCCGCGGTTAAGGGGTTAATGTGTTTTTCAGGTGACAAACTATCCTGGACCAGCACTCCCAAATCGTTCCCTTCTCTCGCTTTTGTGATTGGTTCATTACCCATCAAATAATTCAGTGATGGCCTCTTGGTACTTTTACCCGTTTCCAATATTTTACAGTTCTTTGCATTGAATTTCATTTCCCACATCTGACTCCAATCATGTATCCTATCCAGATCCTCCTGCAGCATTTTACAATCCTTCTCAACCTCTACCTTCCTCATGATCTTTGCATCATCAGCAAACAGACTTGCATAACTGTTCACTCCATCTACCATATCATTTATATAATTAAGGAACATTACTGGCGCCAACACCGAGCCCTGTGGGACTCCACTTGTTACTTCCCTCCATCCAGACATCCTATCCTTTATTACTGTCCTCATTTGTCTGTCTCTCAAAAAGTCTCTCATCCATTCCAGGAGGTTCCTCTTCAGCCCTCCTATATGCTCTAGTTTCCACATTAGTCTTTTATGGGGTACCTTGTCGAAGGCCTTCTCCAAATCTAATTACACACAATCCACCCAACCATCTCTCTCCTGTAGCAGTCAATCGCTCTTGAGTAAAAACTCAACAAGTTGGACACACATGACCTTCCACTTCTAAATGTAAACTGACTATCAGCCAAAATATTCATCTCTTCCAGATATTTTATCCATCTATCTTTCGGAATTCTTTCGCACAATATTGCGACCATGCTGGTAAGGGACACTGGTCTATAATTCAGGGGTTCTTCCCTGTTTCCTCCCTTATAAATTGGTACAACATTTGCCCTCTTCCAGTCTTGAGGCACTTTCCCATCTTCCAGAGAACACACAATAAAACTGTGAATCTTATTCGCCAGTTGTTTTCTTCATCCTTCAGTACCCAATTAGAGATTGCATCTGGTCCTGGGGCTTTCCTTACATCTTGATTTTCCAGTAATTTATACACTTCCTGTACTTCCACTTTTATATCTTTTATCACTACATTTCTAGTCACTCCCTCCCCTTCCACAAACTCACTTTCATTAGTGAATACTGACTGGAAACATTTGTTCATTATTTCTGCTTGCATTGCCACATCTTTATAGACCTCTCCTTCTACTTTCAGTTTGGTGATTCCTTCCTTTTGTTTCAGTTTGCCATTGACAAATCTATAAAATAGTTTGAGTTCATCCTTACATTGATCTATTATACCTTTTTCAAAATTCCTTTCTTCCTCTCTACCTATTCTTGTGTAATCATTTCTAGTTCTTTTATATTCTTCTTTTGTTCTGTTGTTACGTCTTTTCCTCCAATTGTTCCATGCCGTGTGTCTCTCTTTTTTTGCTGTCATACACCTTCTGTTCAACCATTCCTTTTTTCTGTTTTCTTTCCCCCTTACTCTTGGCACAAATTTTTCCACTCCCGAATTATAGAAGCCCAGAAAAATATCCCACTTCCTCTGTATCTCTCTTGTTTCTCTGAATTTTCTCCAATCTGCATTTTTGACTATTTTTCCTCAATCCTGTAAAGTTTGCTTTCCCAAAGTTGTATCTTCTTTGCCTGTGAAGCACGTCTCTTGGCTCCATGTTCCCTGTTATCACCTGGAACTCAATGACCACATGATCACTGTTTCCAATAAGACACAGATATTCCAAGGATTCTATTACATCGGGTTCTTTGGTAAACAGTAAGTCTAGTCTTGCTGGTGTGTCCTCACCTCGTAACCGTGTCTCTTCTTTGACCCATTGCATCATCACTGTTCATTGTAATATTTGATAATGTAGTGCCCCATGAATCTTTGCTGCCTCCTGAGTCTCATTCCTCCCAGTTCACCTCTTTACAATTGAAGACTATCTATCTATCAATCTTTAGCCTGACGCCCTAATCCCGCAAAGGGTGGCCGCAGACAAAACACCTCCAATTCGCTCTGTCACCCACCATTTGACTACCCTCCCCCCAACTCACCCCCCCCTCCCTCATATACCTCTCAACTCCATCCCTCCACCTCATACTCTGTCTACCCCTCCCTCTCCCTCCCTCCACCCCACCTACATACACCCTCTTAGTCAGTCTTTCATTCTCCATTCTCTCCACATGTCCATACCATCTCAGTGTATTTCTCTTAATCTTCTCAACCACATCCACATCCACCCCTCAACGTTCCTTCACTTCTTCATTCGTCAACCTGTCCCTCCATGTCACTCCACATGCTCCTGTCAAGTAACTCATTTCCACTGCTGTCACTCTTGATTTGATCCCCTCTTGCAAGGTCCACGCCTCGCTTCCATACGTCAGGGTAGGGATCAAAATACTATCATGCAGTGACTTCTTAACTTCCATACTCACCTCCTTATTTCTCATCACTGCTTTTAGTGAACCAACAACCTTCCTTCCCTGCTGTACCCTTTCACACACTTCATCCCCCAAAGTTCCATCCTTACTCATCACACTACCGAAGCACTTGAATGCACTCACATTCTCCATATCCTCACCATCCAACCTCACTGTACATTCTGTGACTTCATTCCTCTCAAACACCATAACTTTACTTTTGTTTACATTAACTTTCAGATTCCTCCTCCTACACACTGTCCCAAATTCAGTCACCAAACCTTGCAACTCCCATTCATCTTCACTCAACAATACTGTATCATCAGCAAACAACAACACCGGAATCTTCCAAATCTCACCCTCATTCATTAGAGCCACCCCCACATCCACTGCCCTACCTTGCACCTCCTTCACAACCCCATCCATGTATATATTAAACAGCCATGGAGACATCACACAACCCTGTTTCAGTCCCACATTGAGATCAAAGAACTCACTCAAATCACCATCCACTCGCACCGTAGTCCTAGCTCCTTCATACATACTCTTCACAGCATTCAACAATTTTCCCTCCACCCCATATATTCTTAGTACCTTCCACAAACCTTGCCTATCTATTCTGTCATAAGCTTTCTCCAAGTCCATGAAGGCAGCATACACTTTCTTTCCCTTCTCTAGATACTTCACTACACATCTTAGAACAAATATCTGATCTACACACCCTTTTCTCTTCCTAAATCCCCCTTGTTCTTCTCCAACTAGCTCCTCTGTCATATGCTTAACCCTGTCAATGAGTATTCTACCATATATTTTACCAGTCACACTAAGAAGGCAAATACCCCAATGGTGACCACATACTTCTCTCTCCCTCTTTCCTTTGTATAAAGGAACAATTATACCTGATTTCCAGTCCTCTGGAACCCTTCCCTCTTCCCAAGCCAATCTACACAACTTCCATATTCACTCCACAACAATCTCACCTCCATACTTCAGCATTTCACCACACACTTCATCAATTCCTGGGGCCTTTCCCAACTTGATCTTCTTCATTGCTTCCACTACTTCCGCCCTACTGATCTCTTCCTCCCTCCTCTCATCTCTTCTTCTCCCAGCCATTCCCCAACCACTTATCCTCGCATTGCTCTCACTCTCTACATTCAACAAATCCTCAGAGTGCTCCTTCCATCTCCTCAATTTCTCTCTCTTCTCCACTAACAATCTATTACTGTATTCCTATCTTTCACTCCCCTACTGTATCCCTTTTCACACTGCCTTATTTTCTTTACCTTCTTCCAGAACAATTTCTTACTCTCCCTCCATTTCACACTCAGATTCCTCCCAAACTCTTCATCCACATTCTTCTTACTCTCCTTCATCAGTCTCTTCACCTCCCTCCTCCTGCTCACATATACTTCTCTCTTCTCTCTCTCATCTTCTCCCATACCTCTACTTGCTAACCATTCACTATATGCCTTCTTCTTTTGTTCCACAGCTCGTTTCACCTCATCATTCCACCATGCTGTCCCTTGCACACCCTTGCATCGTCTCCTCACTCCACAAACCACCTCACACGCTGCGCCTATCTCTTCCGTGAATATCTTACATAGGTCTTCCACTCCTTCCATCTGCTGTAGCTCATACCTTCCCAATCTTTCTTCCACTATACTCTTATACTCTGCCATTTCCTCACTATCTTGCAAATTCTCCACTCTTCTCACAGGAGTCACCCATTAAAATTATATTGTTACTTTTCTCAATCATTTTCTGTGAATAGCTAGCCATGACTGACAACATTTCCTTGTATTCATCATCACTCCATGCTCTTGTCTTGGGAGGAACATACACTACTGCCATATCTCCCTTTGCAATTCTCTCCAGTTTCTAATTTCATATTTATCACTTCAGCCCTGCCTTCTCCCATTTCCACAGTATCTACATTTATGTTGTTCTTCACTGTTATTATCACTCCTCCTCTCGTTTTTTCTTTTCTGTCTTTTCTCCACAGCTTGTATTTACCATCTCCCAAATGAACATCAATATCTTCTCTTAATTTGGTCTTTACAAAGCACATGACATCAGGTTCATATTCTCTCAAGAAATTGTTAATGTCGATCCTTGTCGATATTAAACCATCAACATTAGTATATATCACCTTCAAATTATTTTTGACGTTTTTAATACTCTCTTCTCTCCTACTCTCTGTCCGTACCACTTCCTCAACTTCTGATCTTTCGCAGCCATCCCCCTTAGTTTCCTTCCCTTCTATTTCCTTAAATACCACTTCCTTACTTTCATATCCATTACTCTCCAAAAAAAAGTATTACATTCTTCCTCTGTCCCCTTATCATTTTTTTCCTTTACTTCTTCCTTCAGTGATTTTAAAACTTCTCTTTCTTCTTCATTCAGTTCTTTTCTTATTATAATATTTTCCGTCCCTGCCTCTTTGCTTAATTTCCAGGTCACTTTAACCCCTACACTGCGGGCTTGTTTACCAATGACTTGCGTGTCCCACAGGGTTATTCGGGCTCCGATAGACTCTCAAAAAATATTTGCCAAAAATCAGTTATTAGTCCTAGAATAATAAAATTACATATGCTTATGGCACATACCTTCAGCTTTCTCCTGGAATGATTGTTGAGCTTCGTCGGTTACCGTAGGACTTGTGGAGACCTCTGAAGTAGGGTAACGAAGTCTCCACTTTACACTTCCCGACAACCCGTAATATGATTACCACAGCCAGATACAAACACTATAAACACTATTCTACAATTTTCAAGTAGTTTGAGATCCATACTCCAAAAAAAAAACACTGTGAAAGCAATGGAAATTACGAACGCGTCTGATCGTCGCACTTGCGCTAGTTCGCTCTAGGCACTCTGTCATTTATTATTCATAAAACCCCTCACACTTTATATTTCTATTACTATATCACACTTATATATATCTGGAGTCTTTCTCCATAAGTTTCCTTCAGTCGTATTAGTTTATTGTCACTGAAGTCATTCAATTTTTCATTCAGTAAAATACGTAGAGAGCCACGGATTCACTTTCACTTGTATAACAAATTATTTGTACTCATATTCTTATATTACTAATTACTTACATTACTATTTACATTTTCTGTTGTATTTTCAATATTTACCCTTCTATTTTACTTACACTATGTTATTCACTGTCACTTTCAGTAAGATAAAACTATAATACACTGTTCAATCATATGAACTGAACATCCATTGCTTTCACCTGCTATTTACACATTATTTACACATTATTTACACATTATTTCCAAATAATTCTGCTTCCACACTTGCACTGTTAAAACTACTTCTGGCTGTGGTAATCGAAGAAGCAGGTAACACAGAGAGGAACCTGGCACTCAGCGCACTGCCAAGAGGTGCGTTTATGCTCAGATGTGCGGCGTGTGGTATGCGCACATACCTGACACCTGCGAATCACAGCCTTCCTTTTCCCTGTGGCAGGCATTAGCTCAAGTCTGTGCCGATCCATATACGCCCTCTGCTCAAGTCGGTCGGGAAGTGTTACTGGATGGCGCCTTGGAGTTGCTGCTGTCACCCTACCATATCTTTCCAGCAGCTGCTGGAGACAAGTCCTGGCGAACAACCTCAGGGAGAAGGACTTGGGTGGCTTGACCTTCATCTTGTACAGGATGAAGGCGTTCAGCATCGTCATATCTATCAGATGCAGAAAAACTTTCCTGTACCACCTAGTATTCTTCCTGAGGCAGTCGATCTCACCAATCATCATGTCGGACTTGTCCACCAGCCGCATGTTGATATTATAGTCCAACACAGCATCAGGTTTCATCACAGGTTCGCCTGTCCTACGGTCGACCTTCCCACTGTCTCTCATCTCCCCCTTGTGTACGGTGGTGAGCATGTGCACGACCCTCTTGTCATGCCACCGTATTGCCAGCATCTTCTCACACTTGCGTAGGTGCACGTCTCCTCGCTGCGAGGTTCCCGCCTCTGGGAATTTGGGGAAGTGGGCACAATTACTTTTCACAGTGCCGCAGGAGCCAATGCCGTGCTCAGAAAGGTATTTGGCAAGTTTCGGTGCTGTATAGTAGTTGTCTGTATACAGCACATGATTCCCACCAAAATACTTTTCTAGGAGCACTTTCACTACACAGCCTGAGAAGCCAAGGGGGTGTGTTTTATCGAGATCGACAGTGCTGGCTGAATATATGACGAAGTCAAGGATGTACCCCGTCTTACAGTTGCACAGTACAAAGAACTTAATTCCAAAGCGATGGCGTTTGCTTGGAATGTACTGAACAAACCGAAGACGTCCTCTGAACAAAACCAAGGATTCATCAATGACAACCTTCTGAAAGGGGTGGAAGAATGACATAAACTTATCCTTCATTCTGCTCAGAATCTCCCGGATCTTCCAGAGTGGGTCGGTTTGGGAAGGTACATCGTTGTCGGCAAAGTGCAGGTTCCCATGATGTTCCGGAAGCGATCTCTGGCCATGTACTTATTGAAGGTGGGTGAGGGTAGTAAGGGGTCCATGGACCAGTATTCTTCCAACTCATGCTTTTTGGAGTGTGGCATGAGGGCAAAGAACACATACAGCCCTGCACTCCTAGCATGGACCACTGTTGCATCTTGGCTGCACCTGTACCACTTGCAGCACGTTGTGATTCATACCTGTTGGTTTCATCACATATGTGCTGCATGACTTCGTCATCTAGGAAGGCCAAAAGGTAGTCGACACACTCAGCATTTTCGTCCATAGTGAAGGCAGGCTGAACTCCTGAGGAGCTCTCATCAAAAACTAGATTTTCTGGCACAAAATCAGACCCTTCCATCCACGCGAAGGCGTCCAGGATTCCCTGTCGTGGCGGTGTAGGGCGGGTGGTGGTGGTGGTGGTGGAGGTTGGCTGTGAGGGAGGTTTATCTCGGTCAAGGTCACTCGCACTGACCCTAGGTTGCCGTACAGCACTAGCAGCCCTTACCCTACTAGCTACACTACTTTTCACTCTCCTTGATTTACCTCTACCTCTGCGGCCTGCCTTCACTGTTGATGCTGGTGGTGACTCCGACGACGAAGACTCCGGAGATAACTCAGCCGACGATGATGAAGAGATGAGTAAAGTGGGGTTTGAGGAACGGGGAGGTGAATGCACTCGTGACTCATGGCGGGCTGGGTCACGTGGGGGCATTGTTCTGGGGCTAACACGCCGCCTTTTCACTCCCTTCCCAAATTCTTGTCCTTGCTGCACTAAAGGCTCCTTTCCCTTGGAGCCTAGACACTGATTCACTTACTGTAGCACTCGTTGTTGCTGTTTCAGGCGCGATAACCTCACCTGGCTCATCACACGATTCACCCGAATCGTCATAGTCACTGTCCATCATTATCATGGACAATTCTGCCAGTTCACGTGCCACTGCAGAGTCACTAAGGCCTTTCCTGCTTGCCTCACCACTTTTCTTAGGAGTAGAGGTCACGGGGCCCTTTGCAATGGGCGCAGAAGTGGCAGGAATGGCGGGGCGCGAGTGCGACATGGTTTCTCTACAGCGGAGGACAAGGAACTAAATGCCGCGGCTTATCTGAGAAGGGAAGGGTTGACAATGACACTTTAGGCTGACTGCTGCTAACTTACAGGCTAATTTTTTATAGGTAGAAAATCTCGGCAATAAATAAAGAAATAGGTAGTTCCAGGTGAATGTAAATGTCAGTTAGGATTCTCCCTTCCTTTCTGATATATATTTTTATTACAGACATCGATTACAAGGCATAAATCAAAGGGGAAATTACCGTGGTAAAGTAGCGAATGAATGCACGTGAGGTTTTGTCAGGTGATAATTAGCCAATTTCTGGTGTATAACACTATCACTTACCTGTTTTTTTTTTTGGTATATATTATTTTGTATAAGTATAGGGCATATTGCTTATTTCAATGGATGAAATCTGTGGAAAAATCAGGGGGAAATTTGCGTAGCGCAGCGCGGCGTGGGAGGTGAGAGGACAGGGTAATGGAGGGCAGGTAGGGAGGGGAGTCACGAGGGGGGTAAAATCGCTAAATTGTCAACAATGGATGGGAATACAGATGAGATTTGGAGTGCTGATTAGTGTTGGACATTGGCAGTGCTGATAGATGATACAAGCCACCACTTGAGAGCCCGGGATAATTCAAAATAACACAGAATCACAAAAGTGACGCCCCGCGGTATGATCCATAGTGGCCGAGCATCACGAAAGTGACGCCCCGCGGTATGATCCATAGTGGCCGAGCGTCACGAAAGTGACGCCCCGCGGTTAAGGGGTTAAGTATCTCATTTATTACACTTTCTGATGTAAACTTGACTCAATTGGTCTTGTTTCCCCTTTCTTATAAGGCCCTGTCCTCCTTACTTCCTCAATTTCTTTTACCCACTTGTCTCCTTCGGGGTCAATCTTGCCTAATATTCCTCTCACCAGGTTCATGTCTCTCTCGAGTCTTACGAACCTAACCTTTTCTTCCTCTTCCCGTTTCCAAATATTACCACACATCTGTTCCTTTCTACAGTTTCTCACACTATTTTCTCTTTTTTCTTCAGTATTTTCACTACATTTTCTTCCATTTTTTTCTTGTTCATTTCCCTTTCTTCCTGGATGATTTCTCTTAAGTTGACCACTTCTTTCTGTTCTTCTTCTACGTGTGCCCACTTTGCCTTATGTTCTTCTACTACACTACTCACCTTCTCCGTTTTATTAGTACTCTCTTCTAGTTTCCTCCTCAATTTAACATTTGTGTGTGTGTGTGTGTGTGTGTGTGTGTGTGTGAATGTGAGTGTGTGTGTGGATGATGCAGCATTCTTCACTGGGAGAGTACAATACAGCACTATTTACTGGCACACACTGCACTCCACAAACACTCGCAGCATGTTTGATGTATATTTCACACAATTCCATATGCATTTACACTATCAGAATCACAATAATTCCATCCCTAAACACCTCTAATAATCCCTTCCCGACTATAAAGTGTACATGATGCCTGCCCCATTCCATACTATGGTTTATGGCATACGTAACGCCTACTGGTTCCATTGTTTCACCAAGCCAGCCACATTATCTTTCACACAATATACAGGTTAGGCATTGGCTTCATTATATACGTATTTGTACTCACGCCATAGGGCCTGGGGGAGGCTGAGTGGTGAAACCCCGCTACAGTGAACACGCGTCTTGCCTCTAGGCCTGACGAATGATTACGGGCACAATTCTTTTTCGTGACATATATCTATGTTCCTTCGACAGTATCACATACAAATAATGTATTATCACACTGAGTCCGTAGAGGCTTCGGCTCGGTTGGGAGGGGGAGTATTAGTAGGATTTAAAGGGACAGCACACGCCGCGCAACCCTACCGCCTGGCTTCTTATGAGAGACTGAGGTTTATCACTATGTGCTGGGCCCTATGAAGCAGCTCAGTGTTGCCAATACCTTACCTTGGGAGAGACATGCGCCAGCTAAAACTCATCAAAATTTGATGCAAATCATCCGAAAACTTAATTTTTGGCTAATTTTTTTGTGCTTAGGAACGCGATTTGCATGACTGTGCTTCTTCCTACCAAACCACATGCAACGCAATTTGCCTGACTGTGCCTGAGGGGGATAAGAAACTTTTGTAAAATATTCACCATAAATCATGTTTCGTCTTAACAAAGAGACTTGGGCATGTTGTCGCAGAATGCATGCTCTGTGCATGGCCGGTACTGTGCAGCTGGTATGACTTATGGTTTTGTTACTTTATTACTTTATTCTTGTTGAACGTTTTTCTATGGCAAGGTATAAAATTTTTGGTTTTTGCCCAAATTTAACCCTAGTCATCTTGACTTTTTACTTTCTTTATTTTCCTTTTTAGAACTTATTACAATAAAGTAGAACTATTCAGCTTTAAAGTGACACTATAACTGGCATTCTATCATAAAAAATGTATTTACACTGACTGATCAAAGAAAAAGATCAAAAAGCGAATATGCAGCCAAGAATCATAAAAAAAATGTGCTTCTTTTTCATTTTGCTTTACCATGCAATAAAATGCAGAAATTACCATAATCTACATATCATTGCAAAGATAATTTATTGTAGTTTTGCTTGGTTTAAACCAGATTTATATATCTTTATTAGTTTTTTTTTTTCCAAATAGTTTTCTGTGGCAAGGAATAAAATTTTTGGTTTAGTCTAACTTCAGCTTGACATTTTGACTTTTTATTTCCGTTATTTTCCTCTTTTGAACATAATACGATAAAGTACAACTAGTCAGCTTTAAATTAACACCTAAACCAGCATTCTATCATGAAAAGCGAATTTTTCACAGCGTTAAAAGAAAAATATCTTGGTGCAAAGATGTGGGTTAGCACGAGAGCAGCTGACTCTAGTACAGATGTAATCTGCCCGTCCCAGAAACCTGATAGGGTTAATTTTCATCATCAAAGTCGGTCAACTAAATCCCGTTCTTTTTATGTGCCCTCTGTGTCACCATAAGAAGGGAAGAAATTCCATCCATCCAACCATTATTCTATCCTATGTAGCCCCATGAGGAGTGTAGGAGCCCAGGGCTAGGCAAGTTGGTCCTGACATTTAAGATGAGGATGAGCAGCCTCACTCATCCCTGAGTGGCATAACATGAGCAGTAAACCCCAACCATCCCTTGGATATAAACCTAATTAGGCTTAGTCCGATTGGAGTGCCTTAATTACCCACTAAATCACCAGGTGCCATAATATGGTTATATGGTCACCACCAGCATAGTAAATGGTTTACTGGTGTACAGGAAACTGTTTATTTGTCACTGAGTATAGAGTCACCCGTAGGCAGAAGGAAGAGGAAAGAATGAAGGAAAGAAAGACAGAAGAGGAAGGAAAGAAGAGAGGAATGGGTAGACACCCAAAGCAGCACTACATCAAGTGAGTGGATGGTGTGCCCCCACCTACCTTCTACCTCACAGCTATAAGGATGAGAGGCTCTAATACTGTATAGTCAAACAGAAGCAAAAACTGATGGTCTGTGTCTACCAGTTCTGTATTGTGACAGACATTATATATTTCCTTCCTTAAATATCGATAAGCTTCATTTCTTATCCATTTCATATATTTGTCTAGCAAAACAAAAATATTTTGGCTTAGAAGAAATATTTAACAATTCTTAGATATGAAATACAGTACAGTAAAACCTCACTATATCGGACTGATTGGGGCACAAGCCAGTCCGAAAAAAGCGAAAGTCTGATAAAAGCGACATCTGGACTCCTCCCTGGACTTCCTCTTCCTTACGTAAAAAGAAGCGCTTGTCATTCATGCATTTATTCTACAGTCTCTCTCTCTCTCTCTCTCTCTCTCTCTCTCTCTCTCTCTCTCTCTCACTAGGCACTTCCATTTTACTTCACATATTTTTTGTCTTCCTCGTCACCTTCATCTTCACCTTCCCATTCATTTAGCCTTTGTTTTTAGTTCACTTTGACATTCACATTCACTTTCATATTCAGTTCCTTGCTCACTTTCACCTTCATCTTTACACTTACTTTCACTATCACTCATTTTGAATTTCCATTTCACCTTCACTTGCAATACTACTTTCATGTTTACCTTTAGAGTTACTCTCACTCACCTTCACTTTCACCCTCCCTTTTACTTTCACATTCCCCTTCATCTTCACTTTCATCTTCACCTCTCACCTTCACCTTCACTTTCATTTTCACCCCTCACCTTCACCTTCACTTCCACCTTCATCTTCACTTCCACCTTCATCTTCACTTCCACCTTCATCTTCACTTCCACCTTCATCTTCACTTCCACCTTCATCTTCACTTTCACTTTCACCTTTACTTTTACATTAATTTTCACCTTCACTTTTACATTCATTTTCACCTTCACTTTCATCTTAACCATCACTTTCACCTTCACCTTCACTTTCATCCACACTCACCTCACCTTCACTTTCACTTTTGATTTCACTTTCACCTTCACTCATTTTCACCTTCACTTTCACAATCACTCACCTTCCCCTTCACCTTCACTTTCATTTTCACCTCTCACCTTCACCTTCACTTCCACCTTCACTTTCACCTTCACTTTCATTTTCACCTCTTTCACCTTCACTTCCACCTTCACCTTCACTTTCACCTTCATCTTCACTTTCACCTTCACTTTTACGTTCATTTTCACTTTCATCTTAACCATCACTTTCACATTCACCTTCACCTTCACTTTCACCTTCATTTTCACCCACACACCTCACCTTCACTTTCACTTTTGATTCCACTTTCACCTTCACTTTCATTTTCACCTTCACTTTCACAATCACTTTCATTTTCACCTTCACTTTCACCTTCCGCCTACACTTTCACTTTTGACTTCATTTTCATCTTCACTTTCACCTTCACCTTCACCATTTTCACCTTCACTTTTACTTTCACCTTCACACTACCTTCACCGACCTTCATTTATAAATTCACTTTCGCCTCTCTCCTGAAGAGAGAGAGAGAGAGAGAGAGAGAGAGAGAGGAGGGACCAATGTTATGCCTCTCTCCCTCATTTGTTTATGGGAAAGGGGACGCCACTTGTCATTCCCATATTTATTCTCTCTCTCTCTCTCTCTCTCTCTCTCTCTCTCTCTCTCTCTCTCTCTCTCTCGCTCGCTCTCTGTTGACTCTGACATTCACATTCACTTCCATGATCTTTCACCTTCACCTTTACACTCATTTTCATGATTAATTTTCATTTTCAATTTCACCTTCACCTCTCTCTCTCTCTCTCTCTCTCTCTCCCTCATCTCGAGGAGGAAGAGAAGAATTGGAGGAGCAGAAAGGGAGGAGGGACCGATGTTATGGTATCTCCTCCATTTATCTGTTTATTCATTATTACAAGAGGCGGACTGCTTCTGGCTTTATGGGACTTTTTCTGATGTATAAGAAATTTGTCCAGTTGGCTCCTCGAGTCCGATAAAAGCGATTTTCAGATGAAACATTGTTCTTTTAAAAAACTAAATTACAGCTGAGTCATCTAATCCACAGCAATAGGGTTCTGAACCACTGCTGTGCTTTGGAAATTCCGTAGTTTATAAATAACACAACTTATGGGAAAAACTACTTATAATTATGGCCTATTGGCCAAGTTGCCACATATTACCCTACCTTCACCCAACAGCTCACCAGCAAACAAGCACACACACAGATAACTATTCATTGCATGTATTACTGGGAATGAAGAATATTAAACATTAAATAAACAATATTAAAGAGTCTTACCTGACTCCAACCAGCGACAGTGCTTAAGTGGAAAGGGTGGGAGTGGGGGTTCCGAGGCTAGAGGCAACCTAGGGCCTCCCAGCATGAGGCGAGTGTGGTGGTGCCACATACTGCTGCTGCCTCAGCCCTGCTTCTTCCTCTTTAGCCTCCCTCAGGAAACCCTCGAAGTCCGCTGCAGAGATAACGGAAGCGATGCCATTGTCATTCTTGCCATTTTCTCTCCATTATCAATGTGACGAATAACATCCATTTTCTGGTCACATTTAAGTTATGGCTTTTTTTTCTGTCCCTTTTGTGATGAAGTCTTAGGCCGGTTGTAGTCTTGGATCATATTATGCTTTAAGGGGGAGGGGGAAGGAGAGCCAGGTAGTCCTCAGAAACTTCACTCGTGGCCACTTTCGCAGTGGGTGGTGCAGGAAGAAACAGTGGAGAGAAGTAGTGTGTGCTTTGCCAGGGAAGGGTTATGATTGTCTTCTCATTGCTTGTCGTGCTTGCCTGTGAATGGCTGATGGCCGCGGTTTGCAGCACCGATAAGCGTCATGGAAATCTCAAAAGAAATGTGTCACTTTGGTGCCGAAGGTCTAAGCTTTAAGCATATAACCATGGTTTCTGCTACTTTTGGTTCTGAGCAGGAACCATGCTGTGGATTAGAAATCCATGGCTTACAAACATGTGGTTTATGCGACTCAACTGTATATGGGTTTGAAACCAAAGGTGCAGCTAGAGACTTGTATATACAGTATGTGATGATCTCTCTTATACCCGGTGTGCTTTTATGGCCTCTAGTAACTGTTTTACTGCATTTATCACACTAAAGCATTTCTAGGAAATCAGTATAACTACTGAAGAATAATATCATGAAGAGCTTATGTACTGTGTATCAAGAACTATCATGGAAGAGATTTTAGAAAATACACGACTTGTGGTCTTTGCAGAGGTAGCCCAGCTTACATATTGAACCAGCTGGCAGTCACTTACAACTCTGGAGTTAGTGACGCTTGGAATTGTTGGGGTTATTCTTTACATGTTTGTTATTATTCTTGTTGCTATTGATATTGTTGTTGTAGTTGTTACTTAGCCCCAGCCATACCTGGCCCAGATAATTTATTTGACTGTAGATAAGCACCTGCTCATTTGACTGTAGATAAGCACCTGCCCCTATGGGGTCATCCCATAGATTCTTTATACCATTGATGTATCTGCAACTTAGTGTGGCATGTGTTGTGCAGGCCTGCAAATGTGGGGTCACATTGGATGGGCAAATTCTACAAGTGGGGCACATGTCATTTGTGATTCCACCTAACTCAAATGTACCGTAAGTTAGTAATTGAGGAGGGCTGGGTAGTGTCCTGGTCTAAGCATAGCTAAAGAAGCCAATCAGCTTTGTTTAAGAATACCTCTGATGGGTGTTGGGAGGAGGGGTGCTTGTAGTAGAGTGTTCTGATGAAGATGTTGTGTTACCCTGAGTTTGAAATTAGTAAGTACAGTAGGTGTTTCTTCACTGCTAGTGTTGGGGTGTCAGGTGGGAAGTTTTTTTTTTTTATACAGGGAAGAAGGAAAAAAATACTAGGAGCCTGCAGTTCCAGTTACTTCCAAGAAAAAAACAAAACAGTACAAAAGAGAGCCAAATTCAAGATCTGTTCATTTCAAGATACCTGGACACAGTGTGATTGAAAGACTGGAGATCATAGGAAGTAGGAAATACAGACAGAGGGAGACAGTTCCAGAGTTGACCTGTTGCATAAATGAAGGGCTGGGAGTAACAGTTAACTCTTGCATTAGAGAGTCGGACAGGAAAGGGATGAGAGTTTGTTGCTAGACGGGTGCTACGCACCTGTCGTAGAAGTGGAGGATTTTTTTTTTTTTTTTTTTTTTTAATGCTAGGAAGAAGAATGCAAGCAGACAGTTCAGAGGAGCACTGACCATTGAAATAATGGTATAAAAGAGATAAAGATGCAACAGTACGGCGAAGAGACAGAGGTTGAAGGGAACCAGTAAGAGGAGAAGAGTTAATGAGATGAAAAGCCTTTGACCACCGTATTGAGAAGAGCTGTATGTGGGAAGCCTCCCCACACATGAGAGTTGTACTCTGAACAGGGGCAAATAAAACCCTCGTATAAAGTCAACAACTGTGCAGGGATAAAGAAGGTATGAAGTCGGCTTAGCACACCTAATCTCTTGGAAGCAGATTTTACAAGACATGTAATATGATCTTTCCAAGATAAATCCTGAGTAAATGAAACCCCAGGCATGTTCAAGGATGATGCAGGATTTAGGCGGATATTATTAAACATTAGAAGGTACTCCTGTGGCAGATTTTGTCGGGTTGATAGTTGTAAGAACTGAATCTTTGATGCATTAAAAACAACAAGATTATTTTTATCCCCGTCAGAGATATACGAGCCAAGTCAGACATTAGGTGTGCCATAGCCTCATCCCTTGTTTGTTGACGTAACTGCTGAGATGGACGTTGTAAAAACCGAGTGGAAAAGTGAAGGGTGGAATCATCAGCGTACGAGTAGATGGTGTTAGATGTACAGCTTAAAGATCATTGATGAATAAAAGGAAGAGAGTTGGTGATAGGACAGAGCCCTGAGGAACACTACTGTTGATAGATCTAGGAGAAGAACGATGACCGTCTACAACAGCGGCTATAGAACGACCAGAAAGGAAGCTGTAGATGAAGGCACAGATAGAAGGATAGAAACCGTAAGAGGGCAGTTTGGTAATTAAAGATTTATGCCAGACTCGATTGAAAGCCTTTGTGATGTCAAGTGCAGTGGTAAAGCTTTTATCAAAGTCCCGAAAGGAGGATGACCAGGAGCCTGAAAAGTAGGTGAGAAGATCATCAGTGGAGCGTCCCTGACGGATCCCATACTGACGATTAGAAAGAAGGTTGTGATAGGAAAGATGCTTTAAAATTTTTTTGTTGATAATTGACTCGAAAACTTTTGAGACACTGGATGTTAAAGCAGTTGGATGATAGTTAGAGGGTTGGGAGTGGTCACCCTTCTTTGGGACTGGCTGAATGAGAGCAAACTTCCAGCAAGAAGGAAAGGTACAAGTTGACAGACAAAGGCGAAAGAGTTTGCCTAGGGAGGGTGTAAGCACAGAAGCACAGTTCTTGAGGACAACAGGAGGGACTCCATGAGGCCCATATGTCTTGTTAGTACTGAGGCCAGTGATGGCTGAAAATACATCAGCTGAAGAAATTTTTATGTCAACCATGAAGAAGTCAGAGGGGGAAAGTGATGGAGGAACAGCACTGGAATTGTCTAAGGTGGAATTGGAGGAGAAAGTCTGAGCGAAGAGATCTGCTTTATCAGATGAAGAAATAGCTACAGATCCATCAGAGTACAAATGAGGAGGGAATGATGATGAGGCAAAGTTATTAGAAAGATTTTTGGCTGGGTCCCAGAAGGAGCGGGAAGAATTCGAGTTGGAGAGTTGAGAGCATTTAGTATGGATGAAATTATTTTTAGCAGAGCGAAGAACGGACTTAGCACGATTCCTGGCAGAAACAAAAAAAAGATGTGATTCAGGGGTGGGTTGGCTTTGGTACTTTTTATAGGCCCTCTCCTTGTTGTGGACAGCATTAGAACAAGCGTGATTAAAACCAAGACTTTCTTGCATTAGTCAAAGGATATGAGAAAGGAATGTATGATTCCATGCACAAGGGAATAACCTCTGTAATGCACAAGGCACACTCAGATGGCTCCCGGCCATGGAAGCAATAATCATTCCAGGGAAACTCAAAGAAGTACTGCCTGAGGGCCCCCTAATCCACTGCTCCAAAATGCTACAGTCGATGTTTCATTGGAGGGTCCACAGGCTGTACTGGAGCAATAGGACAGGTTAAGGTAATAAGGTTTGATCGGAGGAGCCCAATGGAGAGAAAAGATTAACAGTGTAAGCAGAAGGATTAGTTGTAAGGAAGAGGTCAAGTATGTTGGAGCTCTCTCCAAGGTGGTCAGGGATACGGGTAGGGTGCTTTACCAGCTGCTCTAGGTCATTAAGGATATAAAAGATGTAGGGTTGTTCACCAGGTGGATCGGTGAAAGGAGAGGAGAGCCAAGGGTGGTGGTGAACATAGAAATCTGCTAGAATGGAGATTTCATAGAAAGGAGAAATGGATAGAATGTGTTCCATTGTAGAAGTAAGATAGTCAAAGAATTTTTGATAGTAGAATTAGGGGATAAGTAAATAGTGCAGATATATTTAGTCAGAGAATGACAGGAAGAACCAAAGCCAGAGAGTAGAAAATTCAGAAGAATCAAGTTCAGGAACACGAGAGCAAGATAAGTCATTGCATTCATATACACAACAGCCACCTTTGGCTTTGAAATGAGTATAGAGAAAGTAGGAGGAAACAGAAAAGGGTTTGCTGTCAGTTGCCTCAGACAGCTGAGTCTCTGTTAAAAAGAGAAGGTGAGGTTTAGAGGAGGAGAGTGGTGTAGTGATTGTTTTATGTACAGCATTGTGTGGCGTGGCAATGGTAACAACAAAGAAGAAAGGTACGGCCTGGTGGGATGATGAGGTTAAGAGGTGGGTGGAGGAAAAGAGGAAGAAGTGGCTAAAGTGGTTACAGGACAAGGGTTCAGCTGAAATAACTGAATATCCTGAGAGCAAGAAGCACATAAAGAGACTGGTGAAGAGGAAAAAGGAGGTAAATGATGATCTACGAAGAATAATGAATGCAAACTACTCTGAAAATAGGAGGTTATCCTGGAAAAAGGTGCAGAGATGTAGAAGTGAAAGCGGAAAGAAATGTAATGGTGTGACGGATGTAGGTGGTTGATTATTAACCCATGGGGATGAAGGAAGGACCAGATAAAAGAATATTTTGAAAGCCTGATGAATGGGAATAGAGAGAGTAGAGTGACTGTAAACATGATTGGTTTTGAGGGTGTGCAGAGAAGAAATGCAGTGCTTGGAGACCTGACACTCGCACAGGTGAAGAGTGCTGTGAAGCGGCCGAAAAATGGAAAAGCTGCTGCAGTTGATGAGGTGTATGCAGAGATGATGAAGTGTAGTGGAGAGTAGGAATGAAGTGCTTGTTGGAGATAGGTAAGAAGGCATGGATGAGTGAAACTGTGCCAGCAGAGTGGAAAATGGCTGTGATTGTACCCCTGTACAAAAATAAAGGTGAGCGAAGTAAGTGCAAGAACTATCGTGGCATTAGTTTATTGAGTGTGGTAGGGAAGGTGTATGGAAGAATTATTATAGAGAAAGTATGAGAGATATCACAAGTCCTATTGAGTGATGAACAGGGTGGCTTTAGGAGTGGGAAAGGATGTGTGGATCAAGTATTTGCAGTGAGGCAGATAGCAGAGAAGGCTTGTGAGAAGGACCAAAAGGTGTTTATGACATTCATGGATCTGGATAAAGCATATGAGAAAGTGGACAGAGAAGGATTGTGGAAAGTTTTGCGCCTGTACGGTGTCAGTGGTAAGCTGCTAGGTGCCGTCAAGAGTTTTTATGATGGTAATGAATTGTGTGTAAGGGTTCATGGGCATCTAAGTGCATGGTTCATGATCGGTGTGGGCATGCGACAAGGTTGCGTGATGTCCCCATGGCTGTTCAGTATATACAGTGGAGTCTCTTTTATCCGAAACTTTTTTAACTGTAATATGCCATTAACCGTAAGTTTTATTAAAACATTCTCATTTCGATTAACTGCAAAAAATCTGAAATCTATCCGAAAATTCAAAAACGGCTGGCTTGTTTCGCGACACTAGCGTTAGTTTACAGTTGCTGGACTAGTCACTAGAGTGAGCATTGGTTGCGCCAGTCCCCATCCACCACCTCGGAAGATTTGGATGATGTGGGAGATGATGTGGATGATGTGGAAAAGATTGAATATGGAAACAGGAAATACGAAAAATTAATTAGGTTTAAGACTTTATTTGTTCGAATTGCTTACAATGAATTACATAATTGTTTTGATGAAGGTTTATTTAAGTTTATTTGAACGAAGATTTAAGTTGACCGTTTCTGTTAGTTACAAAAGTGCAGTTACATATGTAGTTACTACAGTGTATTAAGTGTTTTGGTGATGGTTGAGTGGCTTTGGGGGCGCTGGTGGTGGTGGTGGGCTAGACGTCACCAGAAATGGGTGATGGGTGAGTACAATACTGTTCCCTTGTATCCTACATATTATTACAGTATATTTTATATGAGAGAGGGGGGTGTGAGTTGGGAGCGGAATAGTGAAATGGCGGGGGACAGGGCGACGTGGAGGCGATTTGTTTGTGGCCACCCAGAATGGGATTGAGGCGTCCTGGCAATAGATAGATAGATAGATAAATAGATCTTTTATCCGAAAAAATAGATTAAATGAAACCTTGAAAGTCCCATGATTTTCGGATAAAAGAGACTCCACTGTATATGGATGGGGTGATGAGAGAATTAAAAACACGAGTAATGGAGAGGGGGATGGCATTGGTAATGAATGATGATGGATGGAATGTCCCAAAAATGTTGTATGCTGATGATGCAGTTCTGCTTGCAAATGCCGGACAAGAACTTGGTAGGCTAGTGCAGAGTTTTGCTGATGTCTGTGAGCGTCGTGCCTTGTAAGAAAATGTAGAAAAGAGTAAAGCGATGGTTATTGAGAGTGAAGGTAACTCCCAGTGTGATGTTACAGTAAATGGAGAGAGACTGGAATTGGTGAAAGAGTTCAAATACCTGGGTACAGTGATAGAAAAGAGAGGAAAATGTGCAAAAGAAGTTAAAAGTAAAATGACACAAGGAAGAAAAGTAGCTGGTGCAATGAAGGCCTTGATAAGAAACAGAGGTTTGAGTGTTGCAGCTGCACGAGGCTTACATGAAGGAGTGTTAGTGCCAGGTGTAACATATGGATGTGAGACTTTGGTGTGGCATGAAAATGAAAAGTCAGTAGTGAGAGCAGTGGAGATGGGACTGCTGAGGAATGCATGTGGAGTACAGGGGGTGGATAAGATACGAAATAATGTGGTTTGGGAAAGATGTAGAGTGAGGAAGTCGGTGGACACTCGAATTGAAGAGTTTACTGAGGTGGTGTATGATCATGTGGAGAGAATGGATAATAATAGAATGGTGAAAAAGGTATATCTGAGTGAATTTGAAGAAGGGAGGAGGTGAGGTAGGCCAAGGAGAAGGTGGAGAGATTTGGTGGATGATTGTGTAAGGAAGAGAGGTTTGGAAGTCGGTGAGGCTAGGAAACTGACAAGATAACGAGCTGGCTGGACGAAAGTTGTGAGAAGAAGTGCATGATCAGGGATTTGGCACCCCTTTTTAACATGGTAGCATCCAGATTGACTCTACCAGATACATGTATGTAAAGCTATACAACGTGGTGAATGTTTTTGGCGTATCCGATAGAGCCAGGATTCCAGGGGCATGAATGATGAGTGAATGTCAGTGTGACCTATTGAACTGGTCATATTTGGACTGTCTGGACATTGCTACTCCTCACCCTGCCCTAGGTGGGAAAGGAGGTCTGGATGATGATGATGATGATGATGTATCTATTTATGACGTGTGGCTCTGTTATATAATGACAGGGATATTGTGTGTAGTACTGGCTGCCATGTAGAATTGTCTGTACTGTACTTTCGTGTGAGTGTGTTTACCTAATTGTGATATACAGGAAATGAACTATGCTTGTGAGGTCCCGTCTCTGTTTCTCAACAAGTCAAATTTAGCTGTAAACTCGTTTAAGTTTATAGACTGGATTATCTCTTTGTTAAGGCTATTCCACAGGTCTATACATCTATAAGGAAAACTGTTTCTTGATATCCTTCAAGCAGCTTGGCTTCTTCAGTTTCATTCCGTGTCCTCTTGTTAGTCTCTTATCCTATAAAAACAGATCTTCTTTGTCAGTTTTATCTACTCCCATCATGGTCCTGAACACTGCAGTCATGTCTCCTCTTTTTCTCCTTTCTTCTAAAGAAGGCAAATCTAGCTTTTCCAGCCTCTTTCTGTACGACAGATCTGCCAAACCGGGGACCATTTTGGTTGCTGTTCTTTGTATTCTCTCAATCTTGTTTATATCTTTCTTTTTGTGTGGGGACCACACTACTGCATATTCTAACCTGGGGCGAATCATGGTCATTATCAATTTTTTCATCATCTCCTCATCGATATAATGAAAAGCTGCTCTTACATTAGTCAGGTGTTTATACGTCTCTCTAACTGCCTTGTTAATGTGTTTTTCAGGTGACAAACTGTCCTGGACCAGCACTCCCAAATCTTTCTCTTCTTTTGCTTTTGTGATTGGTTCGTTACCCATCAAATAACTCAGTGATCGCCTCTTGGTACTTTTACCCATTTCCAATATTTTACATTTTCTTGCATTGAATTTCATTTCCCACATCTGGCTCCATTCGTGTATCCTATCCAGATCCTCCTGCAGCATTTTACAATCCCCCTCAACCTCTACCTTCCTCAAGATCTTTGCATCATCTGCAAACAGACTTGCATAACTGTTCCCTCCGTCTACCATATCATTTATATAAATCAGGAACATTACTGTCACCAACACCGAACCCTGTGGGACTCCACTTGTTACTTCCCTCCATCCTGACATCCTATCCTTTATTACTGTCCTCATTTGTCCGTCTCTCAAAAAGTCTCTCATCCATTCCAGGATGTTCCCCTTCAGTTCTCCTATATGCTGTAGTTTCCACATTAGTCTCTTATGGGGTACCTTGTCGAAAGCCCTCTCCAAATCTAAATACAGTAATCACTCTAATATCCGGACGCCCAATAACCGAACATCCCCACTAACCGAACCTTATCGTCCTGGGATCAAACATTCCCAAAATGGTCCGAAAATCCAAAAAAATTGGGAAAAAAAAATCGATTTTTTGCCGTCCGTAATTTGAACTTGCCGCGCGCGCCGCGTGAGAGCATTGTTTTGGTTCGTCATTCCTCCGACGTCCGATAGAGCGCCGCTGCATCCTCCCCACTTCCCGCCTGTCTCTCACCGCGACAAGAGTCACCGCTCGACGTGAGTTTGCGGCTGTCTTCAGAGTCTTCTGTAGTCGGTACGCCATCACCACTACCCACCGATGCACCCCTTGGACGCCTGCCAGTGATACTCTCGGGCTCTGACAGTGAATAAACAGCAAGAACTTCTCCACTAGACCACACGGGAATTTTGAGTGTTGTGCAGTGAAAAAAACGGTGTGTTGTGTTAAGGTTTTCAAGTTGGGAGAAAAGACTAAGTAGAAAAGAAATTTAACGTAACTAACCTTCTTTGTTTTGGCTTTGGAAACTTAAAAAAAACTTGGGAAAAGTTTATGTGCAACACTTAAATTTAATGGAACATTATTTGGACTAAAGTGAACACTGTGAAAAGAACGGACTTCTGTGTGTTAGTGACTAAGTTCAGTGCAAGACTTCAGGAAGAGTGTAGTGCAAGTGCTTCAGGAAATCGTTCTTACTGTCAGAGTCCGAGAGGAGGCGGTTATTCATCAAGGTGGCCAGGGACTTGCTGTAAGTAGCCAGAATGTTTCATGTTGTACTATTTTCCATACTATATTTACCAGAATGTTTCATATTGTATTTTTTCCCATACTATACTTACCAGAAAGTGTCATACTGTACTTCTTTCCATACTAAACTTACCTCATGCATGTGCAGTAGGAATGTGTTTTTCAGAGTTCGGTTAGGTTCGGTTAGGTTAGGTTCGGTTAGAGTCCATAAGTACCAGAATGTTTATTAATGTATGAACATACTTCTAAACCCACATTTTATGTTTCTATTGCATTTATTTCAGTCATTTATGTGCCTTATTGGTGTGATTTGGGTGTTAAATAGGTGCTATGCATGTCTGGAGGGAGTTGTATAGGTGTTTCTCTGTGTTAGGGTCCGTAAGTACAAGTCCATAAGCTGGGGCCCAATATCCGGACGAAACCAATATCCGAACCTACCGATGGCTCTATTGATCCGGATATTGGAGGGGTTACTGTACAGTACACACAGTCCACCCAACGATCTCTCACCTGAAGCACGTCAATCACTGTTGGGTAAAAACTCAACTAGTTGGAAACACATGACCTTCCACTTCTAAATCCAAACTGACTATCAGCCAAAATATTCATCTCTCCCAGATATTTTACCCATCTATCTTCCAGAATTCTCTCGCACAGTTTTGTGACCACGCTGGTTAGGGAGACTGGTCTATAATTCAGGGGTTCTTCCCTGTTTCCTCCCTTATAAATTGGTACCACATTTGCTCTTTTCCATTCTTGAGGCACTTTCCCCACTTCCAGAGAACACACGATTAAACTGTGAATCTTATCTACCGGTTGTTCTTTGCATTCCTTCGGTATCCAGTTAGAGATTCCGTTGGTCCTGGGGCTTTCCTTACATCTTGAGTTTCCAGTAATTTATATACTTCCTGCATTTCCACTTTTATATCTTTTATCACTGCATTTCTAGTCAGTCCCTCTCCTTCCACAAACTCCTTTTCATTAGTGAAATCTGATTGGAAACATTTGTTCATTATTTCAGCTTGCATTGCCGCATCTTTATAGACTTCTCCTTCTACTTTCAGTTTGGTGATTCCTGTCTTTTGTTTCAATTTGCCATTGACAAATCTATAAAACAGTTTGGGTTCATCCTTATATTTGTCTATTATCCCTTTTTCAAAATTCCTTTTTTCCTCTCTATGTATTCTTGTATATTCATTTCTATTTCTTTTATATTCTTCCTTTGTTGTGTTGTTACGTCTTTTTCTCCAATTGTTCCATGCCGTGTCTCTCTCTTTTTTTGCTGTCATACACCTTCTGTTAAACCACTCCTTTTTCCTGTTTTCTTTCCTCCTTACTCTTGGCACAAATTTTTCCTTTCCCGAAGTATAGAGGCCTAGAAAAATATCCTACTTCCCGTGTATCTCTCTTGTTTCTCTGAATTTTCTCCAGCCTGCATTTTCAAATAATTTTCTCAATCCTGTAAAGTTTGCTTTTCCAAAGTTGTATCTTCCATCCATCCATCCATCCATCATCCAATCCTACATGCCCCATGAGTAGCGTAGGAGCCGGGGGCTAGGCAGTTGGTCCCGACATTTAAGACTGTTTCTTCACTGCTTATAAAACTCGTCTCTTGGCACCGCGTTTCCCTGTTATCATCAGGAACTCAATGACCACATGATCACTTTTTCCAATAGGACACAGATATTTCACAGATTCTGTTACATCAGGTTCTTTGGTAAACAGTAAATCTAGTCTTGCTGGTGTGTCCTTCCCTTGGAACCGTGTCTCTTCTTTGACCCATTGCGTCATCACATTGTTCATTGTTCATTCATCCATCATCCAATCCTACATTGCCCCATGAGAAGCGTAGTAGTCCGGGGCTAGGCAGTTGGTCCCGACATTTAAGTGTTCATTGTTATATTTAATAATATGAGGAGTCTCGTGGACAAGGGGCGAATGCGCCACCGCCATCAAAAATGAGTTATGCATGTTTTCTGATAGATGGAAGCACTGAAAATCTCGTGGTGAAGAGCGTTTTCCGATTCCGACCCATGTGGGTTCAGAATTCTAGGTTCAATCTCCCTTGTTTTGCACACGTGGAGGGGAGGAGGAGGGCGGGGAGGGTCTGTGATTTCAGAGCGGTAGGGGCGAATGTCGGCACGCTCCCAGCCAATGGGCAAGCGGCTCCCTCTGTCAGGGTTAAAGGGCCGCCTCTCAGCCTATCAGACGCGCGCTAGCACCCCCGCTAGTCATCCCGCCAAGCACGTGAGTGAAGCCTGGCTTTGTTTACACTCCGATGATGTCCTCAACTACTAACCATTAGGCCCCCCCCCCCCCATCATCTTGGTGTGCGGTTGGAGTTGTAAATAGTTGGTGGGTATTATAACTTCATTGTGTCAGTCATTAACAATATAATGGTTATCATACACACAATAAAACAACCTGTTGCCGATAAGGAGATGAAAATATTTAATTAATAATTATAGGAAAAATATTCATTATAGGAATTTTTGGCTGAAAATTTCACAGTATCTTAGTTTCATTTACATCTAATACAGGAATGAATTTCAAGTTGATTGAACAATAATTACTATATGCTGAAAAAACACCATCGCGTGTTTTACTGTGTGTGTTCTTACCTAATTGTTCTTACCTAATTGTATCTTTACAGGAATGAGTCAAGCTCGTACTGTCCCATGTCTTAAACCATATTTATCGTACATATCCTTAAATTTGTGAATTGTTTTGGCACACACTATTTCATTTGGTAGTGCATTCCATTGATCAATTGCTCTGTTTGGGAAACTGAATTTCCTTACGTCTTTATCACCTCTCTTCTTATGCAGTTTTTTGCAGTGTCCTCTTGCTGATGCTTCTCCATATGTTAAGTAATCATTTATGTCTATTTTCTCCTTTCCTGATGTGCACTTATAGAGCATTATCATGTCACCTCTTTTCCTTCTCTCCTGTAGTGTTGGTAGATTCAGTTTATTTAGTCTTTCTTCGTAGATTAGGTCCCTTAAGCTTGGTATCCATCTTGTAGCGGCCCTTTGAACTTTTTCAATCTTGTCTATGTGCTTTTTGAGATGAGGACTCCAGACTATTGATGCATATTCCAGGGTTGGTCTAATGAATGATGTTATTATCCTTCTTAGCATGTCTTCATTTATGTATGTGAATGCTATTCTCATATTTGCAAGCAGTGTATATATGTTCCATACCTTCTCGCTGATGTGGTCAGCCGGAGATAGTCTGTTATTGATAATGACACCTAGGTCTTTCTCTCTTTCTGATGTGTATAGGGTTTTATTTCCTAACTTATAATCCCAATTAGGTCTTTTTTCACTTTTACCAAACTTGATTACATGACACTTGTCCACATTGAATTCCATTTGCCATGTACTACTCCATTCTTGAAGTTTATTTAATTCTTCTTGTAGCTCTTTACAAGAGTCTGTGTAGTAATTCTCCTTTGTATTTTTGCATCAACTGCAAACATATTCAGATAGCTCTCATTTCCAGTGTTACTGTTTATATCATTTATATACACTAAAAACATGATTGGTGCCAGCACTGAACCCTGTGGTACTCCACTAGTCACTTCTTTCCATGATGAGTAGTTTCCTCTTAGTACTGTCCTCATTTCTCTTTTTATGAGAAAGTCTTGCATCCAACAAAACAGTTTGCCTCGAATTCCTCCTTGATGGTACAGTTTCCATAAAAGTCTTTGGTGTGGTACTGTGTCAAAAGCTTTCTTGAAATCTAAATAGATACTGTCCACCCATCCTTCCCTTTCCTGTATTGTGTTTGTTACTCTGTCATAGTAGCTCAATAAATTAGTAACACATGATTTTCCTTTTCTGAAACCAAACTGTCTTTCTGTTATCATACTGTGTTCTTCTAGATGATTTACCCAAGCTTTTCTTATAAGTTTTTCTAATACCTTGCTTTCAACACTGGTCAGTGATACTGGTCGGTAGTTGAGTGGATATTGTCTATTTCCTTTCTTGAATAAGGGGACAATATTTGCTTTTTTCCAAATATCAGGTAGTTTACCTTGACTCAAGGATTTCTTGAAAATTAAAAATAATGGATTACTTAACTCCTTTGCACATTCTCGTAATACCCAACATGAAATTTCATCAGGACCACTTGCTTTTCCTCTGTCTAATCTACTTAACTCCTCCTGTATTACTTTTTCTGCTATTTGTATATCTGGTAGTATGTGTGGACATGCGTGTTCCACATAGTCCTTCTCAAAATTTTTTTCTTCTGTAAAAACTATTTGGAAATTCTTATTTAGTGCTTCACAAATATCTTTCTCTTGTGTATAAGTGATTCCCTCGTCCGTAATGGATTGTATTATATCTTTTACTTTGGTTTTGCTTCTGATATAGCTGTAAAACAGCTTTGGTTGATCATTACTTTTATTTATTATATCCTCCTCAAATTGTTTTTGGGCTTCCCTCCTTATTCTTGTATAGTCGTTTCTTGCCTGTTTGTAATTATTATACGCCCTTTCACTATTGTGTCTTCTGTATCTATTCCACAACAAATCTCTTCTTTCTTTTGATTTTTTACATTCTGTATTGAACCATTTCTGTATTTTCTTATCTGCTTCTTTGTGCTGTGGGATGTACTTCTGGACTCCTATTTCATAAAATTCACAAAAATTTTTATATACAGCATTTAAATCTTGTCCTCTAAGCTCATTTTCCCAATCAGCTTCTATGAAATACTTCTTTAGGTCTTGATAATTTCCCTTTTTATAGTTTAGGCTCTTTTTGTAACTGTCATTGCTGTTTACTATGTCATATGCTATCCTGAAGTTATAATTTAGTACTGCATGATCGCTTTTGCCGAGTGGAGGGTGATATATTAAACTGTCAATATCATTTTCTTGCCTAGTAAATATTAGATCTAGCACTGAAGGTACATCAAGTCCTCTTTGTCTGGTGGTTTCCCTGACATGTATGTGTGTGTGTGTGTGTGTGTGTGTGTGTGTGTGTGTGTGTGTTTTTCATTTTTTCCTGCAGTATAAATTTGCCTCTTCCAGAGGATTCTAATAATATTTAATAACATGCTATTCTATAATATTCTATGTCTGCCACCTCTTCCTGAACTTTAAACGCTCATAACTAAAAAAAAAGAAAAAATGGCGCATTCACCCCGTCCACAAGACGCCTCATATAGTGTCCCACGAATCTTCGCTGCCTCTTGAGTCCCATTCCTCCCAGTTCACCTCTTTCCAATTGAAGTCCCCCATTAAAATTATATTGTTGCTTTTCTCAATCTTTTTATGTGGAAAACTAACCATGTCTGACAACATTTCCTGATATTCATCATCACTCCATGCTCTTGTCTTAGGGGGAACATACACTACTGCCATGTCTCTCTTGCTATTCTCTCCAATTTCTAATTTCATATTTATCACTTTGACCCTGCCTTCTCCCATTTCCACGGTATCTGTGTTTATGTTGTTCTTCCTTGCCATCATTCCTCCTCCTGGTGTTTCTCTTCTGTTTCTTCTCTACAGTTTGTATTTACCATCTCCCATATGAACATCAATTTCTTCTCTTGGTCTCTACAATGCACGTAACATCAGGTTCATGTAAAAAAAAAATCGTTGATTTCTAGCCTTGCCGATATTAAACCATCAACATTAGTATGTGCCACCTTCCAATTATTTTTGATGTTTTTTATACCCTCTTTTCTCCTTCTCTCTGTCGGTACCACTTCCTTAATTTCTGATCCATGACTCTCCAATAAAACACTGTCTTCTCTTCCTCCATTCTCTATTTGTTTTTTACCTTTGCTTCCTTGACTAACTCCTTTATCTTAGCTCTTTCTTCGTCATTTGCATCTCTCCTTATCCAAACATTTTTGTGTGTGTGTGTTTGTGTGTGTGTCCAACTCTGAGCAAAGGCTTCAGGGCCTATCCCTAGGGCATATCCCCAAGGCCCTATAGTCCTCCTACATCTCCACATGTCACCACTTTGGCACTAACACCCACCATCCATGTTGAATATATGCTAGGGCTGTCTCTTACAGGATTGGTGTATTGGTATTAGCTAGGGTGTTTTTACATGTTGGCAGGTCATCTGGTAGATCAGTAAAGTCTACTTTTTATGAAATTCAAATCCATAAACTGTTCCCTGCTGCAGTGGGGATTTGAACCGGGGTCCGTTAAGATTGCATGCCACCTCTCTACTGTGTAAAATGACAAGTGAGCTGTGGGAATGGTATTGGTGCAGCCAGAGATGATGAGTAGAACTTTGGTCTGCGTGGTTTACAAGGTGTTGTGGGTGGTGATTGGATGGGGGCTCATGCCAGGAAAGTATAGGACATAATTAATCTGATATATTGTTTATAGAACGTATTTCATTTTGTTGTCCAAAGTCTGACCCTGTAATTGCCCTGAGTGTGTTGAGTCTGGACATGCAGCACCCCTTCATGTCTTGTATGTGGTCATTGAATGTGAGTGCTTTCATATATCACACCAAGGATATTAGTGGAAGGGGTGTGTGGCACTGGTACACTGTTAATCGTGATGTTGGAAGTGTACCTGTGTTCACGATTGCCAGTAGTGATCAGTGTAGTGGTGGATTTGGCTGGAACAATTGTCAACCTGTTGTCCTCGACCTATGCTTGAAGAATGTTGAGGTAGTCTTTTTTCAGTGTGCATTTTGTGTCTGCAGTGTAGTGTGTGATCGTTATGGTGCTGTCATCTGCAAATGAGACACTGTTAATGGGCAGTTGGAGTGTAGGTATCTCATGCATGTGCTGTATAAGTTAAAAATTGCGAATGAAAGAATGGGGCCTTGCGGCAAGTCGGTAGGGAAGATTCATGTTTATGATGACTTGCCCTGGAGTGTAATTGTGCTTGTCCAGGAGCATTTGGTGATGTTCTTTATGTTTGTGTTGTTGATTTTGGTGATTATAGTCTTTCCTCATACTTCAGCGTTTGGCACTTCGACGATTCACGCTTCGACGCAGCAAAAAGTTACCGTTTTCCTCAAAACTGGATGAAATTTCACACTTCGAAGTTACTCTCCAGCCGAGAAAACGCCACCCACCCATACTGATGCTCACTTGTTGGCAAATTATGATGAGGAGGCAGCTGTGATGGAAATGACATATGAAGAGATGAATAGTGAAGAAGAGACTGAAAGCCCAGAGCAGCCAAGGGAGGGCAAGATGGGCATGCAGAAATTATCCCACTGCCTGTCCACTGTAACAGAGCTGGTAACCACCATCAAGGCATACACCAGCGCCATGCCAGAGGTACCCGAAATCCTGCCCAGCTTAAATGTTACAAAGTCCAAACTGTTGGAAGTGTACAATAACAGCATTAGGGAGCAGAAACAAACAAAAATAACAAGATATTTCCAGGAAAGACCAAATGTAGCAGATATTAATAGAGACTTGGATGTGTCTGGTACTGGGGATGAGGAGGGAGGAGAAATGGACAGAGAAGAGGCAGATGAACTGGAACCAAGGTTTGACTTCGAAGGATTCAGCCTAGGTGATGGTAATGGGTCTTCCCCAGAAAGGCCCATGTCACCTAGTCACTAGTCCCATCCACCCTGTACAGAAATTCACACGCACGCACGCTCGCACGCACACACACACACACACACGCACACACACACACACACACACACACACACACACACACACACACACACACACACACACACACACACACACACACACACAGGTCGCCGACGGAGACGGAGCTCTTCCTGGATCGTTCAGAAATAATTGCTAAATCAGCGGCGAAAAAGGAGACCAGCCTATTGTGATTGTGAAAATGAGTGCGTGAGTGGTGGTCCCGTCGGTCAATAGTAAAAAAAAAACAGCAGGTTTCGGTCAAAGACTTCAAGATACAGTGGAAATTGAAAGATTCCATATGGTAGCACGATGGCGGAGGGCGACGAAGCTTTGTTTACATATAATGAAAAGGAATTCAAGGGCTTCTCCAAAGACGATGTGGGAAATGCAAGTACTATGTTGAACCAAACAAGAGTAGCTGGAGTAGAGAAAACATCGGAGAGGAATGTCCAGGAAAAAGAAAAGGTATGGGTAGTAATTTGAGAGTTACAGGAACGAACCCAAGAGCAGGAGAGAGAGATCATAGCTTTACGAAGTAAACTGGAAAAAGTTTGCACATGCACTGTAGAGCAAGAAAGAGAAGTCACAGAATTGAAAGTAAGTAACGAATCAGCATCAAATGAAATAAAACAGCTCAAGAGGGAGAATAAGAGGTTGGAAGAAGAAAGAGACAGGATGAAAAGTAAACTAGATGAGTATGAATTCAAATCAAGAATACGGGACAAGCACATTAAAGAAATCAAGCAGCAACATAAGGGGTGGAAGAAAATTCAGGAAGAAGGAAATGTAAATTTGAAAGAGATTATAGAACAACAAAGCAAGGAAAAGTTGGAGACAGAAATGGTTTAGGTACTGAGAAGTAGAGAATCTTTAGTTAGAGATGTAGCAGATAAGAAAAAATGTGTAATAATTTCAGGAGTTAAAGAAAAATGTATGACAATAAGATCAGAAAGAGAAAGAGAAGAACTGAGCAAGGTTAAAGAAATAATATCAGTAGTCATGGAGGAAAACAACGAAGCTCAAGAAGAGATTGAAGAGGTGTTTAGGTTAGGAAAGTACGAGGAAGGAGGGGCAAGGCCTTTGAAGGTAAAGTTTAAGTCCCAAGCAACAGTAAATGAAATTATCAGTAGAACATGGAAATTATCAGACAAGGAAGGGTTAAAAAATGTTTGGATAAGGAGAGATGCAAATGAGGAAGAAAGAGCTAAAATAAAGGAGTTAGTACAGGAAGCAAAGGTAAAAAACAAACAGAGAACAGAGGAAGAGAAGACAGTGTTGTATTGGAGAGTCATGGATCAGAAATTAAGGAAGTGGTACCGGCGAAGAGAAGGAGAAAAGAGGGTATAAAAAACATCAAAAAGAATTGGAAGGTGGCATATGCTAATGTTGATGGCTTAATATCGGCAAGGCTAGAAATCAACGATTTTTTAAGGGTACATGAACCTGATGTTATGTGCATCGTAGAAACCAAATTAAGAGAAGATATTGATGTTCATATGGGAGATGGTAAATACAAACTGTGGAGAAGAGACAGAAGAGAAAAACGAGAGGAGGGGTGATGTTAGCAGTGAAGAACAGCATCAATGTAGATACCGTGGAAATGGGAGAAGACAGGGCTGAAGTGATAAATATGAAATTAGAAACTGGAGAGAATAGCAAGAGAGATATGGCAGTCGTATATGTTCCCCCTAAGACAAGAGCATGGAATGATGATGAATACCAGGAAATGTTGTCAGACATGGTTAGCTATTTAGAGAAAATTATTGAGAAAAGTAACAATATAATTTTATTGGGTGACTTCAGTTATAAAGAGGTGAACTGGGAGGAATGGGACTCAGGAGGCAGCAAAGATTCATGGGGCACTACATTATTAAATATAACAATGAACAATGTGATGATGCAATGGGTCAAAGAAGAGACATGGTTCCGAGGTGAAGACACACCAGCAAGACTAGACTTACTGTTTACCAAAGAACCTGATGTAGTAGAATCCTTGAAATATCTTTGTCCTATTGGAAAAAGTGATCATGTTGTCTTTGAGTTCCAGTTGATAGCAGGGAACGTGGAGCCAAGTGACGAGCTTTATAGGCAGGGAAGATACAACTTTGGGAAAGCAAACTTTACAGGATTGAGAAAATTTTTCGAAAATGCAGATTGGAGAAAATTCAGAGAAACAAGAGAGATACAGAGGAAGTGGGATATTTTTCTAGGCTTGTATAATTTGAGAGTGGGAAAATTTGTGCCAAGAGTAAGGGGGAAAGAAAACAGAGAAAAGGAGTGGTTTAATAGAAGGTGTATGATAGCAAAAAAAAAAAGAGAGAGAAGGCTTGGAACAATTGCAGAAATACAGGTAACAACAGAACAAAGGAAGAATATAAAAGAACTAGAAATGATTACACAAGAATATGTAGAGAGGATGAAAGGAATTTTGAAAAAGATATAATAGACAAATGTAAGGATGAACCCAACCTATTTTATAGATTTGTCAATGGCAAACTGAAAAAAAAGGAAGGAATCACCAAACTGAAAGTAGAAGGAGAGGTCTATAAAGATGCGGCAATGCAAGCAGAAATAATGAACAAATGTTTCCAGTCAGTTTTCACTAATGAAAGTGAGTTTGTGGAAGGGGAGGGAGTGATAAGAAATGAAGTGATAAAAGATATAAAAGTGTAAGTACAGGAAGTGTATAAATTACTGGAAAATCAAGATGTAAGGAAAGCCCCAGGACCAGATGGAATCTCTAATTGGGTACTGAAGGAATGCAGAAAACAACTGGCGGATAAGATTCACAGTTTAATTGCGTGTTCTCTGGAAGAGGGGAAAGTGCCTCAAGAATGGAAGAGGGCAAATGTGGTACCAATTTACAAGGGAGGAAACAGGGAAGAACCCCTGAATTATAGACCAGTGTCCCTAACCAGCATGGTCGCAAAATTGTGCAAAAGAATTCTGGAAGATAGATGGATAAAATATCTGGAAGAGATGAATATTTTGGCTGATAGTCAGTTTGGATTTAGAAGTGGAATGTCATGTGTGTCCAACTTGTTGAGTTTTTACTCAAGAGCTATTGACGTGCTACAGGAGAAAGATGGTTGGGTGGATTGTGTGTATGTAGATTTGAAGAAGGCCTTCAACAAGGTACCTCATAGGAGACTAATGTGGAAACTACAGCATATAGGAGGACTGAAGACGAGCCTTCTGGAATGGATGAGAGACTTTCTGAGAGACAGACAAATGAGGACAGTAATAAAGGATATGATGTCTGGATGGAGGGAAGTAACAAGTGGAGTCCCACAGGGCTCGGTGTTGGCGCCTGTGATGTTCCTGATTTATGTAAATGATATAGTAGATGGAGTGAACAGTTATGCAAGTCTGTTTGCTAATGATGCAAAGATCTTGAGGAAAGTAGAGGTTGAGGAGGATTGTAAAATGCTGCAGGAGGATCTGGATAGGTTACACGATTGGAGCAGGGTGTGGGAAATGAAATTTAATGCAAAGAAATGTATAATATCGGAAATGGGTAAAAGTACCAAGATTCCATCATTGAAGTATTTGATGTGTAATGAACCAATCACAAAAGCGAGAGAAGAGAAAGATTTGGGAGTGCTGGTCCAGGATAGTTTGTTGCCTGAAAAACACATTAACAAGGCAGTTAGAGAGACATATAAACTCCTGACTGATATAAGAGTAGCTTTTCATTATATGGATGAGGAGATAATGAAAAAATTGGTAGTGGTCATGATTCACCCCAGGTTTGAATATGCATCTATTGTGTGGTCCCCACACAAATAGAAAGATTTAAACAAGATTGAGAGAGTACAAAGAACAGCAACCAAAATGGGCCCCAGTCTGGCAGATTTGTCATATAGAGAGAGAGGTTGGAAAAGCTGGATTTGCCTTCCTTAGAAGAAAAGAGAAAGAGAGGAGACATGATTGCAGAGTTAAGGACCATGGTGAGAGTAGATAAAATTGACAAAGAAGATCTGTTTGTATGGGATAAAAGAGTAACAAGAGGACACGGAATGAAACTGAAGAAACCAAGCTGCTTGAAGGATATAAAGAAATATAGTTTTTCTTATAGATGTATAGATCTGTGGAATAGTCTGGACAAAGAGATCGTCCAGTCTAAAAACTTAATCGAGTTTATAGCTAAATTTGACTTATTGAGAAACAGAGACGGGACCCCACGAGCGTAGCTCATTTCCTGTATATCACAATTAGGTAAATACAATTAGGTAAACACACACACACACACACACACACACACACACACACACACACACACATTTAGTATTACAAAATGGATACATACTTCAGTAAAACAAATTTTGAAAAGAAAAGGGATAAAAGTAAAAAGCAAAATGATGATTTCTACCAAGAACTGGTTGAAGTGGAGACTCACAATAGATTGGTTGAACGTGTACACAAACTAGAAATGGCTTTCAGAAATGAAATTGATGAAATAAAGAAGCAAATGCACTTGCAAAAGGAAGAGATAGAAAAACTAGGAATGGAGGCCAATAAGAAAGACACAACCATCAGTGAACTAACAGTGGAATTGAATATGCTTAGGAAGAAAGTGAGTGAAATGGGAAGTACAGTAGTCAATCACGAGAGTGTTATGGAAGAGTTAAAAAATGACACAGAGACAATTAGACAAGCAAGCAGTCTTATGGACCAGAGCAGTGATATTGAGGAGAAGATAACACAGGTGAATGAAGCTGTGCAAAGCTACAAAAATGATGTAGAAACCACGTATGCTGAAATGGTGAAAGTAAAGAAAGACTTAGAAACAAGGGTGGAGGAAAAAAGCATTAAAAAGGAAGTGAAAAGAATAATCCAAAACAATCCAAAGTTAGTCAGAGATTCAGTAGAAATAAATAAATCAATAGTAATCACTGGTATAGAAGAGGAAGAAATTAAAAACAAGATCACTAGAAACAAAAAGGAGATGGCAAATGTAATGAGCTTACTGAAAGAAGTATCAGAGGAAATCTGTAGTAAAGACATAGAGGAACACAAAAGGTTAGGGAAATACGAGAAAAGCAAGACAAGACCTCTAAAGGTGACTTTCCAGAGTGTAAGCACTGTGGAAGAGATACTAAAAAATGCAAAGAATCTTATGGAAAAAGAGGAGTTCAAAAATGTATGAATAAAAAGATGCCTAACACAAGAGGAACTGGAATTACTAAAAGAGAAAAGGGAGGAAGCAAAAACAAAAAATGAGGGAAGATCAGAAGAGGAGAAGAAGAATTTTTTTTACAAAGTAATAGGATTGCAGGTACGAAAGTGGAACACAAACAGGATAGAAGAAAAAGGAGGAAGTTAGTAGAACCATGTCATGACAAGTATATAAACAAGATGATAAAGTTGATGTACTCAAATGTGGATGGAATGGTATCTAAATTACTAGAGATGAATGATTATGTCAGAGAAAATGAACCACAAATAATATGCCTAACTGAGACAAAATTAACACCAAGGATATCCAATGACATACTAAACTTAGAGGAATACAATATATGGAGAAGAGACAGAAACTTAAAAAAAGGAGGAGGAATTATAATATTAACTAAGAAAAACCTAAAAGTCAAGGAAATAAACGTAGATATACCATCACAAGTAGAACTGATTGCAGTAGAGATCGACACATCTGAAAGTAAAGTAATTGTAGCCAATTTGTATATGCCACCCAGATCAAACACATGGGAAAGAGATGAATATGAGGACCTGGCAGAGAGTACAATTCAGAGTATAAGATCCTTGCTACATAAAATGGAAGAGAAATTGGAAAGAATTATACTAACTGGGGACTTCAATACAAATATAAATTGGAATACTCTAGATATAAATAGCCAAGAAAGCTGTTGGGACCAAAAGCTCCTGGATCTCGTACAAGAGTTTTTCTTAACGCAACATGTGAGGGAAACCACCAGACAAAGAGGACTTGATGTACCTTCAGTGCTAGATCTAATATTTACTAGGCAAGAAAATGACATTGACAGTTTAATATATCACCCTCCATTCGGCAGAAGCGATCATGCAGTACTAAATTATAACTTCAGGATAGCATATGACATAGTAAACAGCAATGACAGTTACAAAAAGAGCCTAAACTATAAAAAGGGAAATTATCAAGACCTAAAGAAGTATTTCATAGAAGTTGATTGAGAAAATGAGCTTAGAGGACAAGATTTAAATGCTGTATATAAAAAATTTTGTGAATTTTATGAAATAGGAGTCCAGAAGTACATCCCACAGCACAAAGAAGCAGATAAGAAAATACAGAAGTGGTTCAATACAGAATGTAAAAAGTCAAAAGAAAGAAGACATTTGTTGTGGAATAGATACAGAAGACACAATAGTGAAAGGGCGTATAATAATTACAAACAGGCAAGAAACGACTATACAAGAATAAGGAGGGAAGCCCAAAAACAGTTTGAGGAGGATATAATAAATAAAAGTAGTGATCAACCAAAGCTGTTTTACAGCTATATCAGAAGCAAAACCAAAGTAAAAGATATAATACAATCCATTACGGACGAGGGAATCACTTATACACAAGAGAAAGATATTTGTGAAGCACTAAATAAGAATTTCCAATTAGTTTTTACAGAAGAAAAAAATTTTGAGAGGGACTATGTGGAACACGCATGTCCACACATAATACCAGATATACAAATAGCAGAAAAAGTAATACAGGAGGAGTTAAGTAGATTAGACAGAGGAAAAGCAAGTGGTCCTGATGAAATTTCATGTTGGGTGTTACGAGAATGTGCAAAGGAGTTAAGTAAACCATTATTATTAATTTTCAAGAAATCCTTGGGTCAAGGGAAACTACCTGATATTTGGAAAAAAGCAAATATAGTCCCCTTATTCAAGAAAGGAAATAGACAAAATCCTCTCAACTACTGACCAGTATCACTGACCAGTGTTGTAAGCAAGGCATTAGAAAAACTTATAAGAAAAGCTTGGGTAAATCATCTAGAAGAACACAGTATGATAACAGAATGTCAGTTTGGTTTCAGAAAAGGAAAATCATGTGTTACTAATCTGTTGAGCTACTATGACAGAGTAACAAACACAATACAGGAAAGGGAAGGATGGGCGGACAGTATCTATTTAGATTTCAAGGAAGCTTTTGACACAGTACCACACCAAAGACTTTTATGGAAGCTGTACCATCAAGGAGGAATTCGAGGCAAACTGTTTTGTTGGATGCAATACTTTCTCATAAAAAGAGAAATGAGGACAGTACTAAGAGGAAACTACTCATCATGGAAAGAAGTGACTAGTGGAGTACCACAGGGTTCGGTGCTGGCACCAATCATGTTTTTAGTGTACATAAATGATATAAACAGTAACACTGGAAATGAGAGCTATCTGAATATGTTTGCAGATGATGCAAAAATACAAAGGAGAATTACTAGCACAGACTCTTGTAGGGAGCTACAAGAAGAATTAAATAAACTTCATGAATGGAGTAGTACATGGCAAATGGAATTCAATGTGGACAAGTGTCATGTAATCAAGTTTGGTAAAAGTGGAAAAAGACCTGATTGGGATTATAAGTTAGGAAATAAAACCCTATACACATCAGAAAGAGAGAAAGACCTAGGTGTCATTATCAATAACAGACTATCTCCGGCTGACCACATCAGCGAGAAGGTACGGAACATGTATACACTGCTTGCAAATATGAGAATAGCATTCACATACATAAATGAAGACATGCTAAGAAGGATAATAACATCATTCATTAGACCAACCCTGGAATATGCATCAGTAGTCTGGAGTCCTCATCTCAAAAAGCACATAGACAAGATTGAAAAAGTTCAAAGGGCCGCTACAAGATGGATACCAAGCTCAAGGGACCTAAGCTACGAAGAAAGACTAAATAAACTGAATCTACCAACACTACAGGAGAGAAGGAAAAGAGGTGACATGATAATGGTATATAAATGCATATCAGGAAAGGAGAAAATAGACATAAATGATTACAGTACTTAACATATGGAGAAGCATCAGCAAGAGGACACTGCAAAATATTGCATAAGAAGAGAGGTGATAAAGACGTAAGGAAATTCAGTTTCCCAAACAGAGCAATTGATCAATGGAATGCACTACCGAATGAAATAGTGTGTGCCAAAACAATTCACAAATTTAAGGATATGTACGATAAATATGGTTTAAGACACGGGACAGTACGAGCTTGACTCATTCCTGTAAAGATACAATTAGGTAAGAACAATTAGGTAAGGTAAGAACACACTACAACAACACGGGGATTGTTTCTTTGCACTTTAAGTATTACAAAATGGATACATACTTTAGTAAAGCAAATTTGGAAAAGAAAAGGGATAAAGGTAAAAAGCAAAATGATGATTTCTACCAAGAACTGGTTGAAGTAGAGACTGACAATAGACTGCTTAAATGTGTAAACAAACTAGAAATGGCTTTCAAAAATGAAATTGATGAAATAAAGAAGCAGATGCACTTGCAAAAGGAAGAAATAGAAAAACTAGGAAGGGAGACCAATAAGAAAGACACAACCATCAGTGAACTAACAGTGGAATTGAGTACACTTAGGAAGAAAATGAGTGAAATGGCAAGTGCAGTAGTCAATCAGAAGAGTGTTATGGAAGAGTTCAAAAATGACACAGAGACAGTTAGGCAAGTTAGCAGTCTTATTGACCAGAGCAGTGATATTGAAGAGAAGATAACACAAGTGAACGAAGCTGTGCAAAGCTACAAAAGTGATGTAGAAACCACGTATGCTGAAATGGTGAAAGTAAAGAAAGACTTAGAAACAAAGGTGGAGGAAAAAAGCATTAAAAAGGAGGTGAAAAGAATAATCCAAAACAATCCAAAGTTAGTCAGAGATTCAGGAGATATAAACAAATCTATAGTAATCACTGGTATAGAAGAGGAAGATCTAAAAAAAAAGATCACAAGAGACAAAAAGGAGATGGCAAATGTAATGAGCTTACTGAAAGAAGTATCAGAGGAAATCTGTAGTAAAGACATAGAGGAGCACAAAAGGTTAGGGAAATATGAGAAAAGCAAGACAAGACCTCTAAAGGTGACTTTCCAGAGTGTAAGCACTGTGGAAGAGATACTAAAAAATGCAAAGAATCTTATGGAAAAAGAGGAGTTCAAAAATGTATGGATAAAAAGATTCCTAACACAAGAGGTACTGGAATTACTGAAAGAGAAAAGGGAGGAAGCAAAAACAAAAAATGAGGGATGATCAGAAGAGGAGAAGAAGAAATTTTTTTTACAAAGTAATAGGATTGCAGATACGAAAGTAGTACACAAACAGGATGGAAGAAAAAGGAGGAAGGTAGTAGAACCATATCATGATAAGTATATAAACAAGATGATAAAGTTGATGTACTCAAATGTGGATGGAATGGTATCTAAATGACTAGAGATGAACGATTATGTCAGAGAAAATGAACCACAAATAATATACCTAACTGAAACAAAAGTAACACTAAGGATATCCAATGACATACTAAACTTAGAGGAATACAATAAATGGAGAAGAGACAGAAATTTAAAAAAAGGAGGAGGAATTATAATATTAACTAAGAAAAATCTAAAAGTCAATGAAATAAAACTAGATATACCATCACAAGTAGAACTGATTGCAGTAGAGATCAACACATCTGAAGGTAAAGTAATTGTAGCCAATTTGTACATGCCACCCAGATCAAACACATGGGAAAGAGATGAATATGAGGACCTGGCAGAGAGTACAATTCAGAGTTTAAGATCATTACTACTTAAAATGGAAGAGAAATCAGAAAGAATTATACTAACTGGGGATTTCAATACAAATATAAATTGGAATACTCTAGATATAATTAGCCAAGAAAGCTGTTGGGACCAAAAGCTCCTGCATCTCGTACAAGAGTTCTTCCTAACGCAACATGTGAGGGAAACCAACAGAAAAAGAGAACTTGATATACCTTCAGTGCTAGATCTAATATTTATTAGGCAAGAAAATGTTATTGACCGTTTAATATATCACCCACCACTCGGCAAAAGCGATCATGCAGTACTAAACTATAACTTCAGGATAACATATGACATAATAAACAGCAATGACAGTTACAAAAAGAGCCTAAACTATAAAAAGGGATATTATCAAGACCTAAAGAAGTATTTCTTAGAAGCTGATTGGGAAAATGAGCTTATCGGACAAGATTTAAGTCCTTTATATAAAAAATTCTGTGAATTTTATGAAATACGAGTCCAGATGTACATCCCACAGCACAAAGAAGCAGATAAGAAAATACAGAAATGGTTCAATACAGAATGTAAAAAATCAAAAGACAGAAGAGATTTGTTGTGGAATAGATACAGAAGACATAATAGTGAAAGGGCGTATAATAATTACAAACAGGCAAGAAACTATTATACAAGAATTAGGAGGGAAGCCCAAAAACAGTTTGAGGAGGATATAATAAATAAAAGTAGTCATCAACCAAAGCTGTTTTACAGCTATATCAGAAGCAAAACCAAAGTAAAAGATATAATACAATCCATTACGGATGAGGGAATCACTTATACACAAGAGAAAGATATTTGTGAAGCACTAAATAAGAATTTCCAATTAGTTTTTACAGAAGAAAAATTTTTTGACAGGGACTATGTGGAACATGCATGTCCACACATACTACCAGATATACAAATAGCAGAAAAAGTAATACAGGAGGAGTTAAGTAGATTAGACAGAGGAAAAGCAAGTGGTCCTGATGAAATTTCATGTTGGGTACTACGAGAATGTGCAAAGGAGTTAAGTAAACCATTTTTTTTAATTTTCAAGAAATCCTTGAGTCAAGGTAAACTACCTGATATTTGGAAAAAAGTAAATATTGTCCCCTTATTCAAGAAAGGAAATAGACAAAATCCACTCAACTACTGACCAGTATCACTGACCAGTGTTGTAAGCAAGGCATTAGAAAAACTTATAAGAAAAGCTTGGGTAAATCATCTAGAAGAACACAGTATGATAACAGAATGTCAGTTTGGTTTCAGAAAAGGAAAATCATGTGTTACTAATCTGTTGAGCTACTATGACAGAGTAACAAACACAATACAGGAAAGGGAAGGGATGGATGGACAGCATTCTATTTAGATTTCAAGAAAGCTTTGACACAGTACCACACACCAAAGACTTTTATGGAAATTGTACCATCAAGGAGGAATTCGAGGCAAACTGTTTTGTTGGATGCAAGACTTTCTCATAAAAAGAGAAACGAGAACAGTACTAAGAGGAAACTACTCATCATGGAAAGAAGTGATTAGTGGAGTACCACAAGGTTCAGTGCTGGCACCAGTCATGTTTTTAGTGTATATAAATGATATAAACAGTAACACTGGAAATGAGAGCTGTCTGAATATGTTTGCAGATGATGCAAAAATACAAAGAAGAATTACTAACACAGACTCTTGTAAAGAGCTACAAGAAGAATTAAATAAACTTCATGAATGGAGTAGTACATGGCAAATGGAATTCAGTGTGGACAAGTGTCATGTAATCAAGTTTGGTAAAAGTGGAAAAAGACCTGATTAGGATCATAAGTTAGGAAATAAAACCCTATACACATCAGAAAGAGAGAAAGACCTAGGTGTGATTATCAATAACAGACTATCTCCGGCTGACCACATCAGCGAGAAGGTACGGAACATGTATACACTGCTTGCAAATATGAGAATAGCATTCACATACATAAATGAAGACATGCTAAGAAGGATAATAACATCTTTCATTAGACCAACCCTGGAATATGCATCAGTAGTCTGGAGTCCTCATCTCAAAAAGCACATAGACAAGATTGAAGAAGTTCAAAGGGCCGCTACAAGATGAATACCAAGCTTAAGGGGCCCAAGCTACGAAGAAAGACTAAATAAACTAAATCTACCAACACTACAGGAGAGAATGAAATGAAGTGACATGATAATGCTATATAAGTGCATATCAGGGAAGGAGAAAATAGACATAAATGATTACTTAACATATGGAGAAGCATCAGCAAGAGGACACCTCAAAAAACTGCATAAGAAGAGAGGTGATAAAGACGTAAGGAAATTCAGTTTCCCAAACAGAGCAATTGATCAATGGAATGCACTACCAAATGAAATAGTGTGTGCCAAAACAATTCACAAATTTAAGGATATGTACGATAAATATGGTTTAAGACACGGGACAGTACGAGCTTGACTCATTCCTGTAAAGATACATTTAGGTAAGAACAATTAGGTAAGAACACACACACACACACACACACACACACACACAATAAAACTAGATTTACCATCACAAGTAGAACTGATTGCAGTAGAGATCAACACATCTGAAGGTAAAGTAATTGATGCCAATTTGTACATGCCACCCAGATCAAACACATGGGAAAGAGACGAATATGAGGACCTGGTAGAGAGTACAATTCAGAGTATAAGATCATTACTACATAAAATGGAAGAGAAATCGGAAAGAATTATACTAACTGGGGATTTCAGTACAAATATAAATTGGAATACTCTAGATATAATTAGCCAAGAAAGCTGTTGGGACCAAAAGCTCCTGGATCTCGTGCAAGAGTTTTTTCTAACGCAACATTTGAGGGAAACCACCAGAAAAAGAGGACTTGATGTACCTTCAGTGCTAGATCTAATATTTACTAGGCAAGAAAATGATATTGACAGTTTAATATATCACCCTCCACTGGGCAAAAGCGATCATGCAGTACTAAATTATAACTTCAGGATAGCATATGACATAGTAAACAGCAATGACAGTTCCAAAAAGAGCCTAAACTATAAAAAGGGATATTATCAAGACCTAAAGAAGTATTTCTTAGAAGTTGATTGGGAAAATGAGCTTAGAGGACAAGATTTAAATGCTGTATATAAAAAATTCTGTGAATTTTATAAAATTGGAGTCCAGAAGTACATCCCACAGCACAAAGAAGCAGATAAGAGAATACAGAAATGGTTCAATACAGAATGTAAAAAATCAAAAGAAAGAAGAGATTTGTTGTGGAATAGATACAGAAGACACAATAGTGAAAGGGCGTATAATAATTACAAAGAGGCAAGAAACAACTATACAAGAATAACTAGGGAAGCCCAAAAACAGTTTGAGGAGGATATAATAAATAAAAGTAGTGATCAACCAAAGCTGATTTACAGCTATATCAGAAGCAAAACCAAAGTAAAAGATATAATACAATCCATTACAGGCGAGGGAATCACTTATATACAAGAGAAAGATATTTGTGAAGCACTAAATAAGAATTTCCAATTAGTTTTTACAGAAGAAAAAAATTTTGAGAGGGACTATGTGGAACACACATGTCCACACATACTACCAGATATACAAATAGCAGAAAAAGTAATACAGGAGGAGTTAAGTAGATTAGACAGAGGAAAAGCAAGTGGTCCTGATGAAATTTCATGTTGGCTATTATGAGAATGTGCAAAGGAGTTAAATAAACCATTATTTTTAGTTTTCAAGAAATCCTTGAGTCAAGGTAAACTACCTGATATTTGGAAAAAAGCAAATATTGTCCCCTTATTCAAGAAAGGAAATAAACAAAATCCACTCAACTACCGACCAGTATCACTGACTAGTGTTGTAAGCAAGGTATTAGAAAAGCTTATAAGAAAAGCTTGGGTAAATCATCTAGAAGAAAACAGTATGCTAACAGAAAGACAGTTTGGTTTCAGAAAAGGAAAATCATGTGTTACTAATCTGTTGAGCTACTATGACAGAGTAACAAACACAATACAGGAAAGGGAAGGATGGATAGACAGTATCTATTTAGATTTCAAGAAAGCTTTTGACACAGTACCACACCAAAGACTTTTATGGAAATTGTACCATCAAGGAGGAATTCGAGGCAAACTGTTTTGTTGGATGCAAGACTTTCTCATAAAAAGAGAAATGAGAACAGTACTAAGAGGAAACTACTCATCATGGAAAGAAGTGACTAGTGGAGTACCACAGGGTTCAGTGCTGGCAGCAATCATGTTTTTAGTGTATATAAATGATATAAACAGTAACACTGGAAATGAGAGCTATCTGAATATGTTTGCAGATGATGCAAAAATACAAAGGAGAATTACTAACCCAGACCCTTGTAAAGAGCTACAAGAAGAATTAAATAAACTTCATGAATGGAGTAGTACATGGCATATGAAATTCAATGTGGACAAGTGTCATGTAATCAAGTTTGGTAAAAGTGGAAAAAGACCTGATTGGGATTATAAGTTAGGAAATAAAATCCTATACACATCAGAATGAGAGAAAGACCTAGGTGTCATTATCAATAACAGACTATCTCCGGCTGACCACATCAGCGAGAAGGTACGGAACATGTATACACTGCTTGCAAATATGAGAATAGCATTCACATACATAAATGAAGACATGCTAAGAAAGATAATAACATCATTCATTAGACCAACCCTGGAATATGCATCAGTAGTCTGGAGTCCTCATCTCAAAAAGCACATAGACAAGATTGAAAAAGTTCAAAGGGCCGCTACAAGATGGATACCAAGCTTAAGGGACCTAATCTACGAAGAAAGACTAAATAAACTGAATCTACCAACACTACAGGAGAGAATGAAAAGAGGTGACATGATAATGCTATATAAGTGCATATCAGGGAAGGAGAAAATAGACATAAATGATTACTTAACATATGGAGAAGCATCAGCAAGAGGACTCTGCAAAAAACTGCATGAGAAGAGAGGTGATAAAGACGTAAGAAAATTCAGTTTCCCAAACAGAGCAATTGATCAATGGAATGCACTACCGAATGAAATAGTGTGTGCCAAAACAATTCACAAATTTAAGGATATGTATGATAAATATGATTTAAGACACGGGACAGTACGAGCTTGACTCATTCCTGTAAAGAAACAATTAGGTAAGAACATGGTCGCAAAATTGTGCGAAAGAATTTGAAAGGTAGATGGATAAAATATCTGGAAGAGATGAAGGAAGGTCATGTGTTTCCAACTTGTTGATTTTTTACGCAAAAGCGATTGACGTTCTACAGGAGAAGGATGGTTGGGTGGATTGTGTGTATTTTGATTTGGAGAAGGCCTTTGACAAGGTACCTCATAGGAGACTAATGTGGAAACTAGAGCATATAGGAAGACTGAGGGGGAACCTCGTGGAATGGATGAGAGACTTTCTGAGAGACAGACAAATGAGAACAGTAATAAAGGATAGGATGTCTGGATGGAGGAAAGTAACAAGTGGAGTCCCACAGGGCTCGGTGTTGGCGCCAGTAATGTTCCTGATTTATGTAAATGATATGGTAGATGGAGTGAACAGTTATGTAAGTCTGTTTGCTGATGATGCAAAGATCTTGAGGAAGTTAGAGGTTGTGGGGGATTGTAAAATGCTGCAAGAGGATCTGGATATGATACACAATTGAAGCCGGATGTGGGAAATCAAATATAATGCAAAGAAATGTAAAATATTGGAAATGGGTAAAAGTAGCAAGAAGCTATCATTGAATTATTTGATGGGTAATGAACCAATCACAGAAACGAAAGAAGAGAAAGATTTGGGAGTGCTGGTCCAGGACAGGTTGTCACCTGAAAAACACATTAATAAGGCAGTTAGAGAGATGTATAAACTCCTGACTAATATAAGAGTAGCCTTTCATTATATGGATGAGGAGATGAAGAAAAAATTGATAGAGGCCATGATTCACCCCAGGTTAGAATATGCAGGAGTTGTGTGGTCCCCACACAAAAAGCAAGATATAAACAAAATTGAGAGAATACAAAGAACAGCAACCAAAATGGTTCCCAGTCTCTCAGACCTGTCGTACAGAGAGAAGCTGGAAAAGCTGGATTAGCCTTTCTTAGAAGAAAGGAGAAAGATAGGAGACAAGATTGCTGTGTTGAGGACCATGGTGGGAGTAGATAAAATTGACAATGATGATCTGATTTTATGGGATATGAGAGTAACAAGAGGACACGGAATGATACTGAAGAAACCAAGCTGCTTGAAGGATATCAAGAAATATAGTTTTCCTTATAGATGTATAGACCTGTGGAATAGCCTGGACAAAGAGATCGTCCAGTCTAAAAACTTAAACGAGTTTAAAGCTAAATTTTAGTTATTGAGAAACAGAGACGGGATCCCATGAGCGAAGCTCATTTCCTGTATATCACAATTAGGTATATACATGAGTAGTATGGGAAGTAATTAGAGATTTACAGGAACAAACCCAAGAGCAGAAGAGACAGAGATCATAGTTCTACGAAGTAAACTGGAAAAAGTTTGCACACACAGTGTAGAGCAAGAAAGAGATGTCACAGAATTGAAAGTGAGTAACGAATCCACATCAAATGAAATAAAACAGCTCAAAAGGGAGAATAAGAGGTTGGAAGAAGAAAGAGACAGGATGAAAAGCAAACTAGATGAATATGAATCCAAATCAAGAATTCAGGACAAGCACATTAAAGAAATCAAGGAGCAACATAAGGTGTGGAAAAAGATTCAGGAAAAGGGAAATGTAAAATTGAAAGAGATTATAGAACAACAAAAGCAAGGAAAAGGTGGAGAGGGAAGTGGTTAGGGTGCTGAGAAGTAGAGAATCTTTAGTTGGGGAAGTAGCAGATAAGAAAAAATGTGTAATAATTTCAGGAGTTAAAGAAAAACATATGACAATAAGATCAGAAAGAAAAAGAGACAAACTGAGTAAGGTTTAAGAAATAATATCAGTAGTCATGGAGGAAAACAACGAAGCTCAAGAAGAGATTGAAGAGGTGTTTAGGTTAGGAAAGTACGAGGAAGGAGGGGCAAGGCCTTTGAAGGTGAAGTTTAAGTCTCAGGATAACAGTAAACGAAATTATCAATAGAACATGGAAATTATTAAACGAGGAAGGGTTCAAAAATGTTTGGATAAGGAGAGATGCAAATGAGGAAGAAAGAGCTAAGATAAAGGAGTTAGTAAAGGAAGCAAAGGTAAAAAACGAACAGAGAACGGAGGAAGAGAAGACAGTGTTTTATTGGAGAGTCATTGATCAGAAATTAAGGAAGTGGTACAGGTGGAGAGAAGGAGAAAAGAGGGTATAAAAAACATCAAAAATAAATGGAAGGTGGCATATACTAATGTTGATGGTTTAATATCGGCAAGGCTAGAAATCAACGATTTTTTGAAGGTACATGAACCTGATGTTATGTGCTTGGTAGAGACCAAATTAAGAGAAGATATTGATGTTCATATGGGAGATGGTAAGTACAAACTGTGCAGAAGAGACAGAAAAGAAAGAACGTTAGGAGGAGTGATGATAGAAGTGAAGAACAACATAAATGTAGATACCGTGGAAATGGGAGAAGACAGGGCTGATGTGATAAATATGAATTTAGAAACTGGAGAGAATAGCAAGAAAGACATGGCAGTAGTGTATGTTCCTCCTAAGACAAGAGCATGGAGTGATGATGAATACCAGGAAATGTTGTCAGACATGACTAGCTATTTACAGAAAATGACTGAGAAAAGCAACAATATAATTTTAATGGGTGACTTAAATTGTAAAGAGGTGAACTGAGAGGAATGGGACTTAGGAGGCAACGAAGATTCGTGGGACACTACATTATGTAGTGCCCCACGAATATATTGTTCATTGTTATATATTAAATATAACATTGAGCAATGTGATGACGCAATGGGTCAAAGAAGAGACACGGTTCCGAGGTGAGGACATACTAGCAAGACTAGACTTACTGTTTTCCAAAGAACCCGATGTAGTAGAATCCTTGAAATATTTTTGTCCTATTGGAAAAAGTGATCATGTTGTCTTTGAGTTCCAGTTGATAACAGGGAATGTGGAGCCAAGTGACGAGCTTTTTAGGCAGGGAAGATACAACTTTGGGAAAGCAAACTTTACAGGATTGAGAAAATTTTTTGAAAATGCAGATTGGAGAAAATTCAGAGAAACAAGAGAGATACAGAGGAAGTGGGATATTTTTCTGGGCTTGTATAATTTGAGAGTGGAAAAATTTGTGCTAAGAGTAAGGGGAGAAAGAAAACAGAAAAAAGGAGTAGTTTAATAGAAGTGTATGATAGCAAAAAAAGAGAGAGATAAGGTGTGGAACAATTGGAGAAAGAGGGGTAACAACAGAACAAAGGAAGAATATAAAAGAACTAGAAATGATTACTCAAGAATACGTAGAGAGGAAGAAAGGAATTTTGAAAAAGGGATAATAGACAAATGTAAGGATGAACCCAAACTGTTTTATAAGTTTGTCAATGGCAAATGAAACAAAAGGAAAGAATCACCAAACTGAAAGTAGAAGGAGAGATCTATAAAGATGCGGCAGTGCAAGCAGAAATAATGAACAAACGTTTCCAGTCAGTTTTCACTAATGAAAGTTAGTTTGTGGAAGGTGAGGGAGTGACTGGAAATGTCGTGATAAAAGATATAAAAGTGGAGGAATAGGAAGTGTATAAATTACTGGAAAATCAAGATGAAAGCCCCAGGACCAAATGGAATCTCTGATTGGGTACTGAAGGAATGTTGAAAACAACTGGCGGATAAGAGTCACAGTTTAATTGCGTCTACTCTGGAAGAGGGGAAAGTGCCTCAAGAATGGAAGAGTGCAAATGTGGTACCAATTTACAAGGGAGGAAACAGGGAAGAACCCCTGAATTATAGACCAGTGTCCCTAACCAGCATGGTCACAAAATTGTGCGAAAGAATTCAGAAAGATAGATTGGTAAAATATCTGGAAGAGATGAATATTTTGGCTGATAGTCAGTTTGGAATTAGAAGTGGAATGTCATGTGTTTCCAACTTGTTGAGTTTTTACTCAAGAGCGATTGACGTGCTACAGGAGAAAGATGGTTGGGTGGATTGTGTGTATTTAGATTTGGAGAAGGCCTTTGACAAAGTACCTCATAAGAGACTAATGTGGAAATTAGAGCATATAGGAGGACTGAAGGGGAACCTCCTGGAATGGATGAGAGACTTTTTGAGAGACAGACAAATGAGGACAGTAATAAAGGATATGATGTCTGGGTGGAGAGATGTAACAAGTGGAGTCCCACAGGGCTCGGTGTTGGCGCCTGTGATGTTCCTGATTTACGTAAATGATATGGTAGATGGAGTGAACAGTTATGCAAGTCTGTTTGCTGATGATGCATAGATCTTGAGGAAGGTAGAGGTCGTGGGGTATTGTAAAATGCTGCAGGAGGATCTGGATAGGATACACAATTTGAGCCGGATGTGGGAAATGAAATTTAACGTAAAGAAATGTAAAATATTGGAAATGGGTAAAAGTAGCAAGAGGCTATCATTGAATTATTTGATGGGTAATGAACCAATCACAAAAGCGAGAGAAGAGAAAGATGTGGGAGTGCTTGTCCAGGACAGTTTGTCACCTGAAAAACACATTAACAAGGCTATTAGAGAGATGTATAAACTCCTGACTAATATAAGAGTAGCTTTTCATTATATGGATGAGGAGATGATGAAAAAATTGATAATGGCCATGATTTGCCCCAGGTTAGAATATGCAGGAGTAGTGTGGTCCCCACACTAAAAGAAAGATATGAACAAGACTGAGAGAATACAAAGAACAGCAACCAAACTGGTCCCCAGTCTGGCAAATCTGTCATACAGAGAGAGGTTGGAAAAGCTGGATTTGCCTTCCTTAGAAGAAAGGAGAAAGAGAGGAGACATGATTGCAATGTTCAGGACCATGATGGGAGTAGATAAAATTGACAAAGAAGCTTTTTTTTTTAAGAGATAAGAGAGTAACACGAGGACACGGAATGAAACTGAAGAAACCAAGCTGCTTGAAGGATATAAAGAAATGTAGTTTTCCTTATAGATGTATAGGCCTCTGGAATAGCCTGGACAAAGAGATCGTCCACTTAACGAGTTTAATGCTAAATTTGACTTATTGAGAAACAGAGACGGGACCCCACGAGCGTAGCTCATTTCCTGTTTATCAGAATTAGGTAAATACAATTAGGTAAATACATGCACACGCAAACACACGCACGCACACACCTAGTCACTATCCCCCATCCACCCTGTACAGAACTTCACATGTCCTACAAGAACACCCTCACCTAACCCCTGCATTTGATTTTCTTTTTTTGTCAATTTTGCAGTAAATCGTGTATTCGTACTTACATTTTTTATATTTACCTGTTTTTATCACCCTGGTTGACCCTAATTACAATGTAATGTAACCTAAAAATATTCTTCAGTTCATTTTGTTAGGTATTTCTTGTGTTTGAGGATTTTTTTTAGAAAGGTTAGGTAGGTAACCAAGCATTCCCTCCAGAACACTTTTAATTTTTCACATAAACAAGTAACTTCATATTTCGACATTTCACACCGCGCGGTTTTGGTGGAATGTACCTCTGTCGAAGTATGAGGAAACACTGTAGTTTGTGTCGAGGGATGGCATCAAATGATTTACTTATGTCTGTTGTTGTAAAAAGTATACATTGTTTGGGCTTCATGGAGTTAATTCCATCAGGTGCATATTGTGTGAAGTTTGTTTGTTATGGGTTTGTGGAGTGTAGTGCTCTAAAGCTTGTGTTGTAAGGGAGAAATGGTGAAATGAGTTTTGACTTTGTTAGAACTTGCATCATGATCATCCAGACCTCGTTTCCCACCCTAGGAGAGGGTGAGGATGTTAGAATTAGGCATAGATTTATCTTGGATACAATGCTAAGTAGTGTTATGGGTCTGTATGAAGAAGGGTGTATTGGGTCCTTGTTTGGTTTAAAGGCAGTGATAATATTGTTCTATGTTTCCGAATATTGGGAGTGCTGCATTGTGCATATGAGGGGGGAGAGAGAGAGAGAGAGAGAAAGAGAGAGAGAGAGAGGAGGAGGAGGAGGAGGAGGAGGGGGGAGGTGTCTCTCAAACCTCTCCAGGATAAATTTTGAGTTTCTCCTCTATCACTGTCACCACCACCACTAAGTGTGCTCTCTTTACCAGTTCAGAGAGAGGGGGGGGAGGGCAGGGAGGCAAGTCTCTCAAACCTCTCCAGGATAAATTTTGAGCTTCTCCTGTACCACCACCACCACCACCACCACCACGAAGTGTGTACCCTTTACCTGTTCTGAGCATAGTTTTAGTAACATAAACTCTCTAATTAGTACAAAGAATATTGTCTGTTTAAATGCTAGAGTTTATCCCAGACACCAAGAAATAGCCTAGAGGTCGCACCACTGCTCTATATTTAGCCCAGAAACACACCCCGCAAATCCTTCAAACTTTATATTGGAAAGTAACTACAAATAATTACCAACATATTGGTAAATAGGTTGAATTATGTCTGTCAGTATATTTATTTACATTTTACATCAATATTTATGCAAAATGTAAGTCTGCCAAGGCGAGCTGGCGAGCTGAAGGCAGCACGGTTCCACTACCGTTAGCATGTTTTTGCTCTCAGTCCTGATTTGTTAAATTAATAGTTAAACTTTTTAAAAACTGGCTTTTGGATTATTAGGGTGTTTGAGCCTGTATGTAATAAAAATTATAATATTTTCCAATGTGGTAGGTGGGGGCGCTCACCATCCACTCACTTGATGTAGTGCTGCTCTCGGGTGTCTGCCCTTTCCTCTCCTCCATCCTTCTTTCCATCCATCTTCTTCTGTCTTTCTTTCCTTCATTCTTTCCTCTTTCTTCTGCCTGCCGGTGACTTTACACTCCCTCTTGTGTCTTTCTTTCCTTCATTCTTTCCTCTTCCTTCTGCCTGTGGGTGACTCTACACTGAGTGACAAGCCAAATGGTTTCCTGTACACCAGGAAACCATTTACTACGCTGAGTGGTAACCATATAACCAGATTTTGGCGCCTGGTGATTTAGTGGGTAATAATGGTGCTCCAATCGGATTGAGCCAGTGAAGGTTTATATTCAAGGGGTGGTTGGGGTTTATTGCTCACGTTGGGAAGAAAGATAGCTGCGATTATATCGGCATATGCTCCACAGGCAGGATTGGATGAATCAGAGAAAGATAGATTTTGGGATGATTTAATACGTGTATTGGGTGGTTTGCGGGATGATGAGATAGTGATTTTGGGAGGGGACTTAAATGGTCATGTAGGTGAAGCAGCACAAGGTTATGAAGGAGTGCATGGGGGATGTGCATATGGTCTAAGGAATGCAGAAGGGGAAAGGATACTCGAGTTTGGGGAGGCAATGGACATGATTGTGTGCAACACATATTTTAGGAAAAGATACAGTAGGTTAATTACGTATGAGTCTGGGGGAAATAGCAGTCAGATAGATTATTTTCTGGTTAGGAGGGCCGATAGGAGGTTAGTGAGGGATGTTAAAGTTATAGGAAGTGAGGAGTGTGTGCAGTAGCACAAACTATTGATTTGTGATTTGGTGCTTAAAGAACAAATGATGAAAAAGAGGACTTATGTACCTAGGAGGAAAATATGGAAGCTGAAAAACCAAGTAGTAAGGGATGCCTTCTATAGCAAGTTGAGGAGAGTGGTGGCTGAACAGGGAGCTGTAGACAGAGGCGTTAATGAACAGTACAGAGCCCTCAAGAACAATTTCTTGAGAGTTACTGATGTAACATGCGGTTGGACAAGAGGACTACCAAGACACAAAGTAACCTGGTGGTGGGATGAGGGTGTAAAAGCTGCAATTAAGGAGAAAAGAAGGCTTTTCCGGGAATGGAAGAAGGATGGTAGCAAAGAGGAATATTTGGCTGCCAAAAGTAGGGCTAGAAGAGAGGTATACAGGACAAAGTATGAGTCATAGAGACTATTACTTGATAACCTAAATCATGGGGAAAGGAAAAATATGATATTTAGGGTGGCAGGTCAAGTGAAGAGGGATAATCGGGATATTATAGGTGAGCAGTGTGTGAAGAATGATGAAGGAAGGGTAGTGGTGAACAGTGAGGATATTAAAGATGCATGGAGAGAGCATTATAACGGGTTGTTGAATGAGGAGTTTGACTGGGACAGGGAAGGTTTGGAGCCAGCAGATCTAGTGTCTGGCCCTTGGCCTTTGATTGATGCTGCTACTGTGAGTGAGGCAATAGGCAGGATGAGGGTGGGGAAGGCAGCAGGTGTGTCTGGGTTGACTGCCGAAATGTTGAAGGCCTCAGGCGATATAGGGGTGAGTTTAGTCACTGACCTGATAAATAGGATTATTTATGAGTGTGTTGTCCCAGATGATTGGCTGAAGAGTGTAATTGTAAATGTGTATAAAGGGAAGGGTGATGCCTTGGAAACAGGAAATTATAGAGGTATAAAGCTTTTAGATCAGATAATGAAGGTAATGGAGAGAGTTTTAGAAGGTATGATTAGAGAAAGAGTGAATATTGATGAGATGCAGTTTGGGTTTATCCCAGGTAGGGGGACCACTGATGCCATATTCATTGTTCGACAGCCTCAAGAAAAATATATTGGTAGGAGAAGGGATCTTTATTTTGTTTTTGTTGATTTGGAAAAGGCCTTTGACAGAGTCCCTAGAGAGGTGGTGAAGTGGGCAATGAGAAAGCTTGGCTTGGAGGAGTGGCTGGTTAGGGTGGTTATGGCCTTGTATGTGGGTGCTCACACCCAGGTAAGAGTGAATGGAGATTTGAGTGATGAGTTTTCCGTGAATGTTGGTGTGCATCAGGGGTCAGTCTTGAGTCCCATGTTGTTTATCATGGTACTTGAAGCCCTTTCACGTGACTTTAGAAACGGACTCCCTTGGGAGTTGTATGCTGATGATTTGATGTTGATTGCAGAGAACGAAAGGGAGGCGGAGGAAAGGTTTAGGAAGTGGAGAGATGGTATAGGGCACAAGGGTTTAAGGGTAAATGCAGATAAAACAAAAGTGATGATATCTAGGGTTGGTGGCGGTACTGTCAAAGACGAGGGAGAGTGGCCATGTGCAGTTTGCCACAAGGGCGTGGGAAGTAATTCCATCTTGTGCGGTGTGTGTGATAAATGGGTGCATAAGAGATGTAGTGGTATCAGAGGTAGACTGCGAGATAATGCTGATTTTATGTGTACGGCGTGTCGGGGTGAGCAGGTGGAGATTGTCAGACGTGAAAGGATTGAACTTGCTGGTGAATCTCTTGACTGTGTGGAAGAGTTTTGTTATTTGGGAGACATGTTGTGTGCTGGAGGTGGGGCTGGAGTTAGCTCTGTGGCTAGGGTGAGAAGTGGTTGGAAGAAGTTCTGGGAGCTCTTGCCTCTCCTGACATTGAGAGGACTCTCCCTACGTGCTAAGGGGTCTTTGTATGCAGCATGTGTTACTAGTGTAATGCTGTATGGTAGTGAGACCTGGGCAGTGAAGGAGGAAGATATTCGCCGGCTCAGACGTACAGAAATGACAATGATTAGGTGGATGTGCAGTGCGTCCCTGCGTCCAAGGCCTGGAGGGAGTGGGTTTATGATAGAAGTGTTGAGAGGTAGGATGGGACTGGAGTGTATTGGTGTTGTGATGAAGAGAGGTAGATTGAGGTGGTTTGGACATGTGGAGAGGATGGGGGATGATAATTGGGTGAGGAAAGTGAGAAGTGTTAATATTGGGGGTGGGGTTATGAGGGGTAGACCGAGAAAGACATGGGATGAAGTCATTAAGAGTGACCTTAGGGTTAAGGGACTGAACAGGGAGGCTGCAATGGATCGTGCAGCATGGAGAGCCGCCATTAGGTGACCAAGGCTGACACATGCAAGCATGTTGGAGCCTTTAAAAATGAAAACGAAAATGTAATGCCACTCAGGGATGAGTGAGGGTGGTCACTCTCATCTTAAATGCCAGGACCAACTTGCCTAGCCCTGGGCTCCTACACTCCTCATGGGGCAATGTGGGATTGGATGGATGGAAAAGCGCTGATTTGGTGTTGATTTGGTAAATTTGTAACACCCCTGGAAAATGATTTTCATTTCAGGCCTCACTAAGACTACTGTGGTGCCAGCCAGCAGCACTGGTCACTTCTGTGAAGTATTTGTTTAAAAATAATGCAGTATATTTATGAAAAAAAGAAAAAAAAAGAAAAAAAAAAAAAGAATCTATGCCTGTTGTTATAAAGTACAGTACATACTTCTTGTATAGAATGGCATCATTAGCACAGTGTAGTCAGTTGAAAAAACCTAGTTTATGGTTTAGTGTCTTGTGAACAACAGATAGGTATCATGTAAGGATATTTTTTTAGAACTGTGTTTGTTATAAGCAGCTTGAAACTGTTACAAATACAGTATTGAAATGACATTGTACTGTATAAATCTTTGCTTAAGTTTATCACATTTATTGGATTATTTACGATACAAATGAAAGACTGTGTGAATGAGATTCGTAAGCACTGGCAGTTTAAGCTCCTGGAAGTTCCTTTTCTTCATTATACATCAGGGTCATTGTATGTGGAAGTTACAAGTAAAACATGTACACCAGCACACTAGGATAAATACAAAATTATTGTTTGTCGTAGATTTGTGCTGTTGCAGTATTGTATTGGAATTTGGCACCAAATCCAACCATAATCTGGTTTAGCTTTCTGTATCTGTTGCACTGGAAGTAAGGTAAAAATTTCAATCTTTATTTTATATATACAGTAAATGTATTTATTTATATTTTCCCAGGTCATACTTAAGGGTTGACCACTCATTCAGAAATTTTGTTTTTTGTTAGTAAAGCCTATGAGGATCAGATTTTGGCCAATTTGAGCCAAGCTGAGCCAGTTTGAGGAAGTCATGCCATTTAAATACTTTTTCTATCTTAATCTGTTTCGTGAGCAGAGCAATGACTACCCAAGATTCATAACTGATCATACTTTTTTTTTTTTTTTTTTCCTTGCTGTTGGTGATTGACTTCTTTTAATTTTGGGGGCCTTTAGCGTAGACAACTTTACCTTGTCAAGTTCTTAGTAATGAAAACACATGTAGACTGATATCTGAAAAAACCTTAGTTCTTAGATTTTTGTTGAAAAAAAATTTGTTACTTTAACCTCCTTTTGACATGTCCATGATCTTTACTAAGTAGGTTTTACTTTGGCTTCCTAGTGCAGTACCAGAAGAAGGTATACAGGGCAAGATGTGAGTCTCAGGGACTTTTACTGGATTACCTGTATAGTGCCAAAAGGAAGCATATGATACTTAAGGTGGCAGATCAGATGAAGAGGGAAAACAGGGACATCATAGGTGAGCAGTGTATGAAGGGTGCCGAAGGAAAGGTAGTGGTAGACTGTAAGATTATTAAAAACACCTGAAGAGAGAATTATAACCAGCTGCTAAATGAGGAGTTTGACTTGAACTGGGAAGGTTTGGAGTCTGTGTATCCAGTGTTTGGCCCTTGACCTTTGATATTGCTGTGAGCAGAGCAATAGGAATGATGCAGTTGGGTGGTGGGTGTGTTTGGGTTTACTGCTGAAATGTTGAAGGCCTTAGGAAATATAGGAGTAGGTTTAGTCACTGATTTGGCAAATTTGACCATAATATCAGTGTGCTGTTCCAGGTGACTGGCTGAAGAATGTGATTTTGAATGTGTATAAGGGGAAGGGTGATGACATGGAAAGAGGAAAATATAGAAGCATAAAACTTTTGGACCAGATAATGAAGATAATGGAGAAAATCCTAGAAGATATGATAAGGGAAAGAGTGAATATTGATGAGATGCAGTTTGGGTTTATGCCAGGCAAAGGGACTACTGATGCCATATTCAGTGTCTGACAGCTTCAGGAAAATTATATAGGAAAGAAAAAGGAGCTGTATACTGTTTTTGTTGATTTGCAGAAGGCCTTTAGACAGAGTGGTAGGTGGTGGCAACCATCATCCACTCACTTAATGTAGAGCTGCCTACTTCTTCCTTAGCCTTTATCATTCTTTTTCTGTGCCTGCCCTCCTCTCTTCCTGTTTCTCCCATCTTTCGTGTCGCTTCTTATTGTTTTTCTTTCCTTTACAGGTGACTTTACATTGAGTGACAAGCCAAATGGTTTCCTGTAAGTCAAGAAGCCATTTACAATGCTGGGTGGTAACCATATAACCAAACCATACATGCTCCCTACGTGTCAACAAGTGGGTTGGTGGAGGATTAGTGCCTCTTCCCGTAAAACACATAACTCAAAGTCAAATGGCCACCCCTTAGGGAATTATGGTGTCTGGCAATAGATAGATAAATAGACCTTAAACAGAGTTCTTAGGGAAGTGGTGAAGTGGGTAGTGAGAAAGCTTGGGATCGAGGAGTGGTCGCATAGAGTAGCCTTATATGTGGGTGTCGCACCCATTTGAGAATGAATGAAGGGTTATGTGATAAGTTTTCCATGAGTGTTGTCATGCATCATGGGTCAGTCTTGAGCCCCTTATTGTTTGTCATGGTGCTTGAAGCTCTCTCATGTGACTTTAGAAATGGACTCCCATGGGAGGTATTGTATGCCGATGACATGATGTTGATCACAGAGAATGAAAGGGAGGTGAAGGAAGGATTTTGAAACTGGAGAGATGGAATGGGGCACAAAGGTTTGAAAGTAAATATAGGTAAAACAAAAGTGATGATTTCTTTAGTCTGGTGGCAGTACTGTCAAAGCAGAGGGAGTGTGGCCATGTGCAGTTTTCCACAAGAATGTGGGAAGTAACTCGTAACTCCATCATTGTTTATGATAAGTGGGTGCATAAGAGACGTTGTGGTATTAGAGATAGGGTGCAATATAATGCTGATTTCATTTAAGCAGTGTGTCGGGGAGAGCTTGTAGAGATTATCAGGTATGAAAGAATTGATCTTGCTGGAGAATCTTTAGAGTGTGTGGAGGAGTTTGTTATTTGAGAGACATGCTGTATGCTGGAGGTGGGGCTAGGATAAGGGATGGGTGGAGAAGTTCAGGGAGCTATTTCCTCTCCTACCATTGAGAGCCCTCTCCCTTTGTGCCAAGGGGTCCCTGCATGTTAAGAGTGTAATTTTGTACGGGCAGTAAAGGAAGAGGATATTCATAGGCTGAAATGTATAGAAATGACAGTGATTAGATGGATGTGTAATGCATCCTTGAATGTGAGGCCTGGGGAGCTAGGATTGGGACTGAAAAGTTGAGAGGATGGATGTGACTTGAATATATTGATGTTTGGGATGAGAAGGGCTAGACTGAGGTGATGTGGGCAGGTTGAGAGGATAGAAGATGGCAGTTGGGTACTGAAGGTGAGAGGTGGGATTGTTGAAGGTAGAAATGCACGAGGCAGTCAAAAAATGGCTTAGGGTGAGCTTATAGATTGTAATCACAGGGATAAGGAACTGATAGAAGAGGCTACCAGAGATAGAGCAACATGGAGAGCTGCCATAAGTGACCAAGGCTGATATATGGAAGCATGTTGAACCCTTTATAATGATGTGATATGATACCATTAGATGGTTTTATGTAGCAGAGGAAGAACTCCTGTAGACAAAGGGCTAATAGCTTATTCATTGACTTTTTCATATTCAGTACACTCACGAACACAAGCACAATAGAACATGGAAATTATCAGACAAAGAGGGGTTCAAAAATGTTTGGATTAGGAGAGATGCAGTTGAGGAAGAAAGAGCCAAAATAAAGGAGTTAGTAAAGGAAGCAAAGGCGCTAACAGAGAACGGAGGAAGAGAAGACATTGCTTTATTGGAGAGTTATGGATCAGAAATTGAGGAAGTGGTACCGAAGGAGAGAAGAGGGCATAAAAAAACAACAAAAACGTTTGAAAGTGACATATACTAATGTCGATGGTTTAATATCGATAAGGTTAGAAATCAACGATTTCTTGAGGGTACATGAACCTAATGTTATGAACTTTGTACAGACCGAGTCAAGAGAAGATATTGATGTCCATATGGGAGATGGTAAATACAAGCTGTGGAGAAGAGACAGAAAAGAAAAAACAGGAGGAGGAGTGATGATAGCAGTGAAGAACAACATAAATGTTCATACTGTGGAAGTGGAGAGGGTAGGGCTGAAATGATAAATATGAAATTAGAAACTGGAGAGAATGGTAAGAGAGATATGGCAGTAGTGTATGTTCCCCCTAAGACAAGAGCATGGAATGATGATGAATACCAGGAGATGTTGTCAGACATGGCTAATTATCTACAGAAAGTGATTGAGAAAAGCAACAATATAATTTTAATGGGTGACTTTAATTGTAAAGAGGTGAACTGGGAGGAATGGGACTCAGGAGGCAGTGAAGATTTGTGGGGCACTATATTGTTAAAGATAATAATGAATAATGTGATGACACAGTGGATCAAAGAAGAGACATGATTCCATGGTGAGGACACACCAGCAAGATTAGATTTACTGCCAACCAAAGAACCCGGTGTAATTGAATCTTTGAAATATCTGTGTCCTGTAGAAAAAAGTGATCATGTGGTCATTGAGTTCCAGATGATACTAGGGAATGTGGTGCCAAGAGACGAGCTTTATAGGCAAGGAAGATACAACCTTGGGAAAGGAAACTTTACAGGATTGAGAAAATTTTTCGAAAATGCAGCCTGGAGAAAATTCAGAGAAGCGAGAGATACAGAGGAAGTGCGATATCTTTCTAGACCTCTATAATTCGGGAGTGGAAAAATATGTGCCAAGAGTAAGGGGGAAAGAAAACAGGAAAAAGAAGTGGTTTAATAGAAGGTGTATGATAAAAGAGAGGGACGTGGCATGGAACAACTGGAGAAAGAGAGGTAATAACAGAACAAAGGAAGAATATAAAGGAACTAGAAATAAATATAAAAGAATACGTAGAGAGGAAGAAAGGAACTTCGAAAAAGGTATAATAGACAAATTAAGGATGAACCCAAACTGTTTTATACATTTGTCAGTGGAAAATTGAAACAAAAGGAAGGAATCACCAAACTGAAAGGAGATGGAGAGATCTATAAAGATGCAGTAGTGCAAGCTGAAATAATGAATAAATGTTTCCAATCGGTTTTTGCTAATGAAAGGGAGTTTGTGAAAGGTGAGGGAGTGACTAGAAATGTAGTAATAAAAGATATAAAAGTGGAAGTACAGGAAGTGTATTAATTACTGGAAACTCAGGATGTAAGGAAAGCCCCAGGACCAGATGGAATCTCTGATTGGGTACTGAAGGAATCAGAAAACAACTGGCAGATAAGATTTACAGTTTAATTGTGTGTTCTCTGGAAGAGGGAAAGTGCCTCAAGAATGGAAGAGGGCAAATGTGGTACCAATTTATAAGGGAGGAAACAGGGAATACCGTATTTCGCGGCACGTAAGATGCACTTTTTTGTCTCAAAGTTACCTTAAAATATCCCCATGCGTCCTGCACGCTAGACTAAGGCAGGTTAGTCTGGCTCCATTGAGAAGAAACTCTTATAAAGATGATCATCTCACTGCTTAGCAACCACAGGTGTTTTCTACAGTAGGCAGACTTGATTTTATTTTTAAAAATAATATACACTAGTGTGTATATGCAGCAGATTTAAGAAACACACGAGATCAGAAACACACAAAACTTTCGCGGGTTTGTTTACAGCTCAACTGGCTAACATCGTGAAGATATTTAACGGCTTAGCAATTTAACAGTTTAGCATCCGCACTATTCCAGCAAGCTAACGTACATGATCACTGGTGAACTGTCTGCTAACCTTCTGAAAGGTAATCATGACCACTTTGCTTGCCATCCATTCACTAACTGGCAAAGCAATCATACTGGAGAGATGCTGGCTAGTGAAAGTGAAACTGCCAAGTCATCAAAACAGACTTTCGTCACGTATGGAAATTCAGTAACCCTAATTAGGTCAGTTACTTTTGTGACATTTTGTGAGTCTATATATGCAGCAGATATTAAAACACGCAAGTTCAAGAACACAAAGCATTCATGGTTTGTTTTCAGCTCAACTGGCCAATACCGTCAAGGGGTTTAGCGGTTTAGCAACTTAGCAGTTTAGCGTCTAGCGTACACCCTACTCTAGCAAGCTAACGTGCTCACTGGTGAACTGTCTGCTAACCTTCTGAAAGGCAGTCATAACCACTTTGCTTGCCATCCACTTACTAACTAGCAAAGCAGTCATACTGGAGAGATGCTGGCAAGCAAACCTGACGAGTCATCAGAATTGATTTTTGTCGCATATAGAAATTCATTCACCCTCATATGGTTGGCTTCTCTTAGTGACATTTTGTTTCATGCCTGACAAGAGTATCATAGAAGTGAACAGTCTTATTATACCAATAGCGAAAAACAGGAAAAACAGTTGCAACATTAAACAGTACTGCCTGAAGTTACAGCTTCACTTTTTCAGCCACGTCAAGTACTTTAGCAATGTCTATGCAACTCAGGGCACACCCAGTTACAGTATTTTGTTATGAAAATAGGATAAAATTCACTGAGTAGCATAACTGATGCAATATCTGAAATAGCAGTGCCTGACGGGCATTCATATCAGCGTCCGCCATTTCTGCTGTATTCTTAGCAGACGAAACGATCAGAATGATTGACAGCGTTCACTCTCTGCATCTCTGCTGCCTAAGCAAAGCTCTCACGATCGGCAATGGGGATTATTTAGGCTGTAACGTCCAAATTGGTTAGGTTAGGTTAGGTTGTAAAGTCGTTTGCCATTTTGGACGTTACGGCCGAAACGACCAGAATCCTAAGGTGTAGGTGAGAGTTTGGTGTAGGTGTAGTTAAGGAAGTAGGAGTGGGAAGAGTCAGGCTAGGGAACTGATAATCCGCTTATTATAATCCCTTCAGCCCAGCAATGTATTTTATAGGGTAGTTTATTCATGCTGGCCATATGATTTTATTCATTTCAGGAAACATGTACTTAGGAGGTTAATGTGGGCTGTATCAAATGCCCCAAGTCTGAATATCGCCTGTGCTCAGTTAAAACGATTGCCAAGTTAAAATCGTATGAAGTGTGGTATAAGCAATTCAATGGATGGTACTGAGGACCATTTACTGTATGAGAGTGACAGTGAAACAGTGATGATGACCGTGGTGATGACTTCCAGTGATGCGTCAGGACTTGGGGGAAGTAGTGATGAATTCTAAGGATTTGAAGATGAGTGAAATTTTCACCATGTCAGTAATATGAAGTGAATATAGGTTTTAGGTGATCATGACAGATGCAACCATGGAAAATTTAGGATCAGTGGTGCTGTACACCTTTAGTCTTGCACTGACGATGTTTGGATGAATAAATTGTTTGAGATGTTTCATGTCCTTAAGTGATGATATTTATATTGAACAACCAAATACATTTTGATGTTTTTGGCATATAATAAAGCCACTGGGTACTCCAAAACTGACTGATGTAAATGTTTCAGAGGCGAGCGAATGTTGCATGTGGTGTGTACATGTGTGCGTGTGTGTGTGTGTACCATAGCGACTAGGAGGCAGCAGTGTTAAGACCAAAAATGGATGTTTTCACAGTACTCGAATGTTCTGAGATGGATGTCTGTTTTTAGCAAATTCTGGTAATAGAAATATGCATTTTTAATTGTTGATGCTGCAAGGAAAACAGCTGACAGTAAGGGAGTGATACTGGGAGAAGAGGGTAGAGACAGTTGTCTAACGCTCGGGATGCAGCAGTGTTGCTAAGGGATAGTTTCACCATTCTCGACATGTTTTGAGATGAATGTCTGTTTTTAGTAAATTGTGATCAGTGAAGAACGTATTTTTAAATGTTGATGCTGCAAGGGAAACATCGCTGACAGTGAGGAAGTGATACTGAGAGGAAGGGGTAGAGACTGCTGTCTAGCGACTGGGAGGCAGCAGTGTTACTAAGGTGTAACAATGGATGTTTTCACCATACTCAATATGTTTTGAAATGAATGTTTATAGTAAATTATGATCAGTGAAGCATACATTTTTAATTGTTGATGCTGCAAGGCAAACATAGCTGACAGTGAAGGAGTGATACTGAGAGAAGAGAGTAAAAACAGCTGTCTATCCTGTTCCCAAGCGGCCTTGCTATATTGAACTTTGGTTGTAAAACATTGTAATTTGTGTATTTACAAGTGCTACCTTTTTATATTATTTGTGGAGGTAATTACAAGTTAGTTAGAGTGCATGATTAATGATGGTAGTAGTCTGATATTGTGCTTGAGTCAAGGCAATGTGAGGAAATTCCGTAACAGATGTGGAATATGACGGGGTTCTTTTAGGATAAATGAACTGATGTGAACATTCATTGTATTTTATGTTTTCGTCAGTGAATGAAAGAATAGAGTTTATTGACTTCATTTGTGGTTTTAAATTCATAAAATATTAAAAACAGTGTTTATATCAGTTTACTGATACATATTTATCAACAAAGTTGAGATGGCCTCGTGGTTTGAAGTCACGTTTTGTTAAGACGGGGTTTTGTTTTCTCTTTTCCTGTATCATTCTTTGTACATAAAAGAAGAAACTAAAGGATGATGAGCAGTACTGAATAGATTCTGAAAGATGAGTGTTGTATCTAAGTGATAGTGGCTCATATCAGTCATGTTTTGTCAAGAAGGGGCATTGTTTTCTTTTCCTGTACCATTCTTTGTATTTAAAAAAAAGAAACCAAAGGCTGATGATCAGTAATGAATAGATTCTGAAAGGTGAGTGTGTATCTGTGTGGTAATGGCTCTTATCAAGAAACCTTACTGCAGTCTTGGTTGGGGCAAACTTTTTTTTCACAGAACTGCCCTGCCAGAATTAGGGTGCGTCTTTCACAATGCTGCGTCTTACATGCCGCGAAATACGGTAATCCCTGAATCATAGGCCAGTGTCCCTAACTAGCATGATCGCAAAATTGTACGAGAGAACCCTGAAAGACAGATGGGTAAAATATCTGGAAGAGATGAAAATTTTGGCTGGTAGTCAGTTTGGATTCAGAAGTGGAAGGTCATATGTTTCCAACTTGTTGAGCTTTTACTCAAGAGCACTTAACGTGCTACAGGAGAGAGATGGTTGGGTGGATTGTGTGTACAGTGCTCGTCAGAAGTATGGGGCGCCCTGTGTCCCTCCTGAGAAACAAACCTTTCAACATTGAAAAAACATATAAATAATGCATTTTATTTACCTTTAGTGCTTCGTAGGGTAGCCTTTATGTTTCTTCACGGACCTGAGACGTCTTGGAAGTGAAAGGGCAAGGCTCCTGAGGTGCTGGAGCGGTATTTTGTCCCAGGAGTCACGAATGGCGGCTTCCAGCTTAGGCAGAGAGCTCACGTCCTTCCCTTGGAGACTCTTCTTTACGAGGTACCAGAGGTTTTCAATCGGGTTGAGGTCTGGGCTATTTCCTGGCCAGTCTGTCATGAATGATACCTCGCAGTCACGAAGCCAATTGGTGACCGATTTGGCCTTGTGAGCAGGTGCACCGTCCTGCTGAAACACTCGTGCACCTGTTAGCTCGAAGGAGTCTGGTAAATGATCACACAGAAGCTCCAGGTAAACATCCTGATTCACTCTGAGGTTCTTGGGAAGTACAACAAGCTTCCTCAAACCCTTCCCTGAAAAACAACCCCATACCATGAGTGAATCAGGATGTTTAACTGTGCTTTCTACATACCGTGGGTCAAGTGGGTCACTACCTTTGCATGCTCCTCTGTTACAGGTAACACTAAACGTTGCCTCATCAGACCACAACACTGACAACCATTGCTCCTCACCCCAATTTAGATATTTATTAGCAAAGGCAAGCCTACGAATTCTCTGGCTGCTAGAGAGAAGAGGCTTTTTCACAGGCCTGTGACTTGTGTAACCAAGCTCATGCACCCTACGAGACACTGTTCTCACTGACACCTCACCAAACACTTCCGGGTTGCTCTCCTTAATTTTCCTTGCACTCACACAAGGATTAAACTCCACTGCACTTTTTAAAACATTAACAGACCTTGGGGAAGTTTTCCTAGGCCTACCAGACCTCGGTTTCTTTGTGGGAACTTCACCACTGTTTTCCTCCCGAAACCGCGCACACCAACGACGCACTGTCGATCGTGCCACACCAATCAATTCACTAATTTCCTTTGTCTGGTGGCCTGCCTCCTTTAGAGCAATGATCTGGGATATGATTTCACTCGATAGTTCACGGGTAGGTGCCATAACAAAGTTTTGAAGGCCAAAACACTGCGGGACACTCGGTAAAAAATGGCGCAATTTGAGAGGGACACTCGGTGGAGTTCCTCTCTCTCAGGCAGCCCGTGGGCGACTGAGGCGGGAACCAACCAGCGCGTCAGAAGGCCTCAGGCTACCGTGACGTCATGCTCGGAGCTCAAACTTGTGGCTCAATTCTTACCCCCAAAAATGGGTGATTCTTTTTGGGCCATAAGTATTGCGCGCCCGGCGGACAACGCTGAATACTTCTGACGAGCACTGTATTTAGATTTGGAGAAGACCTTCGACAAGGTACCCCATAAGGGACTAATGTGGAAACTAGAGCATATAGGAGGACTCAAGGGAAAATTCCTGGAATGGATGAGAGACTTTTTGAGAGACAGACAAATGAGGACAGTAGTAAAGGACAGGATGTCTGGATGGAAGGAAGTAACAAGTGGAGTCCCACAGGGCTCGGTGTTGGCGCCAGTAATGTTCCTGATTTACGTAAATGATATGGTAGATGGAGTGAACAGTTATGCAAGTCTGTTTGCTGATGATGCAAAGATCTTGAGGAAGGTAGAGGCAGAAGAGGACTGTAAAATGCTGCAGGAAGATCTGGATAAGATACATGATTGGAGCCAGATGTGGGAAATGAAATTCAACGCAAAGAAATGTAAAATATTGGAAATGGTTAAAAGTAGCACTGAATTATTTGATGGGTAATGAACCAATCACAAAAGCGAGAGAAGAGAAAGATTTGAGAGTGCTGGTCCAGGATAGTTTGTCACCTGAAAAACATATTAACAAGACAGTGAGTGAGACGTATAAGCTCTTGACTAACATAAGAGTAGCATTTCATTACATGGATGAGGAGATGATGAAGAAATTGATAATGGCCATGATCTGCCCCAGGTTAAAGTATGCAGCAGTAATGTGGTCCCCACACAAAAAGAAAGTTATAAACAAGATTGAGAAAATACAAAGAACAGCAACCAGGATGGTTCCCTGTATGGCAAATCTGTGGTACAGAGAGAGGTTGGAAAAGCTGGATTTGCCTTCCTTAGAGGAAAGGAGAGAGAGGGGCGACATGATTGCAGTGATCAGGACCATGATGGGCGTAGATAAAACTGACAGAGAAGATCTGTTTGTATGGAATGAGAGAGTAAGAAGAGGACACAGAATGAAATTGAAGAAGCCAAGCTGCTTGAAGGATATCAAGAAATATAGTTTTCCTTTTGGATGCATAGACCTGTGGAATAGCCTGGACATAGAGATCATCCATTCAAAAAACTTAAATGAGTTTAAAGCAAAATTTGACTTATTTAGAAACAGAGATGGGACCCCACGAGCGTAGCTCATTTCCTGTATATCACAGTTGAATAAATACAATTAGGTAAATACATAATATTATTCTCCTGCGCTTGTTCTAAGTATTCAGTTTTTACTGAACCTTTCTTCTCCATATACAGTATACAGTCAACCCTTGTTATATGACTGCTCACTGTGCGATAAATGGCTATAACAATAATTTAAAAGTTTTACCCTTTTTCGAATTAATGATAAAAAATTGGCCATAGTTTTGCTAAAACTATAATTGTGATGGTCACCTCCAAGAATCTTGAGCAGCTGCGATGACACATGCAAGCCAACAGTCAGCTGTCTTAGCCTACATGGCTGCCCAGTGTTTACATTCGCTGTGATTGTCTTCCTTTTGTTCCATTTCGTGCATGAAAGTCCATTGAAACACCATGGTTATCGCCAGATAACTGGAAGTGCTTAACAAATAGTGCAGTGTGCAATATTAAGTGAAGTTATAACTTTGTGTGTGTGTGAAATACTGAAATTTGTGACTTGGAAATTGCATCAACCTTAAGTACACAGCCTCCCCAGTCAACTGATGACGAGGCCTCCCATCAACTGATTGTGTCAAGATGGCCGCCCAGTGTTTACATTTGCTGTGATCATCTGCCTTTCTTTCCATTTTGTGCATGAAAGGTCCCTAAACACCATTGCTAATTCCAGGTAACAGTGCAGGTGCTTAACAAATTGTGCAGTTTGCGATATTAAGTGAAGTGATAACTTTTTGTGTGAAATACTGAATCTTGTGACTTGGAAGTGATGTCTGGCAAGCATGCTACCCCTAATGGAAAGCATGGTGCTACTGAGGGATGCTGAGGGCAAACCTAAAAGAGTAAGGTTTTTTATATTTTAGATTTTTTTTACCCCTGGGGGTAGGGGGTTTCAAGAATACTCCCCCAGTATCCCTGCTTGTCGTATGAGGCTACCAAAAGGGTTGGTGGTGGGTTAGTGCCCCACCCCGTAAAAAGAATACCGTATTTCGCGGTATATGAGACGCACTTTTTTGTCTCAAAGTTACCTTAAAATATCCCCATGCGTCCTGCACGTTAGACTAAGGCAGGTTAGTTAGGCTTCACTGAGAAGAAACTCTTATAAAGATGATCATCTCAGTGCTTAGCAACCACAGGTGTTTTCTACAGTATGCAGACTTAATTTTATTTTTAAAAATAATATACACTAGTGTGTATATGCAGCAGATTTAAGAAACACCCGAGATCAGAAACACATAAAACTTTCGCGGGTTTGTTTACAGCTCAACTGGCTAACATCGTGAAGATATTTAGCGGTTTAGCAATTTAACAGTTTAGCATCCGCACTATTCCAGCAAGCTAACGTACATGATCACTGGTGAACTGTCTGCTAACCTTCTGAAAGGCAATCATGACCACTTTGCTTGCCATCCATTCACTAACGAGCAAAGCAATCATACTGGAGAGATGCTGGCTAGTGAAACTGCCAAGTCATCAAAACAGACTTTCGTCACGTATGGAAATACAGTAACCCTAATTAGGTCAGTTAGTTTTGTGACATTTTGTGAGTGTATATATGCAGCAGATATTAAAACACGCAAGTTCAAAAACACAAAGCATTCACGGTTTGTTTTCAGCTCAACTGACCCATACCGTCAAGGGGTTTAGCGGTTTAGCAACTTAGCAGTTTAGTGTCTAGCATACACCCTACTCTAGCAAGCTAACGTGCTCACTGGTGAACTGTCTGCTAACCTTCTGAAAGGCAATCATGACCACTTTGCTTGCCATCCATTCACTAACTAGCAAAGCAATCATGCTGGAGAGATGCTGGCTAGTGAAACTGCCAAGTCATCAAAACAGACTTCGTCACGTATGGAAATTCAGTAACCCTAATTAGGTCAGTTACTTTTGCGATATTTTGTGAGTGTATATATGCAGCAGATATTAAAACATGCAAGTTCAAGAACACAAAGCATTCACGGGATTGTTTTCAGCTCAACTGGCCAATACCGTCAAGGGGTTTAGCGGTTTAGCAACTTAGCAGTTTAGTGTCTGGCGTACACCCTACTCTAGCAAGCTAACGAAGTTACAGCTTCACTTTTTCAGCTAAGTGAAGTACTTTAGCAATGTCTATGCAACTCAGGGCACACCCTATTACAGTATTTTGTTATGAAAATAGGATAAAATTCACTGAGTAGCATAACTGATGCAATATCTGAAATAGCAGTGCCTGACGGGCATTCATATCAACGTCCGCCATTTCTGCTGTATTCTTAGCAGACGAAGCGATCAAAATGATTGACAACGTTCACTCTCTGCATCTCTGCTGCCTAAGCAAAGCTTTCATGATCGGCAATGGGGATCATTTAGGCCGTAACGTCCAAATTTGTTAGGTTAGGTTAGGTTGTAAAATCGTTTGCCATTTTGGACGTTACGGCCGAAACGACCAGTGTAGGTGAGAGTTTGGTGTGGGTGTAGTTAAGGAAGTAGAAGTGGGAAGAGTCAGGCTAGGGAACTGATAATCTGCTTATTATAATCCCTTCAGCCCAGCAATGTATTTTATAGGGTAGTTTATTCATGCTCGCCATATGATTTTATTCAGTTCAGGAAACATGTACTTAGGAGGTTAATGTGGGCTGTATCAAATGTCCCAAGTCTGAATATCGCCTGTGCTCAGTTAAAACGATTGCCAAGTTAAAATCGTATGAAGTGTGGTATAAGCAATTCAGTGGATGGTACTGAGGACCATTTACTGTATGAAAGTGACAGTGAAACAGTGATGATGACTGAGGTGATGACTTCCAGTGATGCTTCAGGACTCGGGGGAAGTAGTGATGAATTCTCAGGATTTGAAGACGAGTGAAATTTTCACCATGTCAGTAATATGAAGTGAATATAGGTTTTAGGTGATCATGACAGATGCAACCATGGAAAATTTAGGATCAATGGTGCTGTACACCTTTAGTCTTGCACTGACGATGTTTGGATGAATAAATTGTTTGAGATGTTTCATGTCCTTAAGTGATGATATTTATATTGAACAACCAAATACATTTTGATGTTTTTGGCATATAATAAAGCCACTGGGTACTCCAAAACGGACTGATGTAAATGTTTCAGAGGTGAGCGAATGTTGCATGTGGTGTGTACATGTGTGCGTGTGTGTGTGTGTACCATAGCGACTACGAGGCAGCAGTGTTAAGACCAAAAATGGATGTTTTCACAGTACTCGAATGTTTTGAGATGGATGTCTGTTTTTAGCAAATTCTGGTAAGAGAAATATGCATTTTTAATTGTTGATGCTGCAAGGAAAACAGCTGACAGTAAGGGAGTGATACTGGGAGAAGAGGGTTGAGCCAGTTGTCTAGCGCTTGGGATGCAGCAGTGTTGCTAAGAGATAGTTTCACCATTCTCGACATGTTTTGAGATGAATGTCTGTTTTTAGTAAATTGTGATCAGTGAAGAACGTATTTTTAACTGTTGATGCTGCAAGGGAAACATCGCTGACAGTGAGGAAGTGATACTGAGAGGAAGGGGTAGAGACTGCTGTCTAGCGACTGGGAGGCAGCAGTGTTACTAAGGTATAACAGTGGATGTTTTCACCATAGTATGTTTTGAAATGAATCTTTATAGTAAATTATGATCAGTGAAGCATGCATTTTTAATTGTTGATGCTGCAAGGCAAACATAGCTGACAGTGAAGGAGTGATACTGAGAGAAGACAGTAAAAACAGCTATCCTGTTCCCAAGCAGCCTTGCTATATTGAACTTTGGTTGTAAAACATTGTAATTTGTGTACTTACAAGTGCTACCTTTTTATATTATTTGTGGAGGTAATTACAGGTTAGTTAGAGTGCATGATTAATGATGGTAGTAGTCTGATATTGTGCTTGAGTCAAGGCAATGTGAGGAAGTTCCGTAACAGGTGTGGAATATGACGGGGTTCTTTTAGGATAAATGAACTGATGTGAACATTCATTGTATTTTATGTTTTCATCAGTGAATGAAAGAATAGAGTTTGTTGACTTCATTTGTGGTTTTAAATTCATAAAATATTAAAAACAATGTTTATATCAGTATACTGATACATATTTATCAACAAAGTTGAGATGGCCTCGTGGTTTGAAGTCAGGTTTTGTTAAGACGGGGTTTTGTTTTCTTTTCTCTTTTCCTGTATAGTTCTTTGTACATAAAAGAAGAAACTAAAGGATGATGAGCAGTACTGAATAGATTCTGAAAGGTGAGTGTGTATCTAAGTGATAGTGGCTCATATCAGTCACGTTTTGTCAAGAAGGGGCATTGTTTTCTTTTCCTGTACCATTCTTTGTATATAAAAAAAGAAACCAAAGGCTGATGATCAATAATGAATAGATTCTGAAAGGTGAGTGTGTATCTGTGTGGTAATGGCTCTTATCAAGAAACCTTACTGCAGTCTTGGTTGGGGCAAACTTTTTTTTCACAGAACTGCCCTGCCAGAATTAGGGTGCGTCTTTCACAATGCTGCGTCTTACATGCCGCGAAATACGCCTAAAAAAGCAAATAAAGCTCCTCGGACCCGGACGAACCATACGTTGACGACTAAGGAACGGACAAAGGACATTCTGAGGGTAGGAACGTGGAATGTGAGAGGAGTGAATGATGAAGTGAAAGAGAGAGAGATTGTCCAGGTGCTTGAGGATGCGAAAGTGGATATATGTGGATTGACTGAAACTAAATGGAAAGGTGAAAGGATGAGAGAATGGGAATACGGTGTAGGTATATGTGCGGGAGTTAGTGAGAATGAGAGGGCAAGAGAGGGAGTATGTCTGATGATAAGCAAGAAGTGGAAGAATATAAGAGAGTATGGAACAGTGGGTGCAAGGATTGTATGGGTGAGGATGAAAGTAGGTATACAAGCATGGGCGATTGTATGTGTGTATGCTCCAACCGAGGATCGGGTGGCAAGAGTGAAAGATGAGTTTTGGGCGAGAGTAGAAGCATGTATGGACAAGTTTGAGAGGAGCGAGAGAGTGCTGTTGATTAGAGACATGAATGGCAAAGTTGGGAATGTATGAGTGGATGGAGTGGTTGGTCAGTGGGGTGTGCCAGCTGAAGTAGATGGGAATGGTAGTGCTTTGGTGGACATCTGTGCTGGTAAGGGGTTGGCAATAGCCAACACCTACTTTCGTCATAAGATGATCCACCAGTATACATGGAGAGTAATGAGGAGGATGGATGGTGAACTTGTTGAATGAAAGGGAATGATAGACTACGTGTGTGTGGATGAGCGAATGAGAAGACAAGTGTTGGATGCAAGGGTGTGGAGAGGGTGGGGGAATGGAGTCTCGGACCATCACTTAGTGATGGCCAAGGTAGAGCTGCAAAGAAAGTGGTTGAGGAGACAAAGGGGAAGACAGGAGGAAGCAGCTCCTGTGAGAAGAGTGGAGAAATTGCAAGATAGTGAGAAAAGGACAGAGTATAAGAGCATAGTGGAAGAAAGATTGGGAAGGTATGAGCTAGAGCAGATGGAAGGGGTGGAAGACGTATGTAAGATATTCACGGAAGAGATAAGCGCAGCGTGTGAGGCGGTTTGTGGAGTGAGGAGGAGATGCAAGGGTGTGCAAGGGACAGCATGGTGGAATGATGAAGTGAAACGAGCTGTGGAACAAAAGAAGAAGGCATATGGTGAATGGTTGGCGAGTAGAGGTAGGGGAGAAGATGAGAGAGAGAAGAGAGAGGTATATGTGAGCAGGAGAATGGAGGTTAAGAGACTGGTGAAGGAGAGTAAGAAGAAAGTGGATGAAGAGTTTGGGAGGAGAGTGTGAAATGGAGGGAGAGTAAGAAATTGTTTTGGAAGGAGGTAAAGAAAATAAGGCAGTGTGAAAGGGGAAATAGTAGGGGAGTGAAAGATAGGAATAATAGATTGTTGGTGGAGAAGAGAGAGAAATTGAGGAGATGGAAGGAGCACTTTGAGGATTTGTTGAATGTAGAGAGTGAGAGCAGTGTGAGTTTAAGTGGTTGGGGAATGGCTGGGAGAGGAAGAGATGAGAGGAGGGAGGAGGAGATCAGTAGGTCGGAAGTAGTGGAAGCGATGAAGAAGATTAAGCTGGGAAAGGCCCCAGGAATTGATGGAGTGTGTGGTGAAATGCTTAGGTATGGGGGTGAGATTGTTGTGGAGTGGATATGGAAGTTGTGTAGATTGGCTTGGGAAGAGGGAAGGGTTCCAGAGGACTGGAAATCAGGTATAATTGTTCCTCTGTACAAAGGAAAAGGGGAGAGAGAAGTATGTGGTAACCATAGGGGTATTTGCCTTCTTAGTGTGACGGGTAAAATATATGGTAGAATACTCATTGATAGGGTTAGGCATATGACAGAGGAGCTAGTTGGAGAAGAACAAGGGGGATTTAGGAAGGGAAAAGGGTGTGTAGATCAGATATTTGTTCTAAGATGTTTAGTGGAGAAGTATCTAGAGAAGGGAAGGAAAGTGTATGCTGCCTTCATGGACTTGGAGAAAGCTTATGACAGAATAGATAGGCAAGGTATGTGGAAGGTATTAAGAATATATGGGGTGGAGGGGAAATTGTTGAGTGCTGTGAAGAGTATGTACGAGGGAGCTAGGGTTACGGTGCGAGTGGATGGTGAACTGAGTGAGTTCTTTGATCTCAATGTGGGACTGAAACAGGGGTGTGTGATGTCTCCATGGCTGTTTAATATATACTCGTATATGGATGGGGTTGTAAAGGAGGTGCAAGGTAGGGCAGTGGATGTGGGGGTGGCCCTAATGAATGAGGGTGAGATTTGGAAGCTTCCGGTGTTGCTGTTTGCTGATGATACAGTATTGTTGAGTGAAGATGAATGGGAGTTGCAAGGTTTGGTGAATGAATTTGGGACAGTGTGTAGGAGGAGGAAGCTGAAAGTTAATGTAAACAAAAGTAAAGTTATGGTGTTTGAGAGGAATGAAGTCACAGAGTGTGCAGTGAGGTTGGATGGTGAGGATATGGAGAATGTGAGTGCATTCAAGTACTTGGGTAGTGTGATGAGTAAGGATGGAACTTTGGGGGATGAAGTACGTGAAAGGGTACAGCAGGGAAGAAAGGTTGTTGGTACACTGAAAGCAGTGATGAGAAATAGGGAGGTGAGTATGGAAGTTAAGAAGGCACTGCATGATGGTATTGTGATCCCTACCCTGACGTATGGAAGCGAGGCGTGGACCTTGCAAGAGGGGAACAAGTCAAGAGTGAGAGCAGTGGAAATGAGTTACTTGAGCATGTGGAGTGACGTGGAGGGACAGGTTGACGAATGAAGAAGTGAAGGAACGTTGTGGGGTAGATGTGGATGTGGTTGAAAAGATTAGGAGAAATACACTGAGGTGGTTTGGACATGTGGAGAGAATGGAGAATGAAAGACTGACTAAGAGGGTGTATGTAGGTGAGGTGGAGGGAGGGAGAGGGAGGGGTAGACCGAGGATGAGGTGGAGGGATGGAGTTGAGAGGTATATGAGGGAGGGGGGGGTGAGTTGGGGGGAGGGGAATCAAATGGTGGGTGACAGAGTGACTTGGAGGCGTTTTGTCTGCGGCCACCCTTCGCGGGATTAGGGCGTCGGGCTATAGATAGATAGATAGATAGATAGATAGATTTTGCAGTCATGTGCACCCTCCCTAACCCCATTGAACTTATGTTATATTGACCACACTTTATGATAAATCATTATGCATTAGGTTTCACCTGACGCAACCCTGTTGTTTAGCAAAACCTGACTGTTTTGGAATTATTTGGTTATTTTACATGTAAAGATCATGGTGTGTTGTGAAAGTCTGAGATTTTGAAAGTCTTAGTTTATCTTGTGTTTGGTTATGTTAACTTTAAGTCATTGTGGTTTCACTAAAAGTTTGGCTGAAGAGGTTTTTTAAATTTTTAATTTGTAAATACAGTTTGAAATTGTGGGTGTTATAAATATTGATTGAAGCTAATAGATATGTAGGTAGTTTTATGGATTGATACTGGTATGTGAGAATGGTGACGAAGGTGTTTGTAGTGGATATAACTGTGATATTTCCCCAACAGATGGATGGAGTGATGGAGGTAGCAGCAGGGGCAGTGAGAGGAGCCTCCACCATCTATATGAGTTTAGAAGAAGCTGCTGCCACCCTTGCTAATAGTCTCACCCACAACACTGTCAATGTCGTCACTCACAAGTATAGTTTTCTTTGGCCTGTTTTTTTTTGTTATACTTCACTCTGTTTGTGTATTAACCAAACTAGTCAATGGGGGTGCTCATCATCCACTCACTCAATGTAGTGGTGCTCTTGGGGACTGACCTTTCCTCTCTTCCTTCCTCCTTTCATTTCTTCCTCTTCTATCTTTCATTCTTTCTTTCATTCTTTCCTCTTCCTTCTGCCCATGGGTGACTCTACATTGAGTGACAAGCCAAATAATTTCCTGTACACCAGGAAATGAGTGACAAGCCAAATGGTTTCCTGTAAGCCAGGAAACCATTTGCAGCGCTGGGTGGTGACCATATAACCAGACCATACGTGCTCCCTACGTGTCAGGAAGTGGGTTGGTGGAGGGTTGGTGCCCCTTCCCGTAAAACAGGTAACTCAAAGTCAAGTGGCCACCCCTTGTGGGATTATGGCATCTGGCAATAGATGGATAGATAGACACCAGGAAACCATTTTCTATGCTGGGTGATAACCATATAACCAGATTATGGTGCCTGGTGGTTTAGTGGGTAATTAAGGCGCTCCAATCAGATTGAGCCTGTGTAGGTTTATATCCAAGGGATGGTTGGGGTTTATTGCACACGTAATGTCACTCAGGGATGAGTATGGCTGGTCATTCTCATCTTAACCCTTAGACTTTTCAGACGTCACTGTGAAGACTTTGCCTGTCATCCGATGTAATCTCTAAAGAAATATTTTGGGAGTTGTAATTTTTGTTGGATGACGGTCTAAAGTGGACGGAGCTAAGCCTGCCCCAGCTGGTGCGTGCGTGCTCAATTGGTTTGCTTGGCTCAGTGTGGTGTGAGGTTCCTCATAGGTAGGATGTACACCTCTTGACCTCCCGCTGAACACTGATGCTCCTTTTTCTCGCGTATATATGCAGCATTATTATTTAAGAAAATACAACAAATAATGCATTATTGGAAAGGAAATTTTATCTGCTACATATTGAAGCGAAAAATATTATTACTTCTTGAATAGTTTTTTTTTGGCAAATATTTTTTTAAAGGACAGTGTAAAATTTTAGCATGTCAGCTAACCTGTACTCACTTTTTTTTGCATTTTATTTCGTATATATTGTCTTTTTTGGACAATGTATGACAGCGAAACTCTTCATCTTCAAAATGAGACCAAAGTGGCCTTTCTATGATGAATAGTAACTTTCCTATGAGCGTTAGAAGTAAAATGTCTCTGTTCGACTGTTCTGAAAGCCCTCAAGCGAGAGTTACATGCACAGCCAGAATTTATGCTCCTCCCTTCACGGGAAAGGGTTAAATGTCAAGACCAACTTGCCTAGCCCCAGGCTCCTACGCTCCTCATGGGGCAACACAGGATTGGATGATGGATGGATTTACACAGTTTGTGTATTAACCAAAGTAGTCAGTGGGGGCGCTCATCGTCCACTCACTCGATGTAGTGATGCTTTTGGGGACTAACCTTTCCTCTGTTCCATCTTTCTTTCCTTTCTTCCTCTTTTGCCTTTTTTTTCCTTCATTCTTTCCTCTTCCTTTTGTCTGTGGGTGACTGTACACTGACAAGGCAAAAAGTTTCTTGTACACCAGGAAACCATTTTCTATGCTGGGTGGTAACCATATAACCAAATTATGGCACCAGGTGGTTTAGTGGGTACCATAGTTCATGGCATAAAAGATGCACCTTTTTGTCTCAGAGTTACCCTTACCTATCCCAATGAGTCTTGGAGGCCAGATTAGACAGGCTTGCTTGGCTCTGTTTATAAGAAACTCATATACAGATGAACATCTCACTGCTTGGTAGTCATAATTAGTTTCTAGAGTATAAAGACCACTGATTTACACCCATAACCTGATATCTGGCAGTGTTGTGTACTGGTGGGAGTGTTCGGTCAGCGAGTTTGTCAGATATTGAAGCAAGTTTCCCCATAAGATACTGAAGAAAAGCAAGAGATGCATTCCAGACTCAAACCCAAACCTTCATATACCTTAATCAGTAGAGACTGACACAGCAACACCATAGGTAGTGTTATTAACAATACTTTTCCTAATAAATGGCACATCAAACATCACCTGCAGGAGGGTAGGGTGGTGGGACGTGCAGTGTTCAACACCGCTTCAGGGCAACTGTCTGACAGTGACATCCAGGCAGCAAGCTGGCAGTGCATCAAAGGGGGGTGGGGGAGGGTGGGGGAATGGGGAAGGAGACAAGTAGGAGTGGGGAAGGGAGGCTAGTGGGGGTTGGGGGAGGATGGGGGGATAGGGAAGGAGACAAGATTGCCGGATTGCTCTACTACCCCACCCTGTCACTCACTCACTCACTCACGCACTCACACACACACACACACACACACACACACACACATGGGAGACAGGCGGGGATGGGGGAGGGTGGGGGGATGGAGAGGGTGACAACAAAGGGTGGGGGAGGGCAGGGGGACAGGGAGGGAGACATGCCTGGCAGTGCTGAGTGTGGTGGGGGATGGAGGAGGGATGGAGAGGGGGAGGAGAAGAGAGGGGATGGAGAGAGGACAGGAGGACCAGGAGAGCATTGTTTCAAACCTAGGGAGAGGCAGGGTGTCAGACTGGCGCAGCGACGGACATTCAAACTGTTTGGAGTGTGGGAATGTTTCCCTATTTCTTGTAGTCTAACGAAGTGCCGGTTATCAATATGCAGAATACCGGGGGTGGATAGACAAGGATTCTGGAAAGTGTTAAGAATATATGGAGTAGATGGGAAGTTGTTGAATGCTGTGAAGAGTATGTACGATGGTGTGAAGGCTGCAGTGCGTGTGGATGGTGAACTAAGTGAATTTTTCTCTTTGAAAGTTGGGTTGAAACAGGGATGCGTCATGTCTCCATGGTTGTTCAATCTGTACGTGGATGGGGTAATAAAAGAGGTACAAGGTAGGGTAGTGGATGTTGGAGTGGCCTTGGTGAGAGAGGATAGTGTTTGGAAACTCCCTGTACTGTTGTTTGCAGATGATACTGTGTTGTTGAGTGAAGACGAAGGGGAGCTGCAAGGCTTGGTGGATGAGTTTGGGAGAGTGTGTAAGAAACGGAATCTAAAGGTGAATGTAGGGAAGAGTAAAGTGATGGTCTTTGAGAGAGGTGAAGTCAGTGAATGTACAGCGAGGTTGGATGGTGAGGAATTGGAAAATGTGAGCATGTTTAAGTACTTGGGTAGTGTGATGAGTAAGGATGGAGGTTTGGAGGGTGAAGTGCTTGAAAGGGTACAGCAGGGAAGAAAGGTTGCTGGTTCTTTGAAAGCAGTGATAAGAAACAGGGAAGTGAGCATGGAAGTGAAAAAGTTACTACATGACAGTATTGTGATACCAACTCTAACGTATGGAAGTGAAGCTTGGACGTTGTTGGAAGGACACAAGTCAAGAGTGAGAGCAGTGGAAAAAGAGTTATTTAAGAGGAGCCTGTGGAGTCACATGGAGAGACAGTCTGACGAATGAGGATATAAAGGAGCGTTGTGGTGTGGATGTGGATGTGATAGGAAGCGTTATGAGGAGCACACTGAGGTGGTTTGGCCATGTGGAGAGGATGGAGGGTGAAAGACTGACGAAGAGAGTGTACGTGAGTGAGGTGGAGGGGGGGAAGAGGGAGGGGGAGGCCGAGGATGAGATGGAGGGATGGGGTGGAGAGGTATATGAAAGAGGGGGGTGTGAGTTGGGAGCAGGGCAGTGAAATGGCGGGGGACAGGGCGACTTGGAGGCGATTTGTTTGTGGCCACCCCAAATGGGATTGAGGCATCTGGCAATAGATAGATAGATAGATAGAATAACGGGGTATGGGTATATTGTAATAAACTACATTCACTTGTGTATATACGCAGCAGATTTTACAATTAGAAACACCCGAGTTCAAGAACACTGAACACTCACGGTTTGTTTACAACTGGCCATGTGATGGCCGAGGGGTTTAGTGGTATAGCAGTTTAGCATGTAGCATACACCCTGCTCTAGCAGACTAGCATGATCACTGGTGAACTCCATGCTAACCCTCTGAAATGCTGTCATCATCACTTCGCTTGCCATCCACTCATTAATTAGCAAGAGAATCATATTGGAGAGATGTTAGCTAGCATGACTGCTGAGCCATTATAACAGACATCTGTCCCATGTGGAAATTCAGTAACCCTTGTTAGGCTCACTTCTCTTACTAATAGTTTGTTTCATTCGATGCAAGAATATCATAGAAGGAAATACTGTAGTCTTATATTACTGGTAGTGAAAAATGGGAAAAATAGTTGCAACATTAAATAATACTTCCTGAAATTACAGCATTTTAGCAGTTTAGCAATTTAGCAGTTTAGCACCAGTGTTCACCCTACTGTGAGAAGTTAACATGATCACTGGTGAACTGCCTGCTAATTTTCTGAAAGGCAATCATGATCACTTCACATGCCATCCACTCACCAACTAGCAAGGCAATCATATTGGAGAGATGTTGGCTAGTGAGACTGCTGAGTCATTATAACAGATGTCCGTCCCATGTGGAAATTTAATCACCCTTGCTAGGCTGGCTTCTCTTACTGGTATTTTGTTTCATTCAAGGCAGTCTATCTATCTATCTATTGCCAGACGCCCTAATCCCGTATGGGGTGGCCACAAACAAATTGCCTCCACGTCACTTTGTCCCCCACCATTTTACTGCCCTGCTCCCAACTCATACCCCCCTCTCTCATATAACTCTCCACTCCATCCCTCCATCTCATCCTTGGCCTCCACCTTACTCACATACACTCTCCTCATCAGTCTCTCACCCTCCATCCTCTCCATATGGCCAAACCACCTCAGTGTGTTCCTCCTAATGCTTCCTATCACATCCGCATCCACACCACAACGCTCCTTTATATCCTCATTTGTCAGCCTGTCTCTCCATGTGACTCCACAGGCTCCTCTTATATAACTCATTTCCACTGCTCTCACTCTAGACTTGTGTCCTTCCAACAACGTCCAAGCTTCACTTCCATACGTTAGAGTTGGTATCACAATACTGTCATGTAGTAACTTTTCCACTTCCATGCTCACTTTCCTGTTTCTTATCACTGCTTTCAAGGAACCAGCAATCTTTTTTCCTTGTTGTACCCTTTCAAGCACATCACCCTCTAAACTTTATCCATACTCATCACACTCCCCAAGTACTTAAATGCACTCACATTTTCCATTTCCTCCTCATCCAATTGCACTGTTCCTTCAGTGACTTCATTTCCCTCAAAGACCATAACTTTTCTCTTCCATATATTCACCTTTAGTTTCCGTTTCTTACATACTCTCCCATATTCATTCACCGAGCCTTGCAGCTTCCCATTTTCTTCACCTAACAACACTGTATCATCTGCAAACAACAGTACAGGGAGTTTTCACCCACTGCCATCTCTCATTAGGGCTCCTTCAACATTCACTGCCCTACCTCGTATCTCCTTTATAGCCCCATACCGATTGAATACCCATGGAAACATGACATATCCCTATTTCACTCAAATCTTCAAACAGAAAAATTCACTCTTCACTATCCACACAGACTGCAGCCTAAGCACCCTCATACATACTCTTCATGGTATTCAGCAACTTCCCATTTACTCCACGTGTTATTAATACATTCCATATACCTTGTCTATCCACCCTGTCATATGCTTTCTCCAAATCCACGAAGGCTGCATACAACTTCTTTCCCTTCTCTAGAAATTTTTCCACTAAAGACCCAAGAATTAATATCTGATGTACACAACCTCTTCCCTACCTAAGACCTCCCTGTTCTTCTCCAGCTAATTCCTCTGTTATTTCCCTAACTCAATAAGTATCCTGCCATATACTTTTCCTATTACACTAAGAAGACAAATACCTTTGTAATCACCACACACTTCTTTTTCCCTTTTTCCTTTGTACAGAGGAATAATTATACGGGACCTGACTTCCAATCCTCTGGGACTTTACCTTCCTCCCAGGCCAATCTGCACATCTTCCACATCCATTGTACTATATCACTCCCCAAGTGTCCAGCATTTCACCACACACTCCATCAATTCCTGGGGCATTCCCCATTTTGACTTTCTTCATTGCCTCCACAACTTCCATCCTACTGATTTTTTCCTCTCTTCGCTCATTCCTCCTTCTCCCACCATCCCCCAGTCACTTATACTTGCATAACCTCATTCTCTATGTTCAGCAATTCCTTAAAGTGTTCTCTTCATATGCTCAATTTTTTCTCTCTTCTCCACTAGTAATCTATCATTTTTATCTTTCTTTCCCCGACTAACTTCTTTTACATCCTATCTAACTCTTTACCTCTTTCCAGAAGATTTTCTTACATTCCCTCCACTTTACTCATAAATTCCTTCCAAATTTCTCATCCACTGTCTTCTTACTCTCTCTTACTAATCTTTTTACCTCTCTCATCCTCAGTACATATAACACTTTCTTCCATCTCTCATCTTCCCACCTCTGTTTCTCATCCACTCACTATATGCTTTCTTCTTTTGTGCCTCAGCCTGTCTCACCTCTTCATTCCACCATGCTTACCTCTTTTCGTTTTCTTTTATCCCACATGCCACCTCAGCATGTTGCACAGATTTCTTCTGTGAATATCTTGCACACACCTTCCACATCCTCCATCTGCTCCAAATCATATTTGCCCAATTGGTCCTCCGCTTCTCTCTTATATTCTGCCATTTTTCCATCATCTTGTGACCTTTCCACCCTCCTTGTATGAACTACTTCCTCCTGTTCTTCCCTTCTTGTATTCCTCCATTTGATTTGAATGTTGATTCTGACCACCACCAACTGGTGGTCAGAAAGTCCACTCCCCCAACCTGTATATGCTCTTGCATCCATTACACACCATCTCATTCTATCATCCACACACACACATAATCAATCATTGCCTTCCGTTCATTCAGTTCAGCACCTACCCTTCTCATCACTCGCCATGTGTACCTGTGGATCATTTTGTGTCTGAAGAGGGTATTGGCTATCACCAACTCCCTCCCAGCGCAAATGTCCACTAGAGCACTGCCATTCTCATCCACTTATGCAGGCACACCACACTCATCAACTACTCCGTTCACCTTCATATTCCCTACGTTTCCATTCATATCTCCAATCAAAAACACTCTCTCATTACTTTCAAACTTTTCCATGCACACTTTAGCATTTGTCCAGAACTCCTCTTTCACTCTGCTTGCACAATCTTGCATTGGCGCATACACACAGAGGCAGGGATGGAAAATATTATAATAAGAAAAGATTTGAATGAAGAACAAAGTGAAGTTTTAAAATCATTGAAGGAAGAAGTAAAGGAAAAAAATGATAGGACAGAGGAAGAATGTAATACTTTTTTTTGGATAGTAATGGATATGAAAGTAAGGAAGTGGTATGTAAGGAAATAGAAGTGAAGGAAATGAAGGGGGATGGCTGTGAAAGATCAGAAGTTGAGGAAATGGTACTGACGGAGAGTAGGAGAGAGGAGGGTATAAAAAACATCAAAAATAATTTGAAGGTGATATGTACTAATGTTGATGGTTTAATATTGGCAAGGCTCGAAATTAACGATTTCTTGAGAACATGAACCTGATGTCATGTGCTTTGTAGAGCCCAAATTAAGAGAAGATACTGATGTTCATTTGGGAGATGGTAAATACAAACTGTGGAGAAAAGACAGAAAAGAAAAAACGGGAGGAGTGATGATAGCAGTGAAGAACAACATAAATATAGATACCGTGGAAATGGGAGAAGGCATGGCTGAAGTGATATATATGAAATTAGAAACTGGAGAGAATGTTAAGACAGATATGGCAGTAGTGTATGTTCTCCCTAAGACGAGAGCATGGAAGGATGATGAATACCAGGAGATGTTGTCAGATATGGCTAGCTGTTTACAAAAAATAGTTGAGAAAAGCAATAATATAATATTGGTGGGTGACTTTACCTGTAAAGAGGTGAACTGGGAGGAATGGTACTCGGGAGGTGACGAGGATTCGTGGGGCACTATGTTATTAAATTTGATAATGAATAATGTGATGACGCAATGGGTCAAAGAAGAGACACGGTTTCAAGGTGAGGACACACCAGCAAGGTTAGATTTACTGTTTACCAAAGATCCGATGTAATAGAATTGTTGACATATTTCTGTCCTTTAGGAAAAAGTGATCATGTGATCATTGAGTTCCAGATGATAATAGGGAACGTCGAGCCAAGAGACGAGCTTCATAGACAGGGAAGATACAACTTTGAGAAAGCAAATTTTACAGGATTGAGAAACGTTTTTGAAAATGCGGATTGGAGAAAATTCAGAGAAACAAGAGAGATACAGAGGAAGTGGGATATCTTTCTAGACCTCTATCATTTGGGAGTGGAAAAATTTGTACCAAGAGTAAGAGGGAAAGAAAACAGGAAAAAGGAGTGGTTTAATAGAAGGTGTATGATAGCAAAAAAAGAGAGAGAGAGAAGGTGTGGAACAATTGGAGAAAGAGAGGTAACAACAGAACAAAGGAAGAATATAAAAGAATTAGAAATGAATACACAAGAATATGTAGAGAAGAAGAAAGGAATTTTGAAAAAGGTATAATATACAAATGCAAGGATGAACCCAAACTGTTTTATAGATTTGTCAATGGCAAACTGAAACAAAAGGAAGGAATCACCAAACTGAAAGTAAAAGGAGAGGTCTATAAAGATGCAGCAATGCAAGCTGAAATAATGAACAAATAATTCCAATCGGTTTTCACTAATGAAAAGAGTTTATGGAAGGGGAGGGAGTGATTAGAAATGTACCGGTGATGAAAGGTATAAAAGTGAAGGAACAGGAAGTGTATAAATTACTGGAAACTCAAGATGTAAGGAAAGCCCCAGGACCTGATGGAATTTCTAATTGGGTACTGAAGGAATGCAGAGAACATGCGGATAAAATTCACAGTTTAATCGTGTGTTCTCTGGAAGAGGGGAAAGTGCCACAAGAATGGAAGAGGGCAAATGTGGTACCAATTTATAAGGGAGGAAACAGGAAAGAACCCCTGAATTATAGACCAGTGTCTTTAACCAGCATGGTCGCAAAATTGTGCGAGAGAATCCTGAAAGACAGATGGATAAAATATCTGGAAGAGATTAATATTTAGGCTGAATGTCAGTTTGGATTCAGAAGTGGAAGGTCATGTGTTTCTAACTTGTTGAGCTTTTACTCAAGAGCAATTGACGTGGTACAGGAGAGAGATGGTAGAGTGGATTGTGTATACTTAGAGAAGGCCTTTGACAAGGTACCTCGTAAGAGACTAATGTGGAAACTAGAATATATAGGAGGACTGAAGGGGAAACTTCTGGAATGGATGAGAGACTTTTTGAGAGACAGAGAAATGAGGACAGTAATAAAGGATAGGATATCTGGATGGAGGAAAGTAACAAGTGGAGTCCCTCAAGGCTCGGTGTTGTCGCCAGGAATGTTCCTGATTTACGTAAATGATATGGTAGATGGAGTGAACAGTTATGCAAGTCTGTTTGCTGATGATGTAAAGATCTTGAGGAAGGTAGAGGTTGAAGAGGATTGTAAAATGCTGGAGGAGGATTTGGATAGGATACACGATTGGAGCCGGACGTGGGAAATGAAATTTAATGTAAAGAAATGTAAAATATTGGAAATGCGTAAAAGTACCAGGAGGCCATCACTGAATTATTTGTTGGGTAATGAATTAATCACAAAAATGAGAGAAGAGAAAGATTTGGAAGTGTTGGTCCAAGATAGTTTGTCACCAGAAAAGCACATTAACAAGATAGTTGGAGAGACTTATAAACTCTTAACCAACATAAGAGTAGCATTTCATTATATGGATGAGGAGATGATGAAAAAATTGATAGTGGCCATGATCCGCCCCAGGTTAGAATATGCAGCAGTAGTGTGGTCCCCACACAAAAAGAAAGATATAAACAAGATTGAGAGAATACAAAGAACAGCAACAAAGATGGTCTCCAGTCTGGCAGACCTGTCATACAGAGAGAGGCTGGAAAAGCTGGATTTGCCTTCCTTAGAGGAAAGGAGAAAGAGGGGAGACATGATTGCAGTGTTCAGGACCATGGTGGGAGTAGATAAAATTGACAAAGAAGATCTGTTTTTGTGGGATAAGAGAGCAACAAGAGGACATGGAATGAAATTGAAAAAGTCAAGCTGCTTTCCTTACAGAAGTATAGACTTATGGAATAGCCTGGACAAAGGGATCGTCCAGTCTAAAAACTTAAAGGAGTTTCAAGCTAAATTTGACTTATTGAGAAACAGCGACGGAAACCCACGAGCATAGCACATTCCGTGTATATCACAATTAGGTATATTAGGTAAATACATAAATATTTGGAACGACTTAGACGAAGAGGTGGTGCATGAGAAAAACATTCATGTGTGTAAAGGTAAACTTGATAAATGTGGATTTGGAGACAGGACAACACGAGCATTGCTCAATTCCTGTATACTACAAATAGGTAAATATGCACACACACACACACACACACACACACACACACACACACACACACACACACACACACACACACACACACACACGAACAGCCGGAGAGAGCGGACGTCCCAGGTATCGCTCCTAACCTTGAGTAGTTTCTGGAATTTTGTCTGTCCTGTCTCCTAGGGTCTTTCTTTAAATTTAAAATAATGAAAGTTAGTACACTACCAAAAATGTAAAGATTTGTTGGCAATAGTATACATGAATGTTTGTGGCTTATTCGGTAACAGCTGTTTAGGTACTTTACATTAAACATGGCCGAAAATGTAAACAATGAGGGAATGGAATTTAAAGGATTTGATGCTAATACTAATGTCATGGACCTGGTGAAAACATTAATTATGAGAATTAGTGAACTCGAAAAAAAAGTAGAGAATCTAGTGATAAAGGATGTGTCAGGAAATACGGAAACCACCATACAGAGTCTAATCCAGTCCAACGAAACAGCCAATGAAGAGATTAGGAATTTGAAGAGGGAAAATGTTGAACTGAGGAGGAAACTTGAAGAGAGTACTAATAAAACGGAGAAGGTGAGTAATGTATTAGAAGAACATAAGGCAAAGTGGGCACACGTAGAAGAAGAACAGAAAGAAGTGGTCAGCTTAAGAGAGATCATCCAGGAAGAAAGGGAAATGAACAAGAAAGAAATGGAAGAAAATGTAGTGAAAATACTGAAGAAAAAAGAGAAAATAGTGAGAGAAACTGTAGAAAGGAACAGATGTGTGGTAGTATTTGGAAACAGGGAAGAGGAAGAAAAGGTTAGGTTCGCAAGACTCGAGAGAGACACGAACATGGTGAGAGGAATATTAGGCAAGATTGACCCCGAAGGAGACAAGTGGGTAAAAGAAATTGAGGAAGTAAGGAGGATAGGGCCTTATAAGAAAGGGGAAACAAGACCAATGAGAGTCAAGTTTACATCAGAAAGTGTAATAAATGAGATACTTAAAGTGACCTGGAAATTAAGCAAAGAGGCGGGGATGGAAAATATTATAATAAGAAAAGATCTGAATGAAGAAGAAAGAGAAGTTTTAAAATCATTAAAGGAAGAAGTAAAGGAAAAAAATGATAAGAGGACAGAGGAAGAATGTAATACTTTTTTTGGAGAGTATTGGATATGAAAGTAAGGAAATGGTATTTAAGGAAATAGAAGTGAAGGAAACTAGGGGGATGGTTGTGAAAGATCAGAAGTTGAGGAAGTGGTACGGACAGAGAGTAGGAGAGAAGAGGGTATTAATAATGTCAAAAATAATTTGAAGGTGATATATACTAATGTTGATGGTTTCATATCGACAAGGATCGAAATTAATGATTTCTTGAGAGAACATGAACCTGATGTCATGTGCTTTGTAGAGACCAAATTAAGAGAAGATATTGATGTTCATTTGGGAGATGGTAAATACAAACTGTGGAGAAAAGACAGAAAAGAAAAAAAGGGAGGAGGAGTGATGATAGCAGTGAAGAACAACATAAATGTAGATACTGTGGAAATGGGAGAAGGCATGGCTGAAGTGATATATGAAATTAGAAACTGGAGAGAACGTTAAGAGAGATATGGCGGTAGTGTATGTTCCCCCAAAGACGAGAGCATGGAAGGATGACGAATACCATGAGATGTTGTCAGATATGGCTAGCTACTTGGAAAAAATAATTGAGAAAAGCAATAATATAATTTTGGTGGGTGACTTTAATTGTAAAGAGGTGAACTGGGAGGAATGGTACTCGGGAGGCGGCTAGGATTCGTGGGGCACTATGTTATTAAATATAATAATGAATAATGTGATGACGCAGTGGGTCAAAGAAGAGACACGGTTTCGAGGTGAGGACACACCAGCAAGGTTAGATTTACTGTTCACCAAAGAACCCGATGTAATAGAATCATTGGAATATCTCTGTCCTTTGGGAAAAAGTGATCACGTGGTCATTGAGTTCCAGATGTTAATAGGAAACGTCGAGCCAAGAGACGAGCTTCATAGACAGGGAAGATACAACTTTGGCAAAGTAAATTTTACAGGATTGAGAAAATTTTTTGAAAATACGGATTGGAGAAAATTCAGAGAAACAAGAGAGATACAGAGGAAGTGGGATATCTTTCTAGACCTCTATAATTTGGGAGTGGAAAAATTTGTACCAAGAGTAAGAGGGAAAGAAAACAGGAAAAAGGAGTGGTTTAATAGAAGGTGTATGATAGCCAAAAAAGAGAGAGATAAGGCATGGAACAATTGGAGATAGAGAGGTAACGACAGAACAAAGGAAAAATATAAAAGAACAAGAAACGAATACACAAGAATATGTAGGGAAGAAGAAAGGAATTTTGAAAAAGGTATAATTGACAAATGCAAGGATGAACCCAAACTGTTTTATAGATTTGTTAATGGCAAACTGAAACAAAAGGAAGGAATCACCAAGCTGAAAGTAGATGGAGAGGTCTTTAAGGATGCGGCAATGCAAGCAGAAATAATGAACAAACGTTTCCAGTCAGTTTTCACTAAAGAAAAGGAGCTTGTGGAAGGGGAGGGAGTGATTAGAAATGTTCCGGTGATGAAAGATATAAAAGTGGAGGTGCTGGAAGTGTATAAATTACTGGAAACTCAAGATGTAAGGAAAGCCCCAGGACCTGATGGAATTTCTAATTGGGTACTGAAGGAATGCAGAGAACAACTGGCGGATAAAATTCACAGCTTAATTGTATGCTCACTGGAAGAGGGGAAAGTGCCAAAAGAATGGAAGAGGGCAAATGTGGTACCAATTTACAAGGGAGGAAACAGGGAAGAACCCCTGAATTATAGACCAGTGTCTCTAACCAGCATGGTCGCAAAATTGTGTGAGAGAATCCTGAAAGACAGATGGATAAAACATCTGGAAGAGATGAATATTTTGGCTGAATGTCAGTTTGGATTCAGAAGTGGAAGGTCATGTGTTTCAAACTTGTTGAGCTTTTACTCAAGAGCGATTGATGTGGTACAGGAGAGAGATGGTTGGGTGGATTGTGTGTACTTAGACTTAGAGAAGGCCTTTGACAAGGTACCTCATAAGAGACTAATGTGGAAACTAGAATATATAGGAGGACTAAAGGGGAAACTTCTGGAATGGATGAGAGACTTTTTGAGAGACAGACAAATGAGGACAGTAATAAAGGAAAAGATGTCTGGATGGAGGGAAGTAACAAGTGGAGTCCCTCAAGGCTCAGTGTTGGCGCCAGTAATGTTCCTGATTTACGTAAATGATATGGTAGATGGAGTGAACAGTTATGCAAGTCTGTTTGCTGATGATGTAAAGATCTTGAGGAAGATAGAGGTTGAGGAGGATTGTAAAATACTGCAGGAGGATTTGGATAGGATACACAATTGGAGCCGGACGTGGGAAATGAAATTTAATGTAAAGAAATGTAAAATATTGGAAATGGGTAAAAGTACCAGGAGACCATCACTGAATTATTTTTTGGGTAATGAATTAATCACAAAAAGGAGAGAAGAGAAAGATTTGGGAGTGCTGGTCCAAGATAGTTTGTCACCAGAAAAGCACATTAACAAGATAGTTGGAGAGACTTATAAGCTCTTGACTAACATAAGAGTAGCATTTCATTATATGGATGAGGAAATGATGAAAAAATTGATAGTGGCCATGATCCGCCCCAGGTTAGAATATGCAGCGGTAGTGTGGTCCCCACACAAAAAGAAAGATATAAACAAGATTGAGAGAATACAAAGAACAGCAACCAAGATGGTCCCCAGTCTGACAGACCTGTCATACAGAGAGAGGCTGGAAAAACTGGATTTGCCTTCGTTAGAGGAAAGGAGAAAGAGGGGAGACATGATTGCGGTGTTCAGGACCATGGTGGGAGTAGATAAAATTGACAAAGAAGATCTGTTTGTATGGGATAAGAGAGCAACAAGAGGACATGGAATGAAATTGAAAAAGTCAAGCTGCTTGAAGGATATCAAGAAATATAGCTTTCTTTACAGAAGTATAGACTTATGGAATAGCCTGGACAAAGAGATCGTCCAGTCTAAAAACTTAAACGAGTTTAAAGTTAAATTCGACTTATTGAGAAACAGCGACGGAAACCCACGAGCATAGTACATTCCGTGTATATCACAATTAGGTATATTCTTAAATATTTGGAACGACTTAGACAAAGAGGTGGTGCATGAGAAAAACATTCATGTGTGTAAAGGTAGACTTGATAAATGTGGATATGGAGACAGGACAACACGAGCATTGCTCAATTCCTGTATACTACAAATAGGTAAATACAAATAGGTAAATACACACACACACACACACACACACACACACACACACACACACACACCAAGAAGTGCAGACGTGGGCCGACAGCGCTTCATACCGAGCCAGCACGGCCAGTGGCATTACTTAAATTAGTATCTTTATATGAGTGAAGTTCTGTACCAGGTTAGACTAAATGGTTTTTTATTATTAAAAAAAAAAAAAAAGTTTAAACAAGACTTGTTCAAACAGAAAAGAGAACCGAGTAGCGAAAGAATGCGCTCAATCAGTTGATTGTTTGTTTAGACTACAACTGCCCCAGGGATTGTAAGTACTCTGTGCTTTTAGTATTGCAAAATGACCATATACTTTAGTAAAGCAAATTTAGATAAGAAAAGGGATAAAGGTAGAAAGCAGGATGATAATTTCTACCAAGAACTGGTTGAAATGGAGACTCACAATAAACTGGTAGAGCGTGTACACAGACTGGAGATGGCCTTCCAGAATGAGATTGATGAAATAAAGAAGCAGATGCACTTGTAAAAGGAAGAAATAGAAAAACTAGGAAGGGAGGTCAACAAGAAAGACACAGCCATATGTGAACTAACAGTGGAAATGAGTACACTTAGGAGGAAAATGAGTGAAATGGCAAGTACAGTAGTCAACCACGAGAGTATTATGGAAGAGTTAAAAAATGATACAGAGACAGTTGGGCAAGTAAGCAGTCTGATAGACCTGAGCAGTGATATTGAGGAGAAGATAACACAGGTGAATGAAGCTGTGGAAAGCTACATAAATGATGTGGAAACCACATATGCTGAAATGGTGACAGTAAGAAAGACTTAGAAACAAGGGTGGAAGAAAAAAGCATTAAAAAGGAAGTGAAAAGAATAATCCAAAACAATCCAAAGTTAGTCAGAGATTCAGTAGATATTAACAATTCTATAGTAATCACTGGTATGGAAGAGGAAGAAGTAAAAAAACAAGATCTCAAGAGACAAAAAGGAGATGGCAAATGTAATGAGTCTATTGAAAGAAGTATCAGAGGAAATCTGTAGTAAATACATAGAGGAACACAAAAGGTTAGGGAAATACGAGAAAAGCAAGTCAAGACCTTTAAAGGTAACTTTCCAGAGTGTAAACACCGTGGAGGAGATACTAAAAAATGCAAAGAATCTTATGGAAAAAGAGGAGTTCAAAAATGTATGGATAAAAAGATGCCTAACACAAGAGGAACTGGAATTACTGAAAGAGAAGAGGGAGGAAGCAAAAACAAAAAATGAGGGAAGATCAGAAGAAGAGAAGAACACATTTTTTTACAAAGTACAGTAAAAGTCCCCTTATTTGGCAGCTGATTATTCGGTAGATCCGACATTTCGGCAGTTTTGAGAAATAGTTCCATTTACGAAAATCTTTGATTGTTCGGCAGATGTCCGGAATCATCTCGGCAGTCCAGGAAGTGTTGTCTGTGACTTGTAGGCCTAATGTTTCATTACACTTCTGTATGTTCACTAATTTCTATATTTTTTCAGACTCAGGTATAGTATTATATTGATTACGATATTGGATAGTATCATACAGTACAGTAACCACCCCCTCCAAATTAGCGAGGGTTATGTTCCAAGCCCCCTCGCTAATTCTTGAAATTCGTTCATTCTTGACGCATTCCTGAAAGTGTCATTTACTGGTAATTGCGTAGCCCATGAACCACTCATACTGTAATGCATTACCCATAAATAATGGTGCTTGTTAAATTAGTTTCCCCATTGTTTTTAGCTGTACAGCTGTGACAGCTCTAGTATTTTTATTCCTCAGCATAATGGTGGAAGGGACTGTCCTGTTTAACTAAACCTAACCTAACCGAGTTTAACTGTACCTAATAATTTAACCATACCTAACCTAACCTAAAGTCAGAAAAATACTTAAAAATAAACTGGAGGAATATGAATTGCTAAGGTCTCTCTGATGAAAGTTAAATGTACATTTAGTGCTCATTCTGTTGTTCGTTTTTGTGTTTAATGCGAAAGAGCGTACTGATGCAAGCAGTAATATATCCCATTAACCCCTTAATAACCTCCGGCACTGAACAACCCTTTACAGTACCAGTGTCAGTGATATCAAGTCAGTGTGGGCTATAAAGAAAATTGAACAATTATGGGGAGGGAACGAAGGTCACTGGTACGTTTACACGACTCTATGCTAAGATTCCAAGCAGTCAGGCGGTCGGTTAATCTCAGATGTTTTCGCCCATTTGGTAAATGCCTCGTAACTTTATAAGTTTTTCCGTGACTCATAGCAAATCATAGCATGGGTTTGGAAAGCTAAATAACATTGCTGGGTGAGCCAGACGATTATCTTCACGTCTTTAAGAAAAACAAATTGATAGAAGAATGGAAGAAACTTACTCTACGTACTCAGAGGGATTAAATTTCTTTCATTTTCTTAAGGATGTGAAGATAATCATCTGGCGCACCTAACAATGTGTTATTTAGTTTCCTAAACCCATGCTGTGATTCACAGAAGAAGTTACAAAGTTACGGTGCATTTACAAAATGGGCAAAAACATCTGAGATTAACCGACCCTCTGCTTGGAATCGTACTGTAGAGTCGTGTAAACATGCCAGTGACCTTCGTTCCCTTCCCATAATTGTTCACAGTTTTTTACTGTACAGAGATAGCCCGATTATCCGGGCTATATGGTGTTAAGGGGTGCCTGATTAATCCGAAAGCACGATTAATCCGGCGGAAACACAAGTACTGTACTGTTAGACTGATTTATTTACCGGTAAATGTACACTTAAGTACCAGAAAGATCTTTCTAATTCAATGTATATTCCTCCAGCTTGTTTCAGTATTTTTCAGACTATATTCAGTTCGGTAAATCACGTTTTCTTACTGAGATTTCCTCCCTGTTAGTATCGTCACATTCTAAAGCTGTACCTACGATTGTTTCCAGCACAATGGATGAAACTCATCGTACTCAAATGTGGACTTCGTTTCCCAACTTCCCAACTGAAGATTAGGTTAGGTTACATTATTAGGTGCAGTTAAGCTAGGTTAGGCCAGGTTTAAACACTTAGATTAGAACAGTGTCTTCTGCCATTACGTTAACGAATCAAAAAGTCGTCACACCAGAACAGATAAAAACAGCGGGGAAAGATTTAACAAGAAATGTTTATTTACCAACCCAGAAATAATCAGAAAAATATAACAGACTATCAGGATGAACTGATTTGGTAAGGTGCTTTTACTGCTTACAGCAAAGCGTATGTTTACCCCCTCAAATACTCAATGTTCGTGAGTTCAGAAATTTGTGTACTCCCGTGGCAGACCTTGAAACCATTTTTCAAAGTTATAAAGTCAGTTTCTTTTTCTTACAGATGTGAAAAGACTCGTCTGGTACACCTGGCTTTTTCCCCTCCTCCCTAAACCCATCTTGTGATTTGTTATGATTCGTGAAAGAAAATTAGGGGGCATGTTACATTAGAATTTAAACATAAAGTTAGGGTGCATGTTACTTTAGCATTTAAACATATCGGCGAAAACATCTGGGATGAAAGGACCGCCGAGCTGTTTGGGATTGTAGAGTAGGGTCGTATAAACATACCAGTGACCTTGGTTCCCTTCCCATAATTGTTCGCAGTTTTTATGGCTCTCCCTAACTTAACGTTACTGACACCGGTACAGTAAAGCATTGTTCAAGGCTAACAGCCATAAGGGGTTAATGGAATACATTATTGTTTGTATCAATACTCTCTTTCACACATACACGAACGAACAAAAGAATGTGCAATAAATGTACACTTAACTGTAAGGAGCAGAAATAACTATATGCTCTGTCGGTCCGAAATGTGTTGGGAAGCGACATCGAACAGTCAGTGTGGAACTGAATGCCACCTTACAAGAACACTTGAGATGAAAGTATTTTTTCTTATTAGTAAACATAATTGTTCCATTTCGTCCCCTATAATTGTGAAACTCTTAAATTTTCGTCCAAGCATACAGCGTAATAACCTTACCAATTCATTTCATATTCTGTAGTTTGTTTTTGTATTTTTCTAGTTTGTTTTCTTATTATCATAACGTTCCTTAAGCCTTACCTACGTTTGTTTCCGGCATATTGGAAGAAACTTACTCATAATTAGGATGCATGTTACATTAGCATTTAAACATATCGGCGAAAACATCTGAGATGAAGTGGCAGGCCGCCTGACTGTTTGAGATGGTAGAGGAGGGTCGTGAAAACATACCAGTGACCTTCGTTCCCTTCCCATAATTGTTCGCAGTATTTTATAGCTCTCCCTAACCCAACATCCCTGACACCGGTACAGTAAAGCATTGTTCGAGGCTGACAGCTATGAAGGGGTTAATGGAATGCATTATTGTTTGTATTAATTCTCTCTTTCACACATACAGTACACGTAAGAACGAACAAAAGAGTGAACAGTAAATGTAAGAGGAAGAAATAACAATGCTCTGTTGGTCCGAAATGTGTTGGGAGGCGCAATACCTAACGAAAAATGCAGAACTCAATGCTAACTTACGAGAACACATGAGTATTTTTTTTTTTTTTTTTTTCCGATTAGCAGACATTCTTGTTTCATTTCGTTCCCTAAAACTAGGAAACCCATTACTTTTCGTCTAAGCATACAGCCTAAAGACCTCACCAATTCACTTCATATTCCTCCAGTTTGTTTTCTGTGTTTTTCTATTTTGAGGGTAGTAAATTACCTTCTCTTGCTGAAAGATTTTCTCTTTTATCACGTTCTTTAAGCCGTACCTACGATTGCTTCGGGCATAATGGATGAAACTCATCGTACACAAAAGTGGATTTAGTTTCCCAATTTCCCAACTGGAGCCCAGGTTAGGTCTGGTTAGGTTAAATTATTAAGTAGTTAAGCAAGGTTAGGCTACGTCAGGAGTAACAGTTGCCTCACCAAACTCCATCCTACCACCCTTGTGATCGAGTTGTGAGCAGGAGGTGTGGGTGGGGGCAGGGTGAGCAAGACTCTCTCTGGTTTATCCATGCCTCTCTCCCTAGAAACTGGATGCTTCCTGTTTAAACCGGAGCTATCGTACGGATAATTCTATGAATTACTATACCACTGAACCATTGGATCACGGCCCGGATATACCGAAAGCTGGATAATCCGAGCCTGGATAATCGAGCTTCCACTGTAATGGGTTGTTCAATGCCGGAGGTTATTAAGGGGTTAATGGAATACATTACTGTTTCCATCAATACTCTCCCTTTCACATGTAAACAAAAAAAACGAAGAAAAGAATAAATGATAAATGTACGATTAACTTTCATCAGGAAGACCTTACCAATTCATATTCCTTCACTTTATTTTATGCAATTTTCCGATTATTTTATATTGTGTTTGGAAAAAATACTGTATACAGCACTCACTCCAAACATATTTGTAATAACATAAGTAGTGATGAGTTCACCAATACAAGTGATGTACTGAGCTGGTAGGTAATATTACGTATCATTTTGGCCATCCAGGAAGTGTTATCTGACTTGTATGCCTACTGTGTCATTACACTTGTATATGTTCACTAATTTATATATATATATATTTCAGATTCAGGTACAGTACTGTATTGATTGCAGTATTGTACAGTATACTCTCTCCAAACAGTTGTAATACCATAAGTGGTGATGACAGTGTTCACCAATATATTTAAGGTACTGAGTGGGTAGGTTTTTGATTATTCGGTAAATTCCATATCTCGGCATCATCCTGGTCCCATAGATGCCGAATAATGGGACTTTTACTGTAATAGGATTGCAGGTACGAAAGTGGTACATAAACAGGAGGGAATAAAAAGGAGGAAGATAGTAGAACTATGTCATAAAAGTCAATGAAATAAAACTAGATATACCCCCACAAGTAGAACTGACTGCAGTAGAGATCAACACATCTGAAGGGAAAGTAATTGTAGTCAATTTGTACATGCCACCCAGATCAAACACATGGGAAAGAGACAAATATGAGGACCTGGCAGAGAGTACAATTCAGAGCTTAAGAGCATTACTACATAAAATGGAAGAGAAATCGGAAAGAATTATACAAACTGGAGATTTTAATACAAATATAAATTGGAATACTCAAGATATAATAAGCCAAGAAAGCTGTTGGGACCAAAAGCTCCTGGATCTTGTGCAAGAGTTTTTCCTAACGCAACATGTGAGAGAAGCCACCAGAAAAAGAGGACTCGATGTACCTTCAATGCTAGATCTCATATTTACTAGGCAAGAAAATGATATTGACAGTTTAATATATCACCCACTGGGCAAAAGTGACCATGCAGTACTAAATTGCAACTTCAGGATAGCATATGACATAGTTAACAGCAATGAAAGTTACAAAAAGAGCCTAAACTATAAAAAGGGAAATTATCATGACCTAAAGAAGTATTTCTTAGAAGATGATTGGGAAAACGAGCTTAGAGGACAAGATTTAAATGCTGTATATAAAAAATTCTGTGAATTTTATGAAATAGGAGTCCAGAAGTACATCCCACAGCACAAAGAAGCAGATAAGAAAATACAGAAATGGTTCAATACAGAATGTAAAAAATCAAAAGAAAGAAGGGATTTGTTGTGGAATAGATACAGAAGACACACTAGTGAAAGGGCATATAATAATTACAAACAGGCAAGAAACGATTATACAAGAATAAGGAGGGAAGCCCCAAAACAGTTTGAGGATGATATCATAAATAAAAGTAGTGATCAACCAAAGCTATTTTACAGCTACATCAGAAACAAAACCAAAGTAAAAGATATAATACAATCCATTACTGACGAGGGAATCACCTATACACAAGAGAAAGATATTTCTGGAGCACTAAATAAGAATTTCCAATCAGTTTTTACAGAAGAAAAAAACTTTGAGAGGGACTATGTGGAACATGCATACCCACACATACCAGCAGATATACAAATATCAGAGAAAGTAATACAGGAGGAGTTAAGTAAATTAGACAGAGGAAAAGCAAATGGTCCTGATGAAATTTCATGTTGGGTGCTACGAGAATGTGCAAAGGAGTTAAGTAAGCCATTATTTTTAATTTTCAAGAAATCCTTGAGTCAAGGTAAACTACCTGATACTTGGAAAAAAGCAAATATTGTCCCCTTATTCAAGAAAGGGAATAGACAAAATCCACCCAACTACCGACCAGTATCACTGACCAGTGTTGTAAGCAAGGTATTAGAAAAGTTTATAAGAAAAGCTTGGGTAAATCATCTAGAAGAACACAGTATGATAACAGAAAGACAGTTTGGTTTCAGAAAAGGAAAAGCATGTGTTACTAATCTGTTGAGCTACTATGACAGAGTAACAGACACAATACAGGAAAGAGAAGGATGGGTGGACAGTATCTATTTAGATTTCAAGAAAGCATTTGACACAGTACCACACCAAAGACTTTTATGGAAACTGTACCATCAAGGAGGAATTCAAGGCAAACTGTTTTGTTAGATGCAAGATTTTCTCATAAAAAGAGAAATGAGAACAGTACAAAGGGGAAACTACTCATCATGGATAGAAGTGACTAGTGGAGTACCACAGGGTTCAGTGCTGGCACCAATCATGTTTGTAGTGTATATAAATGATAAAAACAGTAACACTGGAAATGAAAGCTATCTAAATATGTTTGCAGATGATGCAAAAATACAAAGGAGAATTACTAACACAGACTCTTGTAAAGAGCTTCGAGAAGAATTAAATAAACTTCATGAATGGAGTAATACATGGCAAATGGAATTCAGTGTGGACAAGTGTCATGTAATCAAGTTTGGTAAAAGTGGAAAAAGACCTGATTGGGATTATACGTTAGGAAATAAAACCCTACACATCAGAAAGAGAGAAGGACCTAGGTGTGATTATCAATAACAGACTATCTCTGGCTGACCACATCAGTGAGAACGTAAGGAACATGTATACACTGCTTGGAAATATGAGAATAGCATTCACATATATAAATGAAGACATGCTAAGAAGGATAATAACATCATTCATCAGACCAACCCTGGAGTATGTATCAGTAGTCTGGAGTCCTCATCTCAAAAAACACATAGCCAAGATTGAAAAAGTTCAAAGGGCCGCTACAAGATGGATACCAAGCTTAAGGGATCTAAGCTACGAAGAAAGACTAAATAAACTGAATCTACCAACACTACAGGAGAGAAGGAAAAGAAGTGGCATGATAATGCTATATAAATGCATATCAGGGAAGGAGAAAGTAGACATAAATGATTACTTAACATATGGGGAAGCATCAGCAAGAGGACACTGCAAAAACCTGCATAAGAAGAGAAGTGATAAAGACGTTAGGAAATTCAGTTTCCCAAACAGAGCAATTGATCAGTGGAATGCACTACCGAATGAAATAGTGTGTGCCAAAACATTCACAAATTTAAGGATATGTACGATAAATATGGTTTAAGACACAGGACAGTACGAGCTTGACTCATTCCTGTAAAGATACAATTAGGTAAGGTAAGAACACACACATTCGAGTAGGGCAGTACTCCCGAGGTGGATGGAAAGCTGATGACAGGGAGTGCTGGAGCTCCCGTTTCATCAGCCCTCAGGACTAGTCCCTGACCATCCCCCTTTGCTGAACTTTTTCAGTGTGTCAGTTACACAGAGAGTAGGCCAGCATGCTCTCCAGTACAAATTTCTTTAACTATGTACACCAAACTACATGCACAGTACACACTAAACTTCCTATTCAAAATTCAACTAAAATTGCATCTCATCACCAAGCCTCGGAGTCCCCGGGGGGGGGGGACCATAAATGCCCCCACCATCCGCCCCTCTCCCAGTGACGACTCGAGGTGCCTGGAACCACTGTCTGACTCTCTTCTTCTTTATTTCTGCAACATTCACGGCCTTTCCTCTAACTTTCGCTCTGTTGAGCACCACCTCTCCTCCTCTAAACCTCACCTTTTTCTAACTGAGACGCAGCTGTCTGAGGCAACTGACAGCAAACCCTTTTCTCTATCCTCCTACTTTCTCTATACTCATTTCAAAGCCAAAGGTGGCTGTTGTGTATATGTACGCAACGACTTACCTTGCTCTCGTGTTCCTGAACTCGATTCTTCTGAATTCTCTACACTTTGGCTTCGGCTTTCCTGTCATTCTTTGACTAAATATATTTGTGCTGTTTACTTATCCCATAATTCTACTGACTATCAAAAATTCTTCGACTGTCTTACTTCTATGATGGAACACATTCTATCCATTTCTCCTTTCTCTGAAATCTCCATTCTAGGAGATTTCAGTGTTCACTACCACCTTTGGCTCTCCTCTCCTTTCACAGATCCACCTGGTGAACAAGCCTACATCTTTTCTATCCTTAATGACCTAGAGCAGCTTGTACAGCACCCTACCCATATCCCTGACTGCCTTGGAGAGAGCTCCAACATACTTGACCTCTTCCTCACAACTAATCCTTCTGCTTACTCTGTTAATCTTTTCTCTCCGTTGGGCTCCTCCGATCACAACCTTATTACCTTAACCTGTCCTATCACTCCTTTACGGCCTGTGGACCCTCCAGGGAAACGTCGTCTGTGGCATTTTGGAGCCGCGGACTGGGAGGCCCTCATGCAGTACTTCTTTGATTTTCCCTGGAATGATTATTGCTTCCATGGCCGGGAGCCATCTGAGTGTGCCTTGTGCATTACGGAGGTTATTCTCTCGGGCATGGAAGCATACATTCCTTTCTCATATCCTTTGAGTAACTCAAGAAAGCCTTGGTTTAATCATGCTTGTTCTAATGCTGTCCGCAACAAGGAGAGGGCCCACAAAAGGTACCGGAGCCAACCCACCCCTGAATCACATCATCTTTACGTTTCTGCCCGGAATCATGCTAAGTCTGTTCTTCGCTCTGCTAATAATAATTTCATCCATACTAAATGCTCTCAACTCTCCAACTCGAATTCTTCCCGCTCCTTCTGACACCTTGCCAAAAATCTTTCTAACAACTTTACCTCATCATCCTTCCCTCCTCTTTTCTACTCTGATGGTTCTGTAGCTATTTCTTCTACTGATAAAGCAGATCTCTTCGCACAGACTTTCTCCTCCAATTCCACCTTAGACGATTCCGGTGCTGTTCCTCCATCACTTCCCCCCTCTGACTTCCTCATGGCTGACATTAAAATTTCTTCAGTTGATGTATTTTCTGCCATCACTGGCCTCAGTACTAACAAGGCATATGGGCCTGATGGGGTCCCTCCTGTTGTTCTCAAGAACTGTGCTTCTGTGCTTACACCCTGCCTAGGCAAACTCTTTCGCCTTTGTCTGTCAACTTGTACCTTTCCTTCTTGCTGGAAGTTTGCTCTCATTCAGCCAGTCCCAAAGAAGGGTGACCACTCCCAACCCTCCAACTATCGTCCAATTGCTTTAACGTGCTGTATTTCAAAAGTTTTTGAGTCAATTCTCAATAGAAAAATTTTAAGGCATCTTTCTTATGACAACCTTCTTTCCGATCGTCAGTACGGGTTCCGTCAGGGACGCTCTACTGGTGATCTTCTCACCTACCTTTCAGACTCCTGGTCATCCTCCTTTCGGAACTTTGGCGAAAGCTTTGCCATTGCACTTGACATCTCAAAGGCTTTCGATCGAGTCTGGCATAAATCTTTAATTTCAAACTGCCCTCTTACGGTTTCTATCCTTCTATCTGTGCCTTCATTGCTAGCTTCCTTTCTGGTCATTCTATAGCCGCTGTTGTAGACGGTCATCGTTCTTCTCCTAGATCTATCAACAGTGGTGTTCCTCAGGGCCCTGTTCTATCACCAACTCTCTTCCTTTTATTCATCAATGATCTTCTAAGCTGTACATCTAACCCTATCCACTCATACGCTGATGACTCCATCCTTCACCTTTCCTTTCAGTTCCCGCAACACCCATCTCAACAATTACTTCAACAAACAAGGGATGAGGCTATGGCACACCTAATGTCTGACTTGGCTCATATCTCTGACGGGGATAAAAATAATATGGTTGTTTTTAATGAATGGCAAAGTTGGGAATGTACGAGTGGATGGAGTGGTTGGTCAGTGGGGTGTGCCAGCTGAAGTAGATGGGAATGGTAGTGCTTTGGTGGACATCTGTGCTTGCAAGGGGTTGGCAATAGCCAACACCTACTTTCGTCATAAGATGATCCACCGGTATACATGGAGAGTGAGGAGGATGGATGGTGAACTTGTTGAACGAAAGGCAATGATAGACTACGTGTGTGTGGATGAGCGAATGAGAAGACAAGTTTTGGATGCAAGAGTGTGGAGAGGGTGGGGGAATGGAGTCTCGGACCATCACTTAGTGATGGCCAAGGTAAAGATGCAAAGAAAGTGGTTGAGGAGGCGAAGGGGAAGACAGGAGGAAGCAGCTCCTGTGAAAAGAGTGGAGAAATTGCAAGATAGTGAGAAAATGACAGAGTATAAGAGCATAGTGGAAGAAAGATTGGGAAGGTATGAGCTAGAGCAGATGGAAGGGGTGGAAGACGTATGTAAGATATTCACGGAAGAGATAGGCGCAGCGTGTGAGGCGGTTTGTGGAGTGAGGAGGAGATGCAAGGGTGTGCAAGGGACAGCATGGTGGAATGATGAGGTGAAACGAGCTGTGGAACAAAAGAAGAAGGCATATGGTGAATGGTTGGCGAGTAGAGGTAGAGGAGAAGATGAGAGAGAGAAGAGAGAGGTATATGTGAGCAGGAGAAGGGAGGTTCAGAGACTGGTGAAGGAGAGTAAGAAGAAAGTGGATGAAGAGTTTGGGAGGAATCTGAGTGTGAAATGGAGGGAGAGTAAGAAATTGTTTTGGAAGGAGGTAAAGAAAGTAAGGCAATGTGAAAGGGGAAATAGTAGGGGAGTGAAAGATAGGAATAATAGATTGTTGGTGGAGAAGAGAGAGAAATTGAGGAGATGGAAGGAGCACTTTGAGGATTTGTTGAATGTAGAGAGTGAGAGCAGTGTGAGTATAAGTGGTTGGGGAATGGCTGGGAGAAGAAGAGATGAGAGGAGGGAGGAAGAGATCAGTAGGGTGGAAGTAGTGGAAGCGATGAAGAAGATTAAGCTGGGAAAGGCCCCAGGAATTGATGGAGTGTGTGGTGAAATGCTTAGGTATGGGGGTGAGATTGTTGTGGAGTGGATATGGAAGCTGTGTAGATTGGCTTGGGAAGAGGGAAGGGTTCCAGAGGACTGGAAATCAGGTATAGTTGTTCCTCTGTACAAAGGAAAAGGGGAGAGAGAAGTATGTGGTAACCATAGGGGTATTTGCCTTCTTAGTGTGACTGGTAAAATATATGGTAGAATACTCATTGATAGGGTTAGGCATATGACAGAGGAGCTAGTTGGAGAAGAACAAGGGGGATTTAGGAAGGGAAAAGGGTGTGTAGATCAGATATTTGTTCTAAGATGTTTAGTGGAGAAGTATCTAGAGAAGGGAAGGAAAGTGTATGCTGCCTTCATGGACTTGGAGAAAGCTTATGACAGAATAGATAGGCAAGGTATGTGGAAGGTATTAAGAATATATGGAGTGGAGGGGAAATTGTTGAGTGCTGTAAAGAGTATGTACGAGGGAGCTAGGGCTACGGTGCGAGTGGATGGTGAGCTGAGTGAGTTCTTTGATCTCAATGTGGGACTGAAACAGGGGTGTGTGATGTCTCCATGGCTGTTTAATATATATATGGATGGGGTTGTAAAGGAGGTGCAAGGTAGGGCAGTGGATGTGGGGCTGGCCCTAATGAATGAGGGTGAGATTTGGAAGCTTCCGGTGTTGCTGTTTGCTGATGATACAGTATTGTTGAGTGAAGATGAATGGGAGTTGCAAGGTTTGGTGAATGAATTTGGGACAGTGTGTAGGAGGAGGAAGCTGAAAGTTAATGTAAACAAAAGTAAAGTTATGGTGTTTGAGAGGAATGAAGTCACAGAGTGTGCAGTGAGGTTGGATGGTGAGGATATGGAGAATGTGAGTGCATTTAAGTACTTGGGTAGTGTGATGAGTAAGGATGGAACTTTGGGGGATGAAGTATGTGAAAGGGTACAGCTGGGAAGGAAGGTTGTTGGTACACTGAAAGCAGTGATGAGAAATAGGGAGGTGAGTATGGAAGTTAAGAAATCACTGCATGATAGTATTGTGATCCCTACCCTGACGTATGGAAGCGAGGCGTGGACTTTGCAAGAGGGGAACAAGTCAAGAGTGAGAGCAGTGGAAATGAGTTACTTGAGAGGAGCATGTGGAGTGACATGGAGGGACAGGTTGACGAATGAAGAAGTGAAGGAACGTTGTGGGGTAGATGTGGATGTGGTTGAGAAGATTAAGAGAAATACACTGAGGTGGTTTGGACATGTGGAGAGAATGGAGAATGAAAGACTGACTAAGAGGGTGTATGTAGGTGAGGTGGAGGGAGGGAGAGGGAGGGGTAGACCGAGGATGAGGTGGAGGGATGGAGTTGAGAGGTATATGAGAGAGGGGGGGGTGAGTTGGCGGGAGGGTGGTCAATTGGTGGGTGACAGAGTGACTTGGAGGCGTTTTGTCTGCGGCCACCCTTTGCAGGATTAGGGCGTCGGGCTATAGATAGATAGATAGATAGTTTTTAATGCATCTAAGACAGTTCTTACACCTATCAACCCGACAAAATCTTCCACAGGTATACCCACTAATGTTTAATAATATTCAGCTTAATCCTGCATCATCCTTGAACATGCTTGGGGTTTCATTTACTCGGGACTTATCTTGGAAAGATCATATTACATCTCTTGTAAAATCTGCTTCCAAGAGATTGGGTGTGCTAAGCCGACTCCGCTCTTTCTTTACCCCTGCACAATTGTTGACTCTATACAGGGGTTTTATCCGCCCCTATGTGGAGTACAACTCTCATGTGTGGGGAGGCTTCCCACATACAGCTCTTCTCAATAGGGTGGAGTCAAAGGCTTTTTGTCTCATTAACTCTCCTTCTCTTACTGACTCCCTTCAACCTCTGTCTCTTCGCCACACTGTTGCATCTTTATCTCTTTTCTATTGCTACTTTAATGGTCACTGCTCCTCTGAACTGTCTGCTTGCATTCCTCCACCTCTACGACGGGCGCATAGCACCCGTCTGGCAGCAAACTCTCATCCCTTTTCTGTCCAACTTTCTAATGCAAGAGTTAACCGTTACTCCCAGTCTTTCATTTATGCAACAGGTCAGCTCTGGAACTGTCTCCCTCTGTCTGTATTTCCTGCTGCCTATGATCTCCAGTCTTTCAAACACAGTGTGTCCAGGCATCTCAAAATGATCGGATCTTGAATTTGGCTCTCTATTGTATTTTGTTTTTCTCTTGGAGGGAACTGTTACTGCGGGCTCATGGCCTTTGGTTCCTTCTTCCTCGCATAAAATACACACACACACACACACACACACACACACACACACACAATCGCCCACATTTGTAGTCCAACTCTCAGTCTTACCCACTCAATCCTTGAGCCAAGTGATCCATACTCTCTTATATCCTCCTTTGATGTCTTGCACACAACAGTACACGCTCCTTTTGCCCTCTCATTCTCACCCACTCCTGTGCATATGCCCCATCCATACTCCCATTCTCTCACAGTCTTACCTCGCCATTAAGTTTCAGTTAATCCACATACATCCACATTTGCACCCTGAAGCAACTGGACAATCTCTCATTCTTTCACCTCATCATTCGCTAATTGCTTGTGCTTAAGAAAAATGTTTGCATTAGCAATAATAAGAGAATAATTGCAGTAGGCTGGTTAGCTCATGTTTGGCAGCTTCTTAGATTAAACTGTTAGAATAAAACAGGATAAGAAAGAAGAAGGCTCTCCCTCGCTTACCTAACCTTTCGGCTGAAACTGTCAGAAAATGGAGAGAGTGACATAGGATTTTGGTATGACATTTAATCCTTTCACATTGGGAGGCTCATCAACGTGCCACCAAGGAAATGTTTGTAGCCATCGGGTGGCTTATATACGTTTTTTGTCCTTCTGCCTATGGGTGACTTTACACTCCCTATTTTGTCTTTCTTTCCTTCATTCTTTCCTCCTCCTTCTGCTTGTGGATGACTCTACACTGAGTGATGTGCCAAATGGTTTCTTGTACACCAGGAAACCATTTACTATCCCGTGTGATAACCATATAACAAATTTTGGTGCCTGCTGGTTTAGTGGTTAATTGTGGCGCTCCAATCGGATTGAGCCGGTGAAGGTTTATATCCAAGGGATGGTTGGGGTTTGTTGCTCATGTAATGCCACTCAGGGATGAGTGAGTCTGGTCACTCTCATCTTAAATGTCAGGACCAACTTGCCTAGCCCCGGGCTTGTACGCTCCTCATTGGACAACGTAGGATTGGATGATGGATGGATGGATGGATGGATGGCCTTTTAGAATTTGCATGCCAGTACTGTGGGCCCAGTATTGATTCAGTATCAGGAGGTGGCAAGACCGAAGAGTTGCCATCTTGGTAAGACGATTTTATTGTCTTATTTTCATCACATAGGAGAAGTATGTCGAGACATGTGATATGAGACGTTTTGCTACAGTGGCAGCTCACCTGGATTTGATGAAAGCGATGTCTGATGACACAGATTATGTTGTTAGATGAAAGTGAGAGTGAAAATGAAACTGCTACTATAAAAGAGAGAAAAAAAGAACAGCTTTGAGTTGATCATTATGTCGAATGGCATACGTCTGGCAGTGGAGGAGTTCCAGCACCACAGGTTTGGACAGCTCACCACACAGGTAATTATTATTATTATTTTTTTCATCTTGGTAGACATAATTTTACTCAGGAAATTATGAAATCTTTTTTGGTGTGGAATATTTTATTGAAATAATTACCTTTATATATCTCAAGGACATCCATTCCTTCATTCTTTCCTCTTCCTTCTGCCTACGGGTGACTTTACACTCCCTCTTCTGCCTTTCCTTCCTTCATTCTTTCCTCTTCCATCTGCCTGTGGGTGACTTTACACTGAGTGACAAGCCAAATGGTTTCCTGTACACCAGGAAGCCATTTACTATGCTGGGTGGTAATCATATAACCAAATATTGGCCTGGTGGTTTAGTGGGTAATTATTGCGCTCCAGTCGGATTGAGCCGTGGAAGGTTTATCTCCAAGGGGTGGTTGGGGTTTATTGCTCATTTAATGCCACTCAGGGATGAGTGAGGCTGGTCACTCTCATCTTAATTGTCGGGACCAACTGCCTAGCCCCGGGCTCCTATGCTTCTCATGGGGCAACACTGGATTGGATGATGATGGATATATATCTCAAAAGGACTTCCAGCCAAAAAAATACAACCAAAGTGAAAAAATTAATGAGAAGTATTGTGTGTAGGGGAGTCAGATGGTATAATGGATGTCTTGTACCTGTCCACGTATAATTTTTACTTATCTAGCTCTCTGTGTGATATTCACCCCAGCAATTCCAATGCAAAATTATATTCTTATTTTTGAAAAAGGGGCTGCATTTCCCTTGTGCCTTTCTTAGAGCTGTCACGTACTATACAAAGGTAGTTCACTATACTGTAATATGTTTTTGTGTGTGTGCGTGTGTGTGTGTGTGTGTGTGTGTGTTCTTACCTTACCTAATTGTATCTTACAGGAATGAGTCAAGCTCGTACTGTCCCGTGTCTTAACCCTATTCGGTGCAACCCTTGGCGATTTCCCACACTTACGACCCTAGTATCGAGAAAAGAATCTTGAGTAATATTATTGGTTTGACGAAGTGAAAGGAACGCATTCGGACACGTCGGCGCCGTTGCAAGGCAAGCGCCGCCAAACATATCGTACCGCACCCGCGCGCACTGAAACACACACACACACACACACACACATACACACGTTTAACTACTATCAAATTTAAAATTAATGTAAATATCAAATGATAAAATATTTTACCATTCACCAACGCTTATCATGTTTGCCATATATCAAAGCCGTAGGCTATATTTTCAGTCTGAGGGCTGCAGTATCAATAAACCGTTTACTGTTGTCTCTCACACACACACCGTCCATAACATGGAAGGTGATAGCTTACACATCTTCCTCATCATCATCACCACCCTTCCTCCCTCACACTCACCACCTCCCATCTTCCTCACCACCACCTTCCCTCCCTCCATCACCCTCACACTCACCACTATATTCCCTTCTACCATACTCTCCGTCTCACTACCACCGCTTTTTTCTCACCACCATCTCTCTCTCACTCGCCACCGCTAATACTCTCTCTTTCTTCCTCACCTTCATAACTCCTAAACCCACTTTCAGTGGATTTACTACTAGGTAGACTAGTTGATGGAGAGGTAGCTATTAGTCAAGGAAATCTAATAATGTAAGCATGTAAATAATACCTGGTTATACATGCGAGTATTTTTTTTTTTATGCAATAAAGAAGGAACCAACGGGCAGGACCTGAAATTTGCTCCCTCCAACAAAAAAACGACAGCAGAGCCAAATTCAAGATCAGTTCATTTCGAGATGCCTGGACACACTGTGTATGAAAGACTGGAGACCGTAGGCAGTAAAAAAACAGAGATGGAGACAATTCCAGAGTTGACCTGTTGCATACATGAATGACTGGAGCAACTGTTAACTCTTGCATTAAAGAGTTGGACAGAAAAGGGCTGAGTTTGTTGCTAAGACGGGTGCTGCGTGCCTGCTGTGGTGGTGGAGGGATGCAAGCAGACAGTTCAGAGGAGCAGTGACCATTGAAGTGGCGATAGAAAAGAGACTGATGCAACAGTGCCGCGAAGAGACAGAGGTTGAAGGGAGCCAGTAAGGGGAAAGTTAATGAGACGAAAAGTCTCCGACTCCATCCTGTTGAGAAGAACTGTGTGGGAAGCCTCCCCACACATGACAGCTGTGCTCTACACAGGAGCGAATAAAACCCGTGTATAAAGTCAACAACTGTGCAGGGCCGTGGGTTAGAGCTTCCTGACTAAAACCTCCCTAAGTGAAGAGTCCAGTCCTGCTGTGGACTAAAAATGGAAAGTTCATAATGATGATGATGAGAATACTACCATATATTTCTTTCTAATGACTGAATAGAATATTTAGCTAAGCGAGTTTCAGCCACACTCAAAAAGTGTGTAACCTGGATACGGGACGAGGACCCAACTCGCCATGTATCCCACCAACCACTTTCCCCAACCTCCTCCCTTTAGAAAGTATTTATTTTTCAAATGTCATTACAACTATATAATAATGAATTTATAGAAGTAAAAGATTATTCTTATTAATTTTACACGTGTGGGGTGAGGACTGAGTTGGTGCGTGAGGACTGTGTTGGTGTGTGAGGACTGTGGTGGTGTGTGAGGATTGTGTTGATGAGTGAGGACTGGTGGTGTGTGAGGACTGTGTTGGCGTGTGACGATTGCGTTGGTGTGTGAGGACTGGGTTGGTGGGTGAGGACTGTGGTGGTGTGTGAGGACTGTAGTGGTGTGTGAGGACTGTGCTCGTGTGTGAGGTCTGTGGTGGTTTGTGAGGATTGTGTTGGTGTGTGAAATATAATCTATTCGTGAGAACAAAACAGACTCGACCTTCTCATGGACCCACTTCACGTATAACTAAGGAGTGAGAAACAGGTAGACCTTTATCATACAAATGGATGGCGAGTGAGAAAGGGCCGGGGAGTACAGGAGGTAGATAAGGCAGAAGGCGGTAGATGTACGGGAGATAAATGCTTGAAAAGGCATACATATTGCATAATAAATGCAAAATTCCACATCAACAGCTTTGTGCCTTACCTACCTCCTATTCTGCCTGCCCCTCTGTTGTATAATAAAGGTCTACCTGCTTCTCACTCCTTACAGCTGAAGGAGGTCCTTGAGAAGGCTGAATCTGTTGTCACCAATATATTATATAGGTATTTCTAAATCTGAGTACTGCAAATTAAAATTGAAGGGCACAGAGAAATATTTAGTTATAACCAATTATTCAAAGGGCACGGTAGCTCTATCTGCTCATGCTACGCCCCAAGGAGTATTCAGAGCAATGCAATAACAAATATTCAATTATGAATAGTCATACCCAAAACATCATCAGTATACAGTATAAATCAATGGTTATTCAGTGGGGCAGTCAATCCCAAAATACCGACAAATTAGTCAGTAGACTGTCCTTCTGATGTCAGTTTATTAGTAATTTCCCACTGGTCAATCACTAGCCTATCACTGAGACCTTTGTCGGTCAGCCAGTCAGTCTCTCCAGAAGTCAGTCCCTTGATCCTCTGTTAGTAGTCACCACGAGAAAATGCAGCTGCCAGCCAAAGCTCCGTACATGCGGGATCACCATTAAATTCTTACGAGTAGACTGTTAACCAGGAAACGTGCCAGTCTTTGGATTACTGAATCGCTTAGAGCAGCCTGTAGCTTCCTGGTTAAACCCTATATCTCTTGTAACCGGAGAACAAGCTGTTCCCTGGGTAATGCACAGGCACAGTGTGGATATGAGGGGTTAGGTCCAGAGCCTTGCCTGGCGCTTTCAAGGGAGACAGCAGTCAATCAGGCCCCAGCTCCTTCTCTACACTGCGAGACCATGCTTCATTTCAGCTGATCCACCCCTGTTGCATCGACCCCTGGTAAGTTAAAAGATCCCGGGTGCCAATTAACTAACAGGGCCCTCAGTGACCCACAGCCCGTCACAGGTCGAAAGAGTAGTAACCGTTAACTTGGGGCTATCCATGCCTATGCTCCTATGTATTTTCCGGCGGTATTTGATCCTACGCACTCGAACATCCTTTTTACTCTACACTTACAACTAATATAAGTAAGCCTGAGGATTCTTATGCTGCAAGATCCTCACCTTCCGTATCTCTATTTACATCTATCATATAAGGAAATTTTTAAACAAAAATATAATCCGTATATAACGTAAACTCAGTCATAATCTATATTCACAGACATGCATATTCATTCTTAATTTCCAAAACAAGACTTTCACTGATTGGGCATGTTACTATAGCATTTCATACATACTTTATTTCAATTCTGATCACAGGTGTGCTTGTGACATACTTGACATTGTTTCGTGGACGATTTTGCTTTGGGGCGATTCTGAGTGTATCCTGGACCATAAAGAGACTCCAGGCATGAATGACACTTGTGCTGCTTGCCTGACCTATTCTCATGTGTTACTTCTGGGACGGCCTCCTCTACATCTCCCTGTCCGAGCATCAGCTTCATCTTAGCTATTGTATTCCTGGTCAGACCACAAGCCTGAACTTTTCTTCTTTCAATTTGCAGATTACACAATGCCTTCACTAACTGCCAGCCATAGGAGATTGAAGCAATTTTTCTTGGGTCCTGATTATTATATAACGAATAAATTGTCTGTGAATTTACTCTGGCAGTATTGACAATGTAGCCAAGGGCATTCACTGTCCATCTTCTAGATTTAGTGTGTACTGTATGAAAACTTATTCTCTGATCCATAATGTCAGTGCCTCCTTTAGTGAAATCATACAATTTAAATATATATATATATATATATATATATATATATATATATATATATATATTTTCAAATCATCATCCTTGGTAATGCCTAAATAGGGGAAACTGTGCTCAGAAGTAACACATCTTTCTTACCTTTGCTTTTGGTGGGTGTTACATAGGATTCAGTGTCATTTCCTCCCCGTGTTTATTCCAGTAAACTTGGTATGACCTATCTTCCCTTTCTGTGACTATCTCTGGTGGTATGCCTTTCCTAGTAGAATCTACAGTACCTAAGGCTGAGATACCTTGTGTTTGAAGCCACTCCAGCAACTCTATACTGGTGTACAATCTATCCAGGCTAATAATCCTACCTCTAAGATTCCACTGAGTCTTGTAACTGACTTACCAGAGCTTTCACTGTTGGGACTGTACCGCGTATGTACTGTGGTCCTGGCTCTCCAGGTTTACCTGAATATACAGCTGTCCTAAAGGTAAATGGATATCTAACAGCATTAATAGATTTATATTGGAGGCCATAGAGTACGGGTTTGCTCTTATTGTAGTCTGAACCCTATTTGTGTTCTGCACCCATACAACGTTTCATCAGTGGTCAACAAGTCACCTGGCTCTAACACTGAGCAACAACACTTACTGAACTGTTCAAAAAGCTCCCTGATTGCTGCAAACCGATCGTGTACCCATCTCTGGTGTCTGGTATCAATGTTGATCGTGTACCCATCTCTGGTGTCTGGTATCAATGTTGATCGTGTACCCATCTCTGGTGTCTGGTATCAAAGTTGATCGTGTACCCATCTCTGGTGTCTGGTATCAATGTTGTTAAAAGTTATGTCGGCATGTAAGAAACCAAATCGTTTTACTGACATGACGGCTTCAAATATTGGGTGACCAAACCCTTCCATGAAGAGAAGATTATAGCAATATTTATTTTGTCCCAACAAACCTCTTGGATACAGCAGGCCAAAAAAGCTTTTCAATTCTATGGCATCAGTCATCTTGACGTGTGTTGGTATTTCAGCAGTCAGTATTAGAAATTTCGGTAATTATGCCTTGTGTTAGCATGGGTTACAATACCATCAATCATATTAGATGTTATAAACAACTCCCATGCCATTATTTCTGTATTAGCTGACCTTGCCTCTCCTAACAAAACATCCTTCACTAGGCAATACCTTCTCAACAGGCCTACCTTCTGTATGATTGGTCCATATTATTGACTTACCGATATCTAATTTTCTCTGGGGTTTCTCTAAAATGCAGGTATATTCCCTGAGCTCGTGTGGCAGGACAAATTCGTCATAATTATGTTTGTTCAAGCACTGGTCCAAAGAACTGATTAATCTATTTTTCACCAGTGGCTTTCTGTTTCTGAGTGGTACCCACTCTTCTTCATTTTGTCAACATTCTGATCATCATCTACATCGTCGCCCTCAGCTACTCTATCCAAGGCAAGGTCATCATCATCATCATCGCCAACTACCTCTTCCAAGTAATCTTCGACTGGGTCAACATAGTCGAAAATAAAAGCAATGACTACGTCCGTCGGCTCATCCACCCCGTCCCCTAATTAATGCCTAACTAACCGTCATCCAGCACGCCTACACGAGAGCCGCGAGGTTTGTGTGAGTGTGTGTGTGTGTGTGTGTGTGTGCACATTACAATGCACGTGTGTGTATCTGTGTGCACAATACAATGCACATGTGTGTATCTGTGTGTATGTGTACGAACAACCATTTCATAGGGTATGAGGAGTCATAGAGAAAAAACAATGAATAATACATAGATAATAAAATTAGTGAATGAAATAACTATTTCACTAAGTATGAGGAGTCATAAAGTATGAACAATGAATAATACATAGAAAATAAAGTAGTTGTAATGAAAATAGGAAACGTATCGTACGTCTGGAAGCTGTGTTGATGCCCGTTAGGCTTGCGTAGGCTAAGGTCCCAGATATTTCACTCATCTTCGAGCGTTTTCTTTTTGTTTAGCGCTCTCCACAGGGAAAAATCGTTAATTTTAGAGAAAACGCTCGTTTCAACCCAGTTTTTTCGCTCAGAATTACTATTTTCTTGTGTTTCCAGTAATTTAACAAGAAAATAATCGTGAGACCATGCATTGCTTACAAACTAGAGTTTATTGGCAAAAATTAGTTAGGGCGTATCAAAAATGATACGGGGTGCACCGAATAGGGTTAAACCATATTTATCGTACATATCCTTAAATTTGTGAATTGTTTTGGCACACACTATTTCATTCGGTAGTGCATTCCATTGATCAATTGCTCTGTTTGGGAAACTGAATTTCCTTATGTCTTTATCACCTCTCTTCTTATGCAGTTTTTTGCAGTGTCCTCTTGCTGATGCTTCTCCATATGTTAAGTAATCATTTATGTCTATTTTCTCCTTTCCTGATATGCACTTATATAGAATTATCATGTCACCTCTTTTCCTTCTCTCGTGTAGTGTTGGTAGATTCAGTTTATTTAGTCTTTCTTCGTAGCTTAGGTCCTTTACAGTGCTCGTCAGAAGTATTCAGCGTTGTCCGCCAGGCGCGCAATACTTATGGCCCAAAAAGAATCACCCATTCTGGGGGGTAAGAATTGAGCCACAAGTTTGAGCTCCGAGCATGACGTCACGGTAGCCTGGGGCCTTCCGACGCGCTGGTTGGTTCCCGCCTCAGTCGCCCACGGGCTGCCTGAGAGAGAGGAACTCCGCCGAGTGTCCCTCTCAAATTGCGCCATTTTTTACCGAGTGTCCCGCAGTTTTCTGGCCTTCACAACTTTGTTATGGCACCTACCCGTGAACTATCGAGTGAAATCATATCCCAGATCATTGCTCTAAAGGAGGCAGGCCACCAGACAAAGGAAATTAGTGAATTGGTTGGTGTGGCACGATCGACAGTGCGTCGTTGGTGTGCGCGGTTTCGGGAGGAAAACAGTGGTGCAGTTCCCACAAAGAAACCGCGGTCTGGTAGGCCTAGGAAAACTTCCCCAAGGTCTGTTAATGTTTTAAAACGTGCAGTGGAGTTTAATCCTCGTGTGAGGGCAAGGAAAATTAAGGAGAGCAACCCAGAAGTGTTTGGTGAGGTGTCAGTGAGAACAGTGTCTCGTAGGGTGCATGAGCTTGGTTACACAAGTCACAGGCCTGTGAAAAAGCCTCTTCTCTCTAGCAGCCAGAGAATTCGTAGGCTTGCCTTTGCTAATAAATATCTAAACTGGGGTGAGGAGCAATGGTTGTCAGTGTTGTGGTCTGATGAGGCAACGTTTAGTGTTACCTGTAACAGAGGAGCACGCAAAGGTAGTGACCCACTTGACCCACGGTATGTAGAAAGCACAGTTAAACATCCTGATTCACTCATGGTATGGGGTTGTTTCTCAGGGAAGGGTTTGGGGAAGCTTGTTGTACTTCCCAAGAACCTCAGAGTGAATCAGGATGTTTACCTGGAGCTTCTGTGTGATCATTTACCAGACTCCTTCGAGCTAACAGGGGCACGAGTGTTTCAGCAGGACGGTGCACCTGCTCACAAGGCCAAATCGGTCACCAGTTGGCTTCGTGACTGCGAGGTATCATTCATGACAGACTGGCCAGGAAATAGCCCAGACCTCAACCCGATTGAAAACCTCTGGTACCTCGTAAAGAAGAGTCTCCAAGGGAAGGACGTGAGCTCTCTGCCTAAGCTGGAAGCCGCCATTCGTGACTCCTGGGACAAAATACCGCTCCAGCACCTCAGGAGCCTCGCCCTTTCACTTCCAAGACGTCTCAGGTCCGTGAAGAAACGTAAAGGCTACCCTACGAAGCACTAAAGGTAAATAAAATGCATTATTTATATTTTTTTTCAATGTTGAAAGGTTTGTTTCTCAGGAGGGACGCAGGGCGCTCCATACTTCTGACGAGCACTGTAAGCTTGGTATCCATTTTATAGCGCCCCTTTGAACTTTTTCAATCTTGTCTATATGCTTTTTGAGATGAGGACTCCAGACTACTGATGCATATTCCAGGGTTGGTCTAATGAATGATGTTATTATCCTTCTTAGCATGTCTTCATTTATGTATGTGAATGCTATTCTCATATTTGCAAGCAGTGTATACATGTTCCGTACCTTCTCGCTGATGTGGTCAGCCGGAGATAGTCTGTTATTGATAATCACACCTAGGTCTTTCTCTCTTTCTGATGTGTATAGGGTTTTATTTCCTAACTTATAATCCCAATCAGGTCTTTTTCCTCTTTTACCAAACTTGATTACATGACACGTGTCCACATTGAATTCCATTTGCCATGTACTACTCCATTCATGAAGTTTATTTAATTCTTCTTGTAGCTCTTTACAAGAGTCTGTGTTAGTAATTCTCCTTTGTATTTTTGCACCATCTGCAAACATATTCAGATAGCTCTCATTTCCAGTGTTACTGTTTATATCATTTATATACACTAAAAACATGATTGGTGCCAGCACTGAACCCTGTGGTACTGCACTAGTCACTTCTTTCCATGATGAGTAGTTTCCTCTTAGTCTATCTGTCTATCTATCTATTGCCAGACGCCTCAATCCCGTTTGGGGTGGCCACAAACAAATCGCCTCCAAGTCGCCCTGTCCCCCGCCATTTCACTGCCCTGCTCCCAACTCACACCCCCTTCTCTCATATACCTCTCCATCCCATCCCTCCATCTCATCCTCGGCCTCCCAATCCCTCTTCCCCCCTCCACCTCACTCACATACACTCTCTTCGTCAGTCTTTCACCCTGCATCCTCTCCACATGGCCAAACCACCTCAGTGTGTTCCTGATAATGCTTCCTATCACATCCACATCCACACCACAATGCTCCTTTATATCCTCATTCATCAGCCTGTCTCTCCACGTGACTCCACAGGCTCCTCTTAAATAACTCATTTCCACTGCTCTCACTCTTGACTTGTGTCCTTCCAACAATGTCCAAGCTTCACTTCTGTACGTTAGAGTTGGTATCACAATACTGTCATGTAGTAACTTTTTCACTTCCATGCTCACTTCCCTGTTTCTTATCAATGCTTTCAAGGAACCAGCAACCTTTCTTCCCTGCTGTACCCTTTCAAGCACTTCACCCTCCAAACCTCCATCCTTACTCATCACACTACCCAAGTACTTAAACGTACTCACATTTTCCAATTCCTCACCATCCAACCTCGCTGTACATTCACTAACTTCACCTCTCTCAAAGACCATCACTTTACTCTTCCCTACATTCACCTTTAGGTTCCGTTTCATACACACTCTCTCAAACTCATGCACCAGGCCTTGCAGCTCCCCTTCGTCTTCACTGAACAACACAGTATCATCTGCAAACAACAGTACAGGGAGTTTCCAAACACTATCCTCTCTCACTAGGGCCACTCCAACATCCACTACCCTACCTTGTACCTCTTTTATTACCCCATCCATGTACAGATTGAACAACCATGGAGACATGACACATCCCTGTTTCAAACCAACTTTCAAAGAGAAAAATTCACTTAGTTCACCATCCACACGCACTGCAGCCTTCGCACCATCGTACATACTCTTCACAGCATTCAACAACTTCCCATCTACTCCATATATTCTTAACACTTTCCACAATCCTAGTCTATCCACCGTGTCATATGCTTTCTCCAAATCCATGAAAGCCGCATACAACTTCTTTCCCGTCTCTAGAAACTTTTCCACTAAAGATCTAAGAATGAATATCTGATCTACACAACCTCTTCCCTTCCTAAAGCCTCCCTGTTCTTCTCCAACTAATTTCTCTGTTCTTTCTCTAACTCTGTCTATAAGTATCCTACCATACACTTTTCCTATTATACTAAGAAGACAAATGCCCCTATGATTACCACACACTTCTTTTTCCCCTTTTCCTTTGTACAAGGGAATAATTATACCTGACTTCCAATCCTCCGGGACTCTACCTTCCTCCTAGGCCAATCTGCACATCTTCCACATCCATTCTACTACTATCTCTCCCCCATGCTTCAGCATTTCACCACACACTCCATCAATTCCTGGGGCTTTCCCCGATTTAACTTTTTTCATTGCTTCCACAACTTCTATCCTACTGATTTCTGCCTGTCGTCTCACCTCCCTCCTTCTCCCAGCCATTCCCCAGCCACTTAAACTCGCATTACTTCCATCCTCTACGTTCAACAATTCCTTAAAGTGTTCTCTCCATCTGCTCACTTTTTCTCCCTTCTCCACTAGTAATCTACCATTTTTATCTTTCACTCCCCTGATAACTTCACTTCCACCCTGTCTTACTCTTTTCACTTCTCTCCAGAACATTTTCTTACAGTCCCTCCACTTTACACTCAAATTCCTTCCAAATTCCTCATCCACTCTCTTCTTACTCTCTCTTACTAATCTTTTCAAACTCTCTCTTCCGCCTCTCAACTTCTTCCACGCCCCTATTTCTCATCCATTCATTGTATGCTTTCTTCTTTTGTGCCACAGCCTGTTTCACCTCTTCAGTCCACCACGCTGTTCCTTGCACCCCCTTCCGTCTTCTCTTCCTTCCACACACCACATCACATGCTGCACATATTTCTTCTGTAAATATCTTACACACACCTTCCACGTCTCCCATCTGCTCCAATTCATATTTGCCCAATCGTTCCTCCACTTCTCTCTTATACTCTGCCTTTTTCTCATCCTCTTGTAACCTCTTCACTCTCCTTGCAACTACTCCTTCCTCTCGTCTTTCCCTTCTTCTATTCCTCCATCTTACTTGCATCCTAATTCTGGCCACCACCAAGTAGTGGTCAGAAAGTCCACTCCCCCAACCTCTATACACTCTTGCATCCTTTACACATTTTCGCATCCTTTCATCCACACAAACATAATCAATCATTGCCTTCCTTTCATTCAGTTCACCACCCACCCTTCTCATCACTCGCCTTGTATACCTGTGGATCATTTTATGCCTGAAGAGGGTATTGGCTATCACCAACCCCCTCCCAGCACAAATGTCCACTAACGCACTCCCATTCTCATCTATCTCAGCAGGCACACCCCACTCACCAACTATTCCATCCACCTTCACATTACCAACTTTACCATTCATATCACCAATCAAAAACACTCTCTCATGCCTTCCAAACTTTTCTATGCACACTTCCACATTTGTCCAGAACTCTTCTCTCACTCTTCTAGCACGATCTTGCATTGGCGCATACACACACACAATCGCCCACATTTGTATTCCAACTTTCAACTTTACCCACACAATCCTTGACCCAACTGATCCATACTGTCTTATGCTCTTCTTCCATCTTTTACTCACAACTATACATACTCCTTCCTTTGCCCTCTCATTCTCATCTACTCCTGCGCATATACCCCATCCATACTCCCATTCTCTCACACTTTCTCCTCACCATTTTGTTTCAGTTATTCCACATACATCCACTTTCGCACCCTCAAGCACCTGGACAATCTCTCTCTCACCTCATCATTCGCTCCTCTTACATTCCATGTACTCATTACCAAGTCCTTTGTCTGGTCCTGGGTCGTCATCGTTTGGTCAGTCCTTGTCCGAGGCTTCTTGTTTGTTTTTTTAGTTAGTTGTTTTCCGGGGAGGGGCACTAACCCTCCGCCAACCCTTTTAGTCGCCTTTTACGACAAGCAGGGGTACTGGGGGAGTATTCTTGAAAACCCCCCTACCCCTTAGTACTGTCCTCATTTCTCTTTTTATGAGAAAGTCTTGCATCCAACAAAACAGTTTGCCTCGAATTCCTCCTTGATGGTACAGTTTCCATAAAAGTCTTTGGTGTGGTACTGTGTCAAAACCTTTCTTGAAATGTGTGTGTGTGTGTGTGTGTGTGTTCCTACGGAATTATATCATTACAGGAATGAGTCAAGCTCTTACTGTCCATCCATCCATCCATCATCCAAGCCTACGTTGTCCCATGAGGAGTGTAGGAGCCCGGGGCTAGGCAACTTGGTCCTGACATTTCAGATGAGAGTGACCAGCCTCACTCATCCCTGAATGGCATTATGTGAGCAATAAACCCCAACCATCCCTTGGATATAAACCTTCACCGGCTCAATCCGATTGGAGGGCTGTAATTACCCACTAAACCACCAGGCGCCAAAATGTCCCATGTATTAAACCAGTTTTATCATACATATCCTTAAATTTATGAATACAGTACTGTATATTTATTTAGGTCTATTTCCTCTTTCCCTGAGATGCATTTATATAGCATAATCATGTCTCCTCTTTTTTCTCTCCTGTAGTGTTGGTAGATTCAGTTTTTTCTAGTCTTTCTTCATAGCTTAGATCCCTTAAGCTTGGTACCCATCTTGTAGCTACCCTTTGTACTTTTTCAATCTTATCTATGTGTTTTTTGAGATGAGGGTTCCAGACAGTTGATGCATACATCAGGGTTGGTCTGATGAATGATGTTATTGTCTTTCTCATCATATCTTCATTTATGTATGTGAATTGTAACAATCCGCCGCGTGGTTATCTAGTTACGCGGCGGACTCTACATTTGGTGTAAGGTAAAGAGACAAGAAACAGTGGAACTTAACTATACTTTAATATTAAACCTTACACTACAAAAAGTACCTAACAACATTATGACAAGTAACAAGGTTAATGGCAAAGATTAAAGTTATAACACTTAAACAGTAGTTACTGCACAAAGAACAAGACAAATAGATCAGGTAGTTAAGCAAACGGACAAAGGGAAACAGTTACAGGCAAGATATAGAATTATATGATATACAAATAATACAAAATTGATATACACCCTCTTCCACGTCACAAGGTCACCGAGCACTGTTACCGTGAGGGAGGTGAATGGGGGCGGTGTAAACCCACTCAGGGAGGAGGAACACTGTCAGCCGTTAATAGTGTGAGTCTGCCTTCTCTGACTGAAGCAGCGGTATATATACCCCCACGGGTGAAGCCCGGCTTGTTTCACCTAGCCGTGTGGGGCTCCGAGGCGGTGATCCAACCGTAACGAGGGAGCCCAGCACTCCAGTAGTTTAGTGGGGGCGTCACACCTCCCCCCTAAAACGACACCCCATCGAAGAGGTGGTGTCGTAGAGGCTGTGTTACAGGCGGCTGAGTGTGTCTGCTAGGAGATTTTCTGAACCTCTGATGTGGTGAATGTCGATGTTAAAGGGTTGGAGATATAGGGACCATCTTAAAAGCCGTTGATTCAAGAACTTGTTTCGATCCAGAAATGAGAGGGGGTTGTAATCTGTATACACTTGCAGAGGGGCACTGTTAGGAGAAAGGTAGCACTCAAACTTTTTGATGGCAGAGATGATGGAGAGTAGCTCCTTCTCTATAGTGGAGTAGCGACGTTGATGGACATCCAGCTTTGCAGAGTGGTAGGAGACAGAGTGTAGTATGCCTTCCTTCTCTTGAAGCAGGGCGGCTCCCACAGCTTCTTCACTGGCGTCAGTGTGTAGGATGAACGGCTTGTTGAAGTCCGGCGAGAGCAGCACGGGATCTTGGGTGAGGAACGTTTTGAGTTGGTTGAAGGAGGTCTGGCAGTCGTCCGTCCAAATGAATGGCACAGAGCCACTCGTCATCCTGGTGAGTGGAGCAGCTACCTTGGCGAAGTTAGGGCAAAATCTCCGGTAGTACCTGGCCATTCCCAAAAAACGCATCAGCGCCTTCCGGGTAGTGGGTGCAGGGTACTGGATGATGGCAGAGATGTTGGCTGCTTTGGGACGGAAGACTCCTCTGCCCACCTCATGTCCCAAGTACGTCACAGTGGCCCGGCCAAAGGTGGTCTTGGCCAGCTTTACCGTGAGGTTGGCGTCGTGTAGTCTGGACAGCACCTCAGAGAGTTGGCAGAGATGTTGCCGCCAGTGGGGAGAAAAAATTAGTATGTCGTCCAGGTAGACTGATACTCCATCTAAGTCTTGCAATAGATAATTCATGGCCCGCTGGAAAGTGGCAGGACTATTCCTCATACCGAAGGGCATTACAGTATATTGGTAAAGCCCGAATGGAGTAGCAAAGGCAGAGATGAGCTGAGCATCATCAGTTAGAGGAATTTGGTAATAGCCCCGAAGCAAGTCAATTTTAGTAATGAACTGCGATTGTCCCACCTCATCAATCAGATCATCTACCCGGGGGAGTGGATAGGCATCTGGGATCGTGACAGAGTTGACTCTACGATAATCAGTGCAGAGACGTATTTGTCCATCTTCCTTGGGCACGAGTAGACAGGGTGATGCCCACGGGGACTGGCTGGGGACTGCTAATCCTTGGTCCAACAGGTATTCCACCTCCTTCTGCATCTGTGCTTTTTTCTGTGGATGTAACCTATAAGGGTTGCATTTAATTGGATGGGTTCCTGGCACCAACTTTACTTTATGAGAGGTGATGGTACATCGGCCAGGATTGTTATTAAACAATTTAGGGTACCGTCTTATAATTGTTTCTAAATCCTGTTTTTGTATTGGTGTGAGGTGTTGGAGATATTGTTGGAGATTGTTAAGTATCTCCGAGTTGGACAGTGGAGGGGTTGGAATGGTGCTAGCTAACTCCGGCTCCTGAACCATAGGGCGGATGCAAGGGATCTCATGCAAGGTTTCAGGAGGGTTGGAGCTTGCTGTATTTATGGTGTGTTGTAAGTCTACGGGTAACATGAGTCTCGGGGAGTTGTCTGGTGGTTCCTGGTGCTTATAGGGCTTAAGTAAGTTAATATGAACAAGTTGAGTTGCCTTGCGACGGTCTGGGGTCTCTAATATATAGTTGTAATTTGACAGTTTTCTCTGAACTCTATATGGACCGTGATATTTTGCTTGTAGAGGAGAGCCAGTGACAGGGATGTATGCCAAAACCGTATCACCCTCATTGAATTCCCTAAACTGAGATTTATTATCATAGTGATTTTTCATGACTGTCTGGGCACGAATTAAGTTCTTCTTAGCAAAAGCTCGAACCTTACTTAATTTATCCTGAAGGGAATTTATGTACTGTTGGACAGTTATCAGTTTACTGGTGGGTGAAGCTATCATATGGTCTTTGATCACTTTAAGGGGCCCCCTTACCTTCCTTCCATACAAGAGTTCAAAAGGAGAAACACCCAAGGAGTCAGATGGTGTTTCACGAATGGCGAAAAGAAGGAAGGGCAGTCCCTCATCCCAATCATGATCCTCCTCATGGCAGAATTTACGAATCATAGTCTTGAGAGTTTGATGTAGTCTCTCTAATGCACCCTGCGACTGTGGATGGTAAGCTGTGGACAGAGTTTGTTTAATCCCTAATTCCTTAAGGACCTGGGTAAATAGTTCACTTGTAAAGTTAGAACCTCTGTCTGACTGGATTTCCTGAGGAATACCAAATGTTGTAAACATGTGTGTTAAGGTTTTGGCTACATTTTTGGAGGAAATGTTCTTTAAAGGAAATGCCTCAGGATATCTAGTGGTGGGGCACAAAGTAGTGAGTATATACTGATTGCCTTTCTTGGTCTTAGGAAGTGGTCCAACTATGTCAATAATAATCTTTTGGAAAGGCTCAGTAGGTACTCTAATGGGTTGTAAGGGGTAAGATGGAATTACTTCATTCGATTTACCTACTACTTGACAAGTATGGCAATTCTTAACAAAGTCAGTTACATCCTTCTTCATGCCTGGCCAGAAAAATTCAGTTAGCAATCTAGAATAAGTTTTTTTTATACCTAGATGGCCTGCAAGGCCTGCATGAGCAACTTCCATTACAGGATGCCGCAAGGTTTTTGGTAGTACTATTTGATGGTACTCAGCCCATGTGTCATCATCACTTAGTTGGGATGGCTTATACATTCTCATGAGTACTCCATCTTGGTGGTAAAATGAAGGAGGATGGATTATATTATCCTTGGAAATGGCTTTATTATGCAATTGAATCAGGGAAGTGTCACTTTGTTGTGCTTCTTTAAGACTTTGTTCAGAAAATATGGTAGGAATGATGCTTTGAGGAGGTAGGGTAGGTTTAATTACTGTACTACCTTTGGATTGTGATCTGGTAATGGCACAACTAGGGAATAAGTTAGGTTGGTCTTGTTCAAGATCATCTGTTGGATTCTGAGACAAAGGAGACTTACTGACAACTAGAGGAGGGTAAACAAGTCCTCCAGCCAGATCGTTGCCAAGAATGAAATCAACATCTGGAATGGGTAATGATTCATCTTCACTTACCCCTATGGTGACAGTTCCCTGGACCAAGCCACAGTTCAGGTGCACTCTGGCCAGAAGAGTGGGGAAGGGATCGTGAAAGTCCCTCAGATATACCAGTTCTCCGGTATAGTTATCCTGGATATTGGGTAAGGCAGATTTCCGGATGAGGGATTGAGCAGCGCAAGTGTCCCGCACTATCTGGACAGAGTGCTCCTGTTGGCCAGGACCAAGCGCGACTGTACCGGTGGAACGGAATGGCTGGAATGGATCAGGAGAATTAGCATTGGGTGGCATTGATTGGATGGAAGCAACAGGCTTTTTTGCAGAGATCTTGGCCACTTTGCACTTGGGGTCTGGGCAATTTGTTATTATATGCCCAGGTTTTTTACAAAAAAAACAGACAGGAGTGTTCTGTGCCACTTGCTTACCATCTTTGTTTCTATCTGTGTTCTTATTACTATCAGCACCTTTGGAACCACCAGGCAACCTAACAGTGGGTGAATGGGTTTTCCTCTCCCTGGGGGGTGAGCGATGCAGAATTGAGTAGATATCAGCCAATTGGGCTGCTTTAAGCACATCAGTCTCCTCCCTATCGATAATGTGTACCTTGATAGAGTGTGGAACTCTTCTCAAGAACTCTTCAAGAGCAACTAGATTAAGTAACTTATCAAAAGTGTTCACAGATGCAGACTTTAACCATCGTTTTAAGGAACGAAGCTTATCAGAGGCAAACTCAGCATAGGTTTGGTACTGAAGTTTAACAATGTTACGGAAAGCTTGACGGTAACCCTCTGTGGAGATTGAATAAGCTGCGAGAATGGCCTTCTTGACTGTTTCATAATCAGTGTTGTTCTCAATGTTGTTACAAACAGTTAAAGCCTTATCTGATAGTTTAGGCTTTGTGAGCCATACCCAGTCTGCTTCAAGGATCTCAAAATGTCTGGCTGTTAATTCAAATTCTCTAAAGAACGCCTCAGGATCGGTATCAGGGAAAGATGGGATTAGTTTTACATATTTAAGCAAGTCAGATTTACGAGGTGTTTGAGATGTAGGGAGATTCTGAGGTCCTAGCAGGTTTGGTTGTGTGCCTGCTAGTTGGGCTTGAAGAGCCTGAAGTTGCAATTCATACTGCCTATTTCTTTCCTTTTCTTCATGTACCATTTTCTCACGTTCATGTTCTCTTTCCTCTCTTTCATACTCCATTTTCATTTGCATTGCCTGCATCTCTACTTTCTTTATCTCCAACAGGATTTAAGGATCTTTAATTATATTAGAAGCTTCTAGCTCCACTGCAGAGGCTTCGACTACCTCTGTGTCTCCTAAGTGGGTCAGAATTAGTGCTCTTAACTTATCTTTCCTCACATCCTGAGCGAATGGAATTTTAAATGACTTAGCAATGTACTTAAGGTCATCCTTTGATATTTTAGCAGCTTTAAGTTCATCCAAGGAGGGGTTGCCGACAAACTCTAATGCATTAAAGTCAGTCATGGTCTTGAAAGTTCCGCACTCTTAAGTGAAACCTGCTAATGGCCTTATTTCTAAGCACTGACCAGGAATAACTGGTACAACATGTATACAGTCAACATAGTTATAAGGCAGTAAAGTATAACAAATGATACTAGTCACGTACAGTTGGCTAACTAGCATGGACAAGATTGGCAGTTAAGAATAGTTTAACAATGAAAAGATATAACTCATGGGATAACAGCCGAATAGTGATGGCTGATTATCAGTAACAAGGGGATACTTATGGACAGACTAGCATTAACCGAGAAAAAGATGGTTAACTACCAGTGGAAAAAGACTAGCATTAACCGGGAACAAGATGGTTAACTACTAGTGACTGATTTTAAAAAATTTTACCTCCCGTTAAATTCTTATAAACCAGTAATTGATAAGCATGAATGAGCTTCTGATACTATAACGCAATAACAAGCCAGGTTATCCAGGAGTGTATCAGCCCACACTAACACACAAAAAGTCCTGAATAAGTACTCTTTCGAAATAACTGGCTGAAAGAGTTTAAGAATGGTCAGGTTACCACGTAGTATACGTAATTAAAGGCTGTGAACGTCAGTGGTTCACCACAGGTACATGGGTAACAAGATGAGTCTCAAACGGCTGGTGGGAAACAAGTCCTTACAAATGGAACAGCCCAAACAATCACACCTATCCTGCTACATTAACTACCCTTAAGTGGCCACTAAGTAAGGAATTTAAAGTCGATGGAAGCAGGCCTCACCAAGGACTACACATGTGACGTGACCCTGTGAGGCGGAGAGGTTGTATTCGTTATAATAGATAATTACTAAATTACTTAACTAGCTGATTAATTATCGATCCCGGACAGGCCCCCACATGTAACAATCCGCCGCGTGGTTATCTAGTTATGGGGCGGACTCTACATTTGGTGTAAGGTAAAGAGACAAGAAACAGTGGAACTTAACTATACTTTAATATTAAACCTTACACTACAAAAAGTACCTAACAACATTATGACAAGTAACAAGGTTAATGGCAAAGATTAAAGTTATAACACTTAAACAGTAGTTACTGCACAAAGAACAAGACAAATAGATCAGGTAGTTAAGCAAACGGACAAAGGGAAACAGTTACAGGCAAGATATAGAATTATATGATATACAAATTATACAAAATTGATATACACCCTCTTCCACGTCACAAGGTCACCGAGCATCGTTACCGTGAGGGAGGTGAATGGGGGCGGTGTAAACCCACTCAGGGAGGAGGAACACTGTCAGCCGTTAATAGTGTGAGTCTGCCTTCTCTGACTGAAGCAGCAGTATATATACCCCCACGGGTGAAGCCCGGCTTGTTTCACCTAGCCGTGTGGGGCTCCGAGGCGGTGATCCAACCGTAACGAGGGAGCCCAGCACTCCAGTAGTTTAGTGGGGGCGTCACAGAATGCTATTCTCACATGAGCAAGCATTGTATACATGTTGCGTACATTCTCATTGATGTGGTCAGCTGGAGATAGTCTGTTATTGATAATCACTCCTAGGTCATTCTCCCTTTCTGATATGTGTAGGATTGATCATCCTAACTTATAATCCCAATCTGATCTTTTTTTTCACCTTTACCAAACTTAATTAAATTACACTTGTCCACATTAAATTCCATTTAACATTTATTGCTCCATTTGTGAAGTTTATTTAATTCTTCTTGTAGCTTTCTGCAAGTATGTGTGTTAGTAGTTAATTCTTCTTTGTATTTTTGCATCATCCTGGCCTCCATTTGTAGTGTTACTGCCTATGTCATTTATGTATACTAAAATCATAATTCTTGTTAGCACTGATCCCCGTGGAACTCCACCAGTCACTTCCCTCCGTGATGAGTAATATCCCCTTAATACTGTTCTCATTTCCATTTTTCTGAGAAAATCCTGCATCCAACAGTACAGGTTGCCTTGGACTCCTCCTTGATGGGACAGTTTCCATAAAAGTCTTTGGTGTGGTACTCTGTCAAATGCTTTCTTGAAATCTAAATAGATACTGTCCACCCATCCTTCTCTTTTCTGTAATGGATCTGCAACTGCGTCATAGTAGCTTAATATATTAGTAACACATGATTTTCCCTTTCTAAAACTGAACTGCCTTTCTGTTATCATACTGTTTTGTAGATGTTTTACCCAAACTTTTCTCATCAGTTATTCTAGTATGTAATTACAACATTGGTCAGTGATACTGGTCGGTAGTTGGGTGGATTTTGTTTATTCCCTTTCTTGAATAGGGGAACAATGTTTGCTTTCTTCCAAATATCAGGTAGTTTACCTTGACCTAAGGATTCCTTGAATATTAAATATAATGATCTGCTTAACTCTTCTGCACATTCATGTAGCATCAAACCTGAAATTTCATCAGGAACGTATGCTTTTCCTTTGTCTAGTTTACATAACTTCCTGTACATCTTTTTCTGATATTTGTATATCTGGTAATATGTGTGGGCATGCGTATTCCATATGATATCTTTCAAAATTATTTTATACTGTAAAAACTGATTGGAAGTTTTTATTTAGTACTTCACAAATATTGTGATCCCTACCCTGACGTATGGAAGCGAGGCGTGGACCTTGCAAGAGGGGAACAAGTCAAGAGTGAGAGCAGTGGAAATGAGTTACTTGAGAGGAGCATGTGGAGTGACGTGGAGGGACAGGTTGACGAATGAAGAAGTGAAGGAATGTTGTGGGGTAGATGTGGATGTGTTTGAAAAGATTAGGAGAAATACACTGAGGTGGTTTGGACATGTGGAGAGAATGGAGAATGAAAGACTGACTAAGAGGGTGTATGTAGGTGAGGTGGAGGGAGGGAGAGGGAGGGGTAGACCGAGGATGAGGTGGAGGGATGGAGTTGAGAGGTATATGAGGGAGGGGGGGGTGAGTTGGGGGGAGGGGAGTCAAATGGTGGGTGACAGAGTGACTTGGAGGCGTTTTGTCTGTGGCCACCCTTTGCGGCATTAGGGCGTCGGGCTATAGATAGATAGATAGATAGACAAATATCTTTCTCTTGTGTATAGATGATCTCCTAATCTGTAATGGAATGTATTTGATCCTTAACATTGGTTTTGCTTCGGATGTAGCTGTAAAAAAGCTTAGGTTGGTCACTACTTTTATGTATAATGTCTTCCTCAAACTGTCTTTGAGCCACCCTCCTTATCCTTGTATAATCATTTCTTGCTTCATTATAGTTGTTATTTGCCCTGTCACTATTATATCTTCTGTGTCAATTCCAAAGCAAGTCTCTTTTTTGTTTTGATTTTTTACATTCTTTATTAAACTATTGCTTTATTTTCATTTCTGTTTCTTTGTGCTGAGGGATGTAATTTTATACTCCTATTTCATAAAAATCACAGAATTGTCTATATACTGTACAAAATTTAAATCTTGTCCTCTAAGCTCCTTTTTGCTTGTTCAGGTTATGATAGTTGCCCTTTTTGTAGTTTAGACCCTTTTTGAAACTCTTATTACAGGTAACTATTTCATATGCAATCCTAAAGTTGCAATTTAATACTGCATGGTCGCTTTTGTCGATGGAGGGTGATACAGTATATTGCCAATATCATTTCTTGCCTCATAAATATAAAGTAAATATGAGATCTGTTACTGATGGATCATCAGGTCCTCTTTCTCTGGTGTTTTCCCTTACATGCTGTGTTAGGAAAAACTCCTATACAAGATCCAGGAGCATTTGATCCCAACAGCTTTCATGGCATCTTACATCTAGAGCAGGGGTGGGGAATGTCCAGCCTCCGGGCCTTAGGCCTGCAAGACCATTTGATCAGGCCAGTACATAATATATATTTTAAAATATATATATATATATATATATATATATATATATATATATATATATATATATATATATATATATATATATATATATATATATATATATATACATATATATATCTGTCTATCTATATATATATATATATATATATATATATATATATATATATATATATATTGTGGAAAGTGTTAAGAATATATGGAGTAGATGGGAAGTTGTTGAATGCTGTGAAGAGTATGTACGATAGTGCGAAGGCTGCAGTGCGTGTGGATGGTGAACTAAGTGAATTTTTCTCTTTGAAAGTTGGTTTGAAACAGGGATGTGTCATGTCTCCATGGTTGTTCAATCTGTACATAGATGGGGTAATAAAAGAGGTACAAGGTAGGGTAGTGGATGTTGGAGTGGCCCTGGTGAAAGAGGATAGTGTTTGGAAACTCCCTGTACTGTTGTTTGCAGATGATACTGTGTTGTTGAGTGAAGACGAAGGGGAGCTGCAAGGCTTGGTGGATGAGTTTGAGAGAGTGTGTAAGAAACAAAACCTAAAGGTGAATGTAGGGAAGAGTAAAGTGCTGGTCTTTGAGAGAGGTGAAGTTAGTGAATGTAGAGCGAGGTTGGATGGTGAGGAATTGGAAAATGTGAGTACGTTTAAGTACTTGGGTAGTGTGATGAGTAAGGATGGAGGTTTGGAGGGTGAAGTGCTTGAAAGGGTACAGCAGAGAAGAAAGGTTGCTGGTTCTTTGAAAGCAGTGATAAGAAACAGGGAAGTGAGCATGGAAGTGAAAAAGTTACTACATGACAGTATTGTGATACCAACTCTAACGTACGGAAGTGAAGCTTGGACATTGTTGGAAGGACACAAGTCAAGAGTGAGAGCAGTGGAAATGAGTTATTTAAGAGGAGCCTGTGGAGTCACGTGGAGAGACAGGCTGACGAATGAGGATATAAAGGAGCGTTGTGGTGTGGATGTGGATGTGATAGGAAGCATTATGAGGAACACACTGAGGTGGTTTGGCCATGTGGAGAGGATGGAGGGTGAAATACTGACGAAGAGAGTGTATGTGAGTGAGGTGGAGGGGGGAAGAGGGAGGGGGAGGCCGAGGATGAGATGGAGGGATGGGGTGGAGAGGTATATGAGAGAGGGGGGTGTGAGTTGGGAGCAGGGCAGTGAAATGGCGGGGGATAGGGCGACTTGGAGGCGATTTGTTTGTGGCCACCCCAAACGGGATTGAGGCGTCTGGCAATAGATAGATATATAAATATATATATATATATATACTGTATATATATACAGTATATACATTACCCTTGCGTCCAACACGGTAATATTGTTATGCATGGGTTCTGTGTTGAACCAAAAACGTGTTGGACAAACAACAGAGCTTATGGGGAAAAATGAATTATGTCAGCAACCCTGGGAAAAGTCACCCTAAATACCTACCATATACCTATACATATATTGGTACTCCCGTAATTATAATAAATGGTACTGTGCTATGAATGATAACTAACCTTTTAGGATAGTGTTGGTGGGCTTGCTGGAAATGGAAGGTGGTATCCAAGGCTGTAGGTAGTCCTACTGGGTCCCCGGAGGATGGCTACTGGCGTCACTAGCGGGTAATGGCTGCTGCTCCTCCTCAACCTCCCTCATAAATCCTTCGAAATCACACTCAGAATCACTATCTTCGTCCACAGCCATGGAAGGTCCTACTTCTGCCTGTCCTAGCACTCTGTAAGCCTTCACTGCTGCCAGGATCTTGTCTTGGTTTTTTATTATGGTCCTCACGTTGGCTTCATTCATGTCGTAGGCCTGGGCAATGTCAACTTTCCTCTCCCCTTTCTTCTTCCTCTCGATGCTTTCTAGTTTGGTAGCCTGAAGGGGGTGCCGCCGCTTCTTGGGGTTCTCAGAAGGCTTCCTAGGCATCGTGAACAGGGTAAAATGCAGCAACAAGGGCAGAAAATGCAGCAAGAAAAAAAGCACCTTCCAATGCGAATTATACTACTGAGTGGTGCTGTGGCGGGAGAAATTTAAACAAAACATCATGTGAGAACAGAAGCGTTTTTAATTGGGCGACGTCACGATCACCTCACGATAGTGGGCGGGGGAGCCTACTTGATCGGAAGTTTTTATTGGCTGTCAGCATCATGGGAACGTCCAGTATGACTGTGTTGGACCAGGGGTGATCATGCTAGAGGCGAACTCTGCGTATTTCGCCCACTTCTCAGAGCTCCGTCCGTGTTATGCTAATGCACCCATGTTACGGTAATTAAACCGAATTAAATCTTACTGATTATTGCTCTCCGTGCTGGACACAAATCGTGCTGGACAAACGCGTGTTGGACGCGAGGGTACTGTACAGTAATCCCCATACTATCCGGACGCCCACTTTCCGGACATCCCCACTTACCAGACATTATTGTCCCGGGATCCAATATTCCCAAAATGGTCCGAAAACCACACAAAAAATCGAAAAAAAATCCGACTTTTTCCCGCCCGTAATTTGAACTTAGCACGCGCGGCGCGGGACAGCTTTGTTTTGGTGCGTCATTCCTCCGACGTCCGCTAGAGCGCCCCTGCATCCTCCCCACTTGCCGCCCGTCTCTTGTCGTGAGTGCACGCTTGTTGTCATGGGAATTTAGTATTGTGCAGTGAAAGAAAAACAGTGCATATTGTTAAGAAATTAGAATTCTTAGTGAAAAGAGACTGATTTAATAGACTTTCAATGTAGCTAAAATTAACTAGAGTGTGTTATGTTTAGAAAATTGATTTATGAGTGCATAGACTTTAAGTGCAGAGTGCAACACTTATTTTATAAAGTTACAATGGAGCATAAGTAAGACAAGAGTGCGCAGTGTTAAGAGAATGGACTTCTGAGTGCAAATGACTAAGTTCAGTGCAAGGCTTCATGAACAGTGTACTGCAAGTGCTTCAGGAAATCCTTCTTACTGTCAGAGTCTGAGAGGAGGCGGTTATTCTTCGAGATGGCCAGGGACTTGCTGTAAGTACCCAGAATGTTTCATATTGTACTGTAATGTATTTTCCATACTGTACCTACCTCTAACACCTCATTTCACTCTTTTATGTCCCTTATTGGTGTGAATAGGGTATTAGGTGCTATGAATGTGCAGTAGGGAGGTAACTCTCTGAGTTAGGGTCCATAAGTACCAATCCAGGAGCCAGGGACATGTTGTAAGTACCCAGAATGTTTAATATTGTATAAACTTACCTCTAAAACCTAATTTTATGGTTGTTTTGCATTTATTTCAGTCTTTTGTGTCCCATATTGGTGTGATTTGGGTCTTAAATAGGTGCTATGCATGTCCAGAGGGAGTTGTATAGGTGTTTTTCTGAGTTAGGGTCCATAAGTACAAGTCCAGGAGACTGGTGCCCACTATCCGGACAGGACCACTTTCCAGACGTGCCTTGGGCTCTATTACGTCGGATAGTGGAGGGATTACTGTATATATATATATATATATAAATACACATACAGTACATCCCTACAGAACGCGAGGTACGAGTACGCAATCCCCCCTATACGCGAGGACCTTTTTTTTTTTTTTTTTTTTAAAGTGTATTTTTTATTAGTAAGCGAATTGAACTCCTTGTAAGGGAGATGGGGGATGAAGAGTGGCCCAAATCCGGGGTTACCCCGAGTACACAACAATGCCCCTCCAAGAAGCGATAACGGTTACTTACGCTCTGCCCACCTTATGACGTCAATGCTGCTCACTCGTCACGTGATGCCCATATGCGCTGTTTGGAGGGTGGTGAAGTGAGAGTCCCAGCAGAGGAAACACACGTGCACAGAGGATACACTTGCTGTTCCAGGTATGTCCCCGTGTACTCAGAGGCTATTTTTTCTGTAAGCCAAGATGTCTGCCCCCTCCTGCAGGAAGAAGTGCATCACCCATGCCATGAAGATGCAAGTCATTAGGAAGAAGGAGAGTGGGATGGGTAACACGGCCATTGGCAAGGAACTAGGCTTGGCAGAATCGTCCGTGCAAACTATATGGGCTAACAGGGAGGCCATAAAGAAGACTGTGAAAACATATGGGGCGGCGGCATTGGACGGAAGAAGCAGGCTGACCAACCAGGCTATAATACTTATGGAGTGGTACCTGGCTACATTTCTCCTGAGGAAGGAAAAGGAAGGAATTCCACTGAACGCGCGCTACATCAGAGACCAGGACAAAATTTTCTACAAAGCTGCAGCTCTGAAGCTTGCTGTTAAGAAACCAGTTAAAGCCTCCGTGGGATGGCTTTGCTTCTTTCTGAAGAGAAAGGAGCTATGTCACATTCGGCTCACGGGGGAGTGTGCATCAGGGAATGAAATGGCAGCCAGGGATTATCCAGCCATCCTAAAGGGGATAATCGATGAGGGCGGCTACAGCAGGGACCATATTTATAACATTGATGAAACATCCCTATACTATAAGGCTATGCCGAGGTGTACTTATATTAGTAAGCACCAACCCCAGGCCCGGGGCAGAAAAATCAACAAGAGCAGGATAACAGTCATGTTTGCCGTGAACTTATCAGGCCCACACAAGATGCGGCCTGTTGTGGTGCATACTGCAGCACACCCCAGATGTTACAAGAATCTGCACTGCATGGATGACAGCGGAGTATACTGGTACAGCAACTCCAATGGTTGGATGACAAGTAGCATGATTTCCAAGTGGCTGTTGCAGCATTTCATCCCTGATGCCAAGGCAATATCCCAGGAACTTGGCATCCCCTTCAAGGTGCTGCTCACCCTTGATAATGCCCCAAGTCATCCAACCTGGCTAGCAGACCTTAGCAAGGAATGCAAGATTGTTTTTCTGCCCCCAAGAACCACCTCTCTCATCCAACCACTAGACCAGAAGTTGATTGGAATGGTCAAGCAGCGCTACCACCAATACCTCTACTATCACCTCCGCAGCAAGGCCGACAGCTGTGAGGAACTGCAGGCAGTTCATGACTTGAACGCAGTTGGGAGTGATGTCATGGACGCCGAGGATGGTTTGGACTCACCACCCACTTCACCCACTTCATCCTCACCGCGCACAGCACCCGCACAACCAACTTCAACTCCTGAGAAGACTATTATGGCTTTTTGGCGGTCATTCAACCTCAAGGATGCTGTCACTCTCTTGCTGTCCTCTTGGGCAGATATAACCACTGCAACAATTAACCATGCTTGGCGCCTCCTTGTACCACACCTGTGTGAAATCGCTGTGGGAAGCGGCTTTCAGTCCCTGGCGGCTGCCGAGGCAGCCACTCTCACAAGTGCACAAGCTGTGTCCGGGTTTCAGGACGTCTCGCTGGAGGAGATCAGGGGTTTACGTTCGGCAGCAGCAGAGCAGGATCCCCAGGAAATCGTGCAGCGAGTGGACAAGGCCGACGCAGAGCAGGAGATCGCAGCAAAGCCAGCAACTCCAGTGATGGAGAGTGAAGATTTGTCCATGATGGAGATCAGCAGGGTACTGTGTGCCCTTGATAAATTCAAGGAAGAATTCAAGGACATCGAACGCTCTCAGTTGCAAGTGGAGGAGGTGATGTCTTCACTGGACAAAACCTTTCGCTTCTACACCGACAAGTACAACCAGGAAGTAAACAGACGCAAGGAAACACTCATCACCTGTTACCTTCGGCTTGAACAAAGTGAGGAATCGCTCCCTTCAACATCAGAAGAGCCATATCCTGAGGAGGATCAAGAGACTGATTCGATGTCTGAGGTGTCAGAAATAGACTTTGAAGGGTTTATGAATGAAGTGAGTGCATTGGCTGGTGCAAGTGTCAAAAGTGCTGGTGACGAAAGTGGTGAGGAAGGTGGTGTGTCGGGTGGTGTGGTGGGAGATGCAGGAGATGCACGCTAGGTGCCTCATCCTGCCTCGGATCCTCTTCTTACCTCCATCACACCTGTTGTCTTCTTGGGTAAAGGTGAGGAGCCATATTCTTGTTGGTTTAGTTAAGCCATATCCTTGTTGATTTACCTAGTAAAACCATGATCTTGTTGGTTTACTTTATCTTAGGTAATATGTCTTAGATAGTTTCCCTGTATAGTACAATACTTAGGTCCCAAAGGGGTCTCAAGGATTGCCCATGAAGGGGGGTGCCGCCCGTATGTAATTTTTCCCATAGGTTTATGTATTCACAGTACGCAAACTCCTAGTACGCGACGTCCTCTGCTGCCTATATATTCGCGTACTGTAGGAATGTACTATGTATATACAGTGTGTATATATATATATATATACACACACACAGTGCTCGTCAGAAGTATCGAGAGCCCTGCGTCCCTCCTACGAAACAAACTTTTCAACATTGAAAAAACATATAAATAATGCATTTATTTACCTTTAATGCTTGATAGGGTATCCTTTACGCTTCTTCATGGACCTGAGACATCATGGAAGTGAAAGGGCAAGGTTCCTGAGGTGCTGGAGTGGTATTTTGTCCCAGGAGCCACGAATGGCTGCTTCCAGCTTAGGCAGAGAGCTCACGTCCATCCCTTGGAGATTCTTCTTTACAAGGTACCAGAGGTTTTCTATCGGGTTGAGGTCTGGGCTATTGCCTGGCCAGTCTTTCATGAATGATATCTCGCAGTCACGAAGCCAATTGGTGATCGATTTGGCTTTATGAGCAGGTGCACCGTCCTGCTGAAACACTCGTGCACCTGTGAGCTCGAAGGACTCAGGTAAATGATCACAAAGAAGCTCCAGATAAAAGTCCTGATTCACTCTGCAGTTCTTGGGAAGCACAACAAGCTTCCCCAAACCTTTACCAGAGAAACAAGCCCATACCATAAGTGAATCAGGGTGTTTAACTGTGCTCTCCACGTAATGGGGGTCAAGCGGGTCACTACCTCTGCGCCAGTACACGCGTGCTCCTCAGTTACAGGTAACACTAAATGTTGCCTCATCAGAGCACAACACTGACAACCATTGGTCCTCACCCCAGTTAAGGTACTTGTTAGCAAAGGCAAGCCTACAAAGTCACTGGCTGCTAGAGAGAAGAGGCTTTCTCACAGGCCTCTGACTTGTGTAACCAAGTTCATGGACTCTTTGAGACACCGTGCGCACAGAATCCTCACCAAACACTTCCTGGTTGCTCTCCTTAATTTTCCTTGCACTTACACGAGGATTAGACTCCACTGCACATTTTAAAACATTAACAGATCTCGGGGAAGTTTTCCTGGGCCTACCAGACCGCGGTTTCTTTATGGGAACATCACCAGTATTTTCCACTCGAAAACTGGCGCACCACGTACACACTGTCAATCGAGCCACACCAACCAATTCACTAATTTCCTTCGCGGTATGGCCTGCCTTCCATTAGAGCAATGATCTGTGATATAATTTCACTCGAAAGTTCACGGGTAGGGGCCATAACAAAGTGGCGAAAGCCAAACACTGCAGGACACTAGGTAAAAAATGGCGCAAGAAGAGAGGGAGACGCGGCGGAGTTCCTCTCTCTCACGCAGCCCGTAGGCAACTGAGGCGAGAGCCAACCAGCGCACTGTAAGGCATCAAGCTCCCGTGACGTCATGTTAGCTCCCCAAACATCTCGCTCAATTTTTAGTACCAAAAACAGGAGATTCTTTTTTTACCAAAAGTATTGCCACCCTGCCATAGGCGCTCGATACTTCTGACGACCACTATATATATATATCTATATATATATATATATATATCCATCCGTCCATCCATCCATCCATCCATCCATCATCTAATCCCACGTTGCTGCATGAGGAGCGTAGGAGCCCAGGGCTAGGCAAGTTAGTCCTGGCATTTAAGATGAGAGTGACCAGCCTCACTTATCCCTGAGTGGCATTACATGAGCAATAAACCTCAACCACCCCTTGGATATAAACCTTCACTGGCTCAGTCCAATTGGAGCACCGTTACTACCAACTTTTTTTTTTTTTTTTTTTTATGCGAGGAAGAAGGAACCAAAGGCATGAGCCCGCAAACAGTTCTCTCCAAGAGAAAAACAAAATACAATAGACAGTCAAATTCAAGATCCGATCATTTTGAGATGCCTGGACACACTGCGTTTGAAAGACTGGAGATCATAGGCAGCAGGAAATACAGACAGAGGGAGACAGTTCCAGAGCTGACTTGTTGCATATATGAAAGACTGGGAGTAATGGTTAACTCTTGCATTAGAGAGTTGGACAGAAAAGGGATGAGAGTTTGCTGCCAGATGGGTGCTATGCGCTCGTTGTAGAGGTGGAGGAATGCAAGCAGACAGTTCAGAGGAGCAGTGACCATTAAAGTAGCGATAGAAAAGAGATAAAGATGCAACAATGTGGCGAAGAGACAGAGGTTGAAGGGAGTCAGTAAGAGGAGGGGAGTTAATAAGATGAAAAGCCTTTGACTCCGCCCTATTGAGAAGAGCTGTATGTGGGGAGCCTCCCCACACATGAGAGTTGTACTCCACACAGGGGCGGATAAAACCCCTGTATAGAGTCAACAATTGTGCAGGGGTAAAGAAAGAGCGGAGTCGGCTTAGCACACCCAATCTCTTGGAAGCAGATTTTACAAGAGATGTAATATGATCTTTCCAAGATAAATCCCGAATAAATGAAACCCCAAGCATGTTCAAGGATGATGCAGGATTAAGCTGAATATTATTAAATATTACTGGGTATACCTGTGGAAGATTTTGTCGGGTTGATAGGTGTAAGAACTGAGTCTTAGATGCATTAAAAACAACCATATTATTTTTACCCCAGTCAGAGATACAAGCCAAGTCAGACATTAGGTATGCTATAGCCTCATCCCTTGTTTGTTGAAGTAACTGTTGAGATGGGCGATGCGGGAACCGAATGGAAAGATGAAGGATGGAGTCATCAGCGTATGAGTGGATAGGGTTAGATGTACAGCTTAGAAGATCATTGATGAATAAAAGGAAGAGAGTTGGTGATAGGACAGGGCCCTGAGGAACACCACTGTTGATAGATCTAGGAGAAGAACGATGGCCGTCTACAACAGCGGCTATAGAATGACCAGAAAGGAAGCTAGCGATGAAGGCACAGATAGAAGGATAGAAACCATAGGAGGGCAGTTTGGAAATTAAAGATTTATGCCAGACTCGATCGAAAGCCTTTGAGATGTCAAGTGCAATGGCAAAGCTTTCGGCAAAGTCCCGAAAGGAGGATGACCAGGAGTCTGAAAGGTAGGTGAGAAGATCGCCAGTGGAGCGTCCCTGACGGAACCCGTACTGACGATCGGAAAGAAGGTTGTCATAGGAAAGATGCCTTAAAATTTTTCTATTGAGAATTGACTCAAAAACTTTTGAAATACAGGACGTTAAAGCAATTGGATGATAGTTGGAGGGTTGGGAGTGGTCACCCTTCTTTGGGACTGGCTGAATGAGAGCAAACTTCCAGCAAGAAGGAAAGGTACAAGTTGACAGACAAAGGCAAAAGAGTTTGCCTAGGCAGGGTGTAAGCACAGAAGCACAGTTCTTGAGAACAACAGGAGGGACTCTATCAGGCCCATATGCCTTGTTAGTACTGAGGCCAATGATGGCAGAAAATACATCAACTGAAGAAATTTTAATGTCAGCCATGAGGAAGTCAGAGGGGGGAAGTGATGGAGGAACAGCACCGGAATCGTCTAAGGTGGAATTGGAGGAGAAAGTCTGTGTGAAGAGACCTACTTTATCAGTAGAAGAAATAGCTACAGAACCATCAGAGTAGAAAAGAGGAGGGAAGGATGATGAGGTAAAGTTGTTAGAAAGATTTTTGGCAAGGTGCCAGAAGGAGCGGGAAGAATTCGAGTTGGAGAGTTGAGAGCATTTAGTATGGATGAAATTATTTTTAGTAGAGCGAAGAGCAGACTTAGCACGATTCCGGGCAGAAACGTAAAGATAATGTGATTCAGGGGTGGGTTGGCTCTGGTACCTTTTGTAGGCCCTCTCCTTGTTGCGGACAGCATTAGAACAAGCGTGATTAAACCAAGGTTTTCTTGCGTTAGTCAAAGGATATGAGAAAGGAATGTATGCCTTCATGCCCGAGAGAATAACCTCCGTAATGCGCAAGGCACACTCAGATGGCTCCCGGCCATGGAAGCAATAATCATTCCAGGGAAAATCAAAGAAGTACTGCCTGAGGGCCTCTCAGTCTGCGGCTCCAAAATGCCACAGACGACGTTTCCCTGGAGGGTCCACGGGCCGTACCGGAGTGATAGGACAGGTTAAGGTAATAAGGTTGTGATCAGAGGAGCCCAATGGAGAGAAAAGATTAACAGAGTAAGCAGAAGGATTAGTTGTGAGGAAGAGGTCAAGTATGTTGGAGCTCTCTCCAAGGTGGTCAGGGATACGGGTAGGGTGCTGTACAAGCTGCTCTAGGTCATTAAGGATAGAAAAGATGTAGGCTTGTTCACCAGGTGGATCCGTGAAAGGAGAGGAGAGCCAAAGGTGGTGGTGAACATTGAAATCTCCTAGAATGGAGATTTCAGAGAAAGGAGAAATGGATATAATGTGTTCCATCTTAGAAGTAAGATAGTCAAAGAGTTTCTGATAGTCAGTAGAATTAGGGGATAAGTAAACAGCACAGATATATTTAGTCAGATAATGACAGGAAAGCCGAAGCCAGAGTGTAGAGAATTCAGAAGAATCGAGTTCAGGAACACGAGAGCAAGATAAGTCGTTGCGTATATATACACAACAGCCACCTTTGGCTTTGAAATGAGTATAGAGAAAGTAGGAGGATACAGAAAAGGGTTTGCTGTCAGCTGCCTCAGACAGCTGAGTCTCCGTTAGAAAAAGAAGGTGAGGTTTAGAGGAGGAGAGGTGGTGCTCAACAGAGCGAAAGTTAGAGGAAGGGCCGCGAATGTTGCAGAAATGAAGAAGAAGGGAGTTAGACAGTGATTCTAGGCACCTCGAGTCGTCACCGGGAGAGGGGCGGATGGTGGGGGCATTTATGGTCCCCCCCCCCGGGGACTCCGAGGCTTGGTGAATAGACGCCATTTTTGTTGAATTTTGAATAGAAAGTGTAGTGTGTACTGTGCATGTAGTTTGGTGTAGATAGTTAGAGAAATTTGTACTGGAGAGCATGCTGGCCTACTCTCTGTGTAACTGACACACTGAAAAAGTTCAGCAAAGGGGGATGATCAGGAACTAGTCCTGAGGGCTGATGAAACGGGAGCTCCAGCACTCCCTGTCATCAGCTTTCCATCCACCTCGGGAGTACTTCCCTGCTCGACTGGTGCTACAGGCGCAAAAATTTGGTTATATGGTTAACAGTCAGCGTAGTAAATGGTTTCCTGGTTTAAAGGAAACCATTTTTCTTGTCACTCAGTGTAGAGTCACCCAGAAGCAGAAGGAAGAGGACAGAATGAAGGAAAAAAAAACACAAGAGGGAGTGTAAAGTCACCGGCAGGCAGAAGAAAGAGGAAAGAATGAAGGAAAGAAAGACAGAAGGGGATGGATGGAAAGAAGGATGGAGGAGAGGGAAGGGTAGACACGTGAGAGCAGCACTACATCAAGTGAGTGGATGGTGAGTGCCCCCACCTACCGAAATATACATCTATATAGATAGATAGATATATATATATATACATATGTCTATCCATCTATCTATCTGTCTGTCTATCTCTATATCTATCTATCTATTTATCTATCTATCTATATATAAATATATATATATATATATATATATATATATATATATATATATATATATATACATATATATATATATATATATATATATATATATATATATATATATATATATATATATATATATATATATATATATATATATATATATATATATATTTATATATATATATATATATATATATATATATATATATATATATATATATATATATATATATATATACATATAGATATACATATACATATACACTCAACCCCCTGCTATCGTGCATTCAGCTGTCGTGGTTATCTGCTATCGCGCACACATCAGATGCACAACCATACATGCTATCATGCACCCCAAGATTGCTATCACATGTCGCGTTTGAAGCGCCCGGGTTGTGAACGCTACACTGGATTGGTGCAACTCATCCGCCTACGCCACAGAGCACCCCCGCTGGTGATTGGCTGACGCTCCCCAACCGCACCGCTGCTTCGATTGAATGCGCGTTAGCTCTCTGCCGACAGTGAAAGAGAAATTTCTTACACTTTTTCTTTTTTCTAATGTGTGACAGACCGCACAAAAAACCACCCACCATCGCCAACGATACCACGGGCATTTGGAATTCATCTGAATGGATTCCTGCCGAGGATACAACGGGCAAAACAGTTTTCCCAAATCCAGGCGACTCGACAGAGAATATATCGTACTATAGCATTGAACATATAGCCTAACACTGAATACTTGTTAGTATTTTAGAATAAATATCAATCGTTTTGAAACCCTTTTAAAGAGTTAATATTTCCTATACCGAGAAAACCGTGATGTCAATAAAGTAATCACGTGTTTACAACTGAGACGGGGCTCTGACAACAGTGTGAGAAGCATGTCCTTTGCTGAGGATACAAGGAACGTGTGTGATAGCGTCCAAGTTTTGTTCCACTTAAATCTTCCCCGGCCATTCCTGATACGGGGTACCGTGTGATACCCCCTTTAGCTGTGGACACTAAAGAAATCATGGAGAGAGCCAAAGAGACCTGACAGCGACTAAGCCACTCCCAAGCCTTGGAACCCTTCAAACCACCCAAGCCTTCCTTAATCCTTATAAAAAGTTTGATGGCTTTTTATGTTGTTTATTCATTATAGTGTTATTATTAATATAACAATGCTTTATTTCATGTTGGAGGAGAAATTGGCTGGAAATCGTAGGCTTAAAGTGGTTAAAAGTTAGAAAAATGAGCCACCGTAAAACCAATTAGAAATTTTCCCATTGATTGTTCAGTTCAGCTGTCGCGAACTCGGCTATGACGCGCGTTTGCTGTAACCAGTTAGGCGCGATAGCAGAGAGTTGAGTGTATGATATATATATATATATATATATATATATATATATATATATATATATATATATATATATATATATATATATATATATATATATATATATATATATATATATATATATATATGTATATATATATATATATATATATATATATATATATATATATATATGTATATATATATCTATTGCCAGACGCCTCAATCCCGTTTGGGGTGGCCACAAACAAATCGCCTCCAAGTCGCCCTGTCCCCTGCCATTTCACTGCCCTGCTCCCAACTCACACGCCCCTCGCTCAGATACCTCTCCACCCCATCCCTCCAACTCATACTCGGCCTCCCCCTCCCTCTTCCCCCCTCCACCTCACTCACATACACTCACTTCGTCAGTCTTTCACCCTCCATCCTCTCCACATGGCCAAACCACCTCAGTGTGTTCCTCATAATGCTTCCTATCACATCCACATCCACACCACAATGCTTCTTTATATCCTCATTCGTCAGCCTGTCTCTCCATGTGACTCCACAGGCTCCTCTTAAATAACTCATTTCCACTGCTCTCACTCTTGACTTGTGTCCTTCCAACAACGTCCAAGCTTCACTTCCATACGTTAGAGTTGGTATCACAATACTGTCATGTAGTAACTTTTTCACTTCCATGCTCACTTCCCTGTTTCTTATTACTGCTTTCAAAGAACCAGCAACCTTTCTTCCCTGCTGTACCCTTTCAAGCACTTCACCCTCCAAACCTCCATCCTTACTCATCACACTACCCAAGAACTTAAACGTACTCACATTTTCCAATTCTTCACCATCCAACCTCGCTGTACATTCACTGACTTCACCTCTCTCAAAGACCATCACATTACTCTTCCCTACATTCACCTTTAGATTCCGTTTCTTACACACTCTCCCAAACTCATCCTCCAAGCCTTGCAGCTCCCCTTCGTCTTCACTCAACAACACAGTATCATCTGCAAACAACAGTACAGGGAGTTTCCAAACACTATCCTCTCTCACCAGGGCCACTCCAACATCCACTACCCTACCTTGTACCTCTTTTATTACCCCATCCATGTACAGATTGAACAACCATGGAGACATGACACATCCCTGTTTCAACCCAATTTTCAAAGAGAAAAATTCACTAAGTTCACCATCCACATGCACTGCAGCCTTCGCACCATCGTACATACTCTTCACAGCATTGAACAACTTCCCATCTACTCCATATATTCTTAACACTTTCCACAATCCTTGTCTATCCACACTGTCATATGCTTTCTCCAAATCCATGAAAGCCGCATACAACTTCTTTCCCTTCTCTAGAAACCTTTCCACTAAAAATCTAAGAATGAATATCTGATCTACACAACCCCTTCCCTTCCTAAAGCCTCCCTGCTCTTCTCGAACTAATTTCTCTGTTCTTTCTTTAACTCTGTCAATAAGTATCCTACCATACACTTTTCCTAGTATACTAAGAAGACAAATGCCCGTATGATTACCACACACTTCTTTTTCCCCTTTTCCTTTGTACAAGGGAATAATTATACCTGACATCCAATCCTCCGGGACTCTACCTTCCTCCCAGGCCAATCTGCACATCTTCCACGTCCATTCTGCTACTATCTCTCCCCCATGCTTCAGCATTTCACCACACACTCCATCAATTCCTGGGGCTTTCCCCGATTTAACTTTCTTCTTTGCTTCCACAACTTCTATCCTACTGATTTCTTCCTGTCTTCTCACCTCCCTCCTTCTCCCAGCCATTCCCCAGCCACTTATACTCGCATTACTTCCATCCTCTATGTTCAATAATTCCTTAAAGTGTTCTCTCCATCTGCTCACTTTTTCTCCCTTCTCCACTAGTAATCTACCATTTTTATCTTTCACTCCCCTGCTAACTTCACTTCCACCCTGTCTTACTCTTTTCACCTCTTTCCAGAACATTTTCTCACAGTCCCTCCACTTTACACTCAAATTCCTTCCAAATTCCTCATTCGCTCTCTTCTTACTCTCTCCTACTAATCTTTTCACCTCTCTCTTTCTTTCTACATATAACTCTCTTCCACCTCTCAACTTCTTCCACGCCCCTATTTCTCATCCATTCATTGTATGCTTTCTTCTTTTGTGCCACAGCCTGTCTCACCTCTTCAGTCCACCACACTGTTCCTTGCACCCCCCTCTGTCTTCTCTTCCTTCCACACACCACATCACATGCTGCACATATTTCTTCTGTAAATATCCTACACACACCTTCCATGTCTCCCATCTGCTCCAATTCATATTTGCCCAATCATTCCTCCACTTCTCTCTTATACTCTGCCTTTTTCTCATCCTCTTGTAACCTTTCCACTCTCCTTGCAACTACTCCTTTCTCTCGTCTTTCCCTTCTTCTATTCCTCCATCTTACTTGAATCCTAATTCTGGCCACCACCAAGTAGTGGTCAGAAAGTCCACTCCCTCAACCTCTATACACTCTTGCATCCATTACACATCTTCGCATCCTTTCATCCACACACACATAATCAATCATTGGCTTCCTTTCATTCAGTTCACCACCCACCCTTCTCATCACTCACGATGTATACCTGTGGATCATTTTATGCCTGAAGAGGGTATTGGCTTGTTCAATTCCTCTTGCAAAGAGCTGCAAGAGGAATTGAATAAGCTTCATTAATGGAGTAATAAATGGTAAATGGAATTCAGTGTGGACAATTGTCATGTAATTAAATTTGGCAAAAGTGAGACAAGACCAGATTGGGATTATAAGTTAGGAAGATCAACCCTACAGATATCAGAGAGAGAGAAGGACCTAGGAGTAATTATCAGTAACAGACTGCTGTAACTCTAGATGACCATATGCATGAGAAGGTACGTAACATGTATACTTTGCGTGCTCATATGAGAACAGCATTCACATATATAAATGAAGACATGTTGAGAAAGATAATAACATCATTCTTCAGACCAACCCTGGAATCCTCATCTCAAAAAACACATAGATAAGATTGAAAAATACAAAGGGCAGCTACAGATGGATACCAAGGGTAAGAGATCTAAACTACGAAGAAAGACTAAAAAAAATTGAATCTACCAACACTACAGGAGAGAAGAAATAGAGGAGACATGATTATGCTATATAAATGCATCTCAGGGGAAGAAAAAATAGACATAAATGAATATATAACCTATGAGAAGCATCAGGAAGAGGACACAGCAAAAAACTACATAAAAAGAGAGGCGATAAAGATGTAAGGAAATTCAGTTTCTGAAATAGGGGAATTGATCAGTGGAATGCACTACCGAATGAAGTAGTGTGTGGCAAAACTATTCACAAATTTAAAGATATTTATGATAAAAATGGTGTAATATGCGGGATAGTACGAGTTTGACTCATTCCTGTAAAGATACAGTTAGGTAGGTAAGGTAAGAACACACACACACACACACACACGCACGCACGCACTTTTTGGATCATGGGGAACTAATCACCCAGTCAACGACAAAAGGAGACCAGCCTACTGTGATTATGTGAATGAATACATGAGTTGTGGTCCCATCTGATATTAGTGAAAAAAATGCAGGTTTCAGTCGTAAAAGAGTACAAGACACAGGGGAAGTATAAAGTTTTTGTAGGTTGCATAATGGTGGAAAGGGATTGTTCATTGTTTATATCTGGTGGCGGTGAATTTGCGGGCTTCTCCAATGAAAATAAGGGAAAAGGAAGTACTAATCTGAACCAAACAACAGTACCAAGAGTGGAGGAAATGGTGGGGAGAAATATCCAGGAGTTAAAGAAGATATAGTCAGTAATTAGAGAGTTGCAGGAACGGACCTTAGAACAGGAGAAAGAGATTAAGGTAATGCAGAGCAAGTTGCAAAGTGTCTGCACACACAGTGCTGAACAAGAAGACAAGTTACAGAATTAAAAATTAGTAACGAATCTTCCTCAAATAAAATAAAACAGCTCAAGTGGGAAAATAAGAGGTTGAAAGAAGAAAGAGACAGGATGAAAAGTGAGCTAGATGAATATGAATCAGAATCAAGGATGCAAGATGAACACATTTAGGAAATCAATGAGCAGTAAGAAAATTCAGGAGGAAGGAAATATAAATTTGAAAGAGATTATAGATCAGCAAAGCTAGGAAAAGATGGAGAAGGAAGTGGTTAGGGTACTAAGTAAAGAATTTTTTATCTGGGATGTAGCAGACAAGAAAATATGCGTGATTATTTTGGGAGTAAAAGAAAAATGTATGGCAGTAAGATCAGAAAGGGAAAGAAAAGAACTGAGTAAGGCTAAAGAGATAGTATCAGTAGTTTTAGAGGGTAGCAACGAAGCTGAAGAAGAGATTGAAGAAGTGTTTAGGAAAGTACGAGGAAGGAGGGGCGAGGCCACTTAAAGTTTAAGTCTTGGGTAATGGTAAATGAAATCATCAACAGAACATGGAAATTATCAGACAAAGAAAGGTTCAAAAAGTTTGGATAAGGAGAGATGCAATTTAGGAAGAAAGAGCTAAATCAAAGGAGTTAGTAAAGGAAGCAAAGGTAAAAAACGAACAGAGAATGGAGGAAGGAAAGACAGTGTTCTATTGATGAGTTATGGATCAGAAATTGAGGAAGTGGTCCTGAAGGAGAGAGGGAGAAAAGAGGGAATAAAGAACAACAAAAAAAGTTGTAAAGTAGCATATACTAATGCTGATGGCTTAATATCGGTTAGAAATCAACGATTTCTTGAGGGCACATAAATGAGATATTATGTTTTTTTTAGAGACCAAGTTAAGAGAGGATATTGATATCCACATGGGAGATGGTAAATACAAGCTGTGGAGAAGAGACAGACAGGAAAAAATGGGAAAGGAGTAACGATAGCGGTGAAGTACAACATAAATGTGGCAAATGTGGAACTGGGAGAGGGTAGGGCTGAAGTGATCAATATAAAATTAGAAATTGGAGAGAATGGTAAGAGAATAATCGCAGTAGTATATATTCCCCCGAAGACAAGGGCATGGAATGGCGATGAATACCAGAGGATATTGTCAGACATGGTAGATATCTACAGAAAGTGATTGAGAAAAGCAACAACATAATTCTGATGGGTGATTTTAATTGTAAAGAGATGAACTGGGAGGAATGGGACTCAGGAGGTGGTGAAGAGTCATGGGTCACTATATTGTTAAATATAGCAATGAATAATGTAATGACCCAGTGGGTCAAAGAAGAGACAAGATTCAGAAGTGATAACACACCAGGAAGACTAGATTTGCTGCTAACCAAAGAACCTGATGTAATTGAATCTTTGAAATAATTGTGTCCTGTAGGAGAAAGTGATCACATGGTCATTGAGTTCCAGATGATAAAAGGGGAATGTGGTGCCAAGAGATGAGCTTTATAGGCAGGGAAGATACATCTTTGAGAAAGCAAACTGTACAGAACTAAGGAAATTTTTTGAAAATGTGGACTGGAGAAAATTAAGAGAAACGAGAGATGCAGAGAAGGTGGGATATCTTTCTAGACCTCTATAATTCGGGAGGGGAAAATATGTGTTAAGAGTAAGTGGGAAAGAAAACAGGAGAAAGGAGTGGTTTAACAGAAGGTGTATGATAGCAAAAAAAGAGAAGGACATAGTGTGAAACAACTGGAAGAAGAGAGGTAATAATTCAACAAATGAAGAACATAGAAGAACTAGAAATGAATTGACAACAATACGTAGAAAGGAAGAAAGAAACTTTGAATATGATATAATTGACAAATGTAAGGAAGAACCAAAATTGTTTTATAGATTTATTAATGGCAAATTGAAACAGAAGGAAGGAATCACCAGACTGAAATTAGGAGAGGTCTATAAAGATGTGCAATGCAAACTGAAATAATGAACAAATGTTTCCAATCGGTTTTTACTAAAGAAAGGGATTTTGTGGAGGGGGAGGGAGTGACTAGAAATGTAGTGTTAAAAGGTATAAAAGTGGAAGTGCCGAAAATGTATAAATTACTGGAAACTCAAGATGTAAGGAAAGCCCCAGGACTGGATGGAGTCTCAGATTGGGTACTGAAGGAATGCAGAGAACAAATGGCAGATAAGATTCACGGTTTAATTGTGTGTTCTCTGGAAGAAGGGAAAATGCTTTGGGAATGGAAGAGGGCCAGTGTGGTGCCAATTTATAAGGGAGGAAAGACGGAAGAACTCCTGAATTATAGACCAGTGTCCTGGACCAGCATGGTCTCAAAATTGTGCAAGAGAATCCTGAAAGACAGATGGATAAAATATTGTATCTGGAGGAGATGAACATTTTGGCTGAAAGTCAGTTTGGATTCAGAAGTGGAAGGTCGTGTGTTTCCAACTTGTTGAGCTTTTACTCAAGAGCAATTGACGTGCTACAGGAGAGAGACAGTTGGGTGGATTGTGTGTATTCAAATTTCGAGAAAGCATTTGACAAGGTACCCCACAAGCAACTAATATGGAAATTGGAGCACATAGGAGGAGGGACACTGTAAAATACTGCAGGAGGGCCTGGATAGGATTCATGATTGGAGCCGGGTGTGTGAAATGAAATTCAACGCAAAAAAATGTAAAATATTTGAAATGGGTAAAAGTACCAAGAGGCCATCACTGAGTTGTTTGATGGGTAATGAACCAATCACAAAAGCAAGAGAAGAGAAAGGTTTGGGAGTGCTGGTCCAGGATAGTTTGTCACATGAAAAACACATTAACAAGACAGTTAGAGAGACGTATAATCTCTTGACTAACATAAGAGTAGCTTTTCATGACATGGATGAGATGATGAAAAAATTGATAGTGGCCATGATCTGCCTCAGGTTGGAATATGCAGCAGTAGTGTGGTCCCCACACAAAAAGAAAAATATAAACAAGATCGAGAGAATACGAAGAACAGCAACCAAGATGGTCCCAAGTCTGGCAGATCTGTTGTACAGAGAGAGGCTGGAAAAGTTGAATCTGCCTTCCTTAGAAGAAAGGAGAGAGAGGGACAACATGATTGCAGTGTTTGTGGCCATGATGGAAGTAGATAAAATTGACAGAAAAGATCTGTTTGTATGGGATGGGAGAGTAATAAGAGGACATGGAATGAAACTGAAAAAGCCAAGTTGCTTGAAGGATTTCAAGAAATATAGTTTTCCATATAGGTGCATAGACCTATGGAATAGCCTGGACAAAGAGATCATCCAATTTTAAAAATTAAATGTATTCAAAACAAAATTTGATTTACCGAGAAACAAAGACAGGACCCCATGAGTTTAGCTCAGTTCCTGTATATCACAACTAGGTAAATATAACTAGGTAAACACACACACACACACACACACACACACACACACACCTTTATAGGCAGGGAAGGTACAACTTTGGGAACGCAAACTTTACAGGATTCAGAAAATTCAAAGAAACGAGAGATACAGAGGACGTGCGATATCTTTTTAGACTTCTGTAGTCGGGAGTGGAAAAATATGTGCCAAGAGTAAGGGGAAAAGAAAACAGGAAAAAGGAGTGTTTTTAATAGAAGGTGTATGATAAGAAGGGAGGTGAGAAGACAGGAAGAAATCAGTAGGATAGAAGTTGTGGAAGCAATGAAGAAAGTTAAATTGGGGAAAGCCCCAGGAATTGATGGAGTGTGTGGTGAAATGCTGAAGCATGGGGAGAGATAATAGTAGAATAGATGTGGAAGATGTGCAGATTGGCCTGGGAGGAAGGTAGAGTCCTGGAGGATTGGAAGTCAGGTATAATTATTCCCTTGTACAAAGGAAAAGGGGAAAAAGAAGTGTGTGGTAATCATAGGGGCATTTGTCTTCTTAGTATAATAGGAAAAGTGTATGGTAGGATGCTTATTGACAGAGTTAGAGACAAAACAGAGGAATAAGTTGGAGAAGAACAGGGAGGCTTTATGAAGGGAAGTGGTTGTGTAGATCAGATATTCAATCTTAGATCTTTAGTGAAAGTTTCTAGAGAAGGGAAAGAAGTTGTATGCGGCTGTCATGAATTTGGAGAACGCATATGACAGGGTCGATAGACAAGGATCGTGGAAAGAATTAAGAATATATGGAGTAGATGGGAAGTTGTTGAATGCTGTGAAGAGTATGTATGATGGTGCTAAGGCTGCAATGCGTGTGGATGGTGAACTAAGTGAATTTTTCTCTTTGAAAGTTAGGTTGAAACAGGGATGTGTCATGTCTCCATGGTTGTTCAATCTGTACATGGATGGGGTAATAAAAGAGGTACAAGGTAGGGTAGTGGATGTTGGAGTGGCCCTGGTGAGAGAGGGTAGTGTTTGGAAACTCCCTGTACTGTTGTTTGCAGATGATACTGTGTTGTTGAGTGAAGACAAAGGGGAGCTGCAAGGCTTGGTGGATGAGTTTGGGAGAGTGTGTAAGAAACGGAATCTAAAGGTGAATGTAGGGAAGAGTAAAGTGATGGTCTTTGAGAGAGGTGAAGTCAGCGAATGTAGAGCGAGGTTGGATGGTGAGGAATTGGAAAATGTGAGTACGTTTAAGTATTTGGGTAGTGTGATGAGTAAGGATGGAGGTTTGGAGGGTGAAGTGCTTGAAAGGGTACAGCAGGGAAGAAAGGTTGCTGGTTCTTTGAAAGCAGTGATAAGAAACAGGGAAGTGAGCATGGAAGTGAAAAAGTTACTACATGACAGTATTGTGATACCAACTCTAACGTATTGAAGTGAAGCATGGACATTGTTGGAAGGCCACAAGTCAAGAGTGAGAGCAGTGGAAATGAGTTATTTAAGAGGAGCCTGTGGAGTCACATGGAGAGATAGGCTGACAAATGAGGATATAAAGGAGCATTGTGGTGTGGATGTGGATGTGATAGGAAGCGTTAGGAGGAATACACTGAGGTGGTTTGGCCATGTGGAGAGGATGGAGGGTGAGAGACTGATGAGGAGAGTGTATGTGAGTGAGGTGGAGGGGGGGGAGAGGGAGAGGGAGGCTGAGGATGAGATGGAGGGATGGGATGGAGAGGTATATGAGAGAGGGGGGTGTGAGTTGGGAGCAGGGCAGTGAAATAACGGTGGACAGGGCGACGTGGAGGCGATTTGTTTGTGGCCACCCTGAAAGGGATTGAGGCGTCTGGCAATAGATAGATAGATAGTATGATGACAAAAAAAGAGAGACACAGAATGGAACAACTGGAGAAAGAGGGGTAATAACAGAACAAAGGAAGAATATAAAAGAACTAGATATGAATATACAAGAAAAATACAGAGGGAGAAAGAAACTTTGAAAAAGGTATAATAGACAAATGTAAGGATGAATGCAAACCGTTTTATTGACTTGTCAATGGCAAACTGCAACAAAAGGAAGGAATTACCAAACTGAAAGTAGAAGGAGAGGTCTATAAAGATGCAGTAATGCAAGCTGAAACAATGAACAAATGTTTCCAGTCGGTTTTCACTGATGAAAAGGAGTTTGTGGAAGGGGAGGGAGTGACTAGAAATGTAGTGATAAAAGATATAAAAGTGGAAGTACAGGGAGTGTATAAATTACTGGAACCTCATTATGTAAGGAAAGCCCCAGGATCAGATGGAATCCCTAATTGGGTACTGAAGGAATGCAGAGAACAACTGGCGGATAAGATTCGCAATTTAATTGTGTGTTCTCTGGAAGAGGGAAAAGTGCCTCAAAAATGGAAGAGGGCAAATGTGGTACCAATTTATAAGGGAGGAAACAGGGAAGAACCCCTGAATTATAGACCAGTGTCCCTAACCAGCATGGTCGCAAAATTGTGCGAGAGAATCCTGAAAGATAGATGGATAAAATATCTGGAAGAGATGAATATTTTGGCTGATGGTCAGTTTGAATTCAGAAGTGGGTCATATGTTTCCAACTTTTTGAGCTTTTACTCAAGAGTAATTGACATGCTACAGGAGAGAGACGGTTTGGTGGATTGTGTGTATTTAGATTTGGAGAAGGCCTTCGACAAGGTACCCCATAAGAGACTAATGTGGAAACTAGAGCATATGGGAGGGCTGAAGGGAAACCTCCTGGAATGGAGTTGGCGCTAGTAATGTTCCTGATTTACTTAACCCTTTAACCGCGGGTTTGATTTGCTTTTTCTTCCAGCACCCGCGGGCATATTTGCGCTCCGTCACACTCTCTAAAAATATTTGCCAAAAATCAGTTATTAGTCCTAGGATATTAAAATCACATATGCTTATGGCACATACCTTCAGCTTTGTCCTGGGTTGTTTGTTGAGCCTTCGTCGAGTACGTCGAGTAGGACTTGTGGAGACATCTGAAGTTGGGTAACGAAGTCTCCACTTTACACTTCCCGACAACCCGTAATATGATTACCACAGCCTGATATTATCACTAGAAACACTATTCTGTGATTCTCAAATAGTTTGGAATCCATATTCCAAAAAAAAAAACACTGTGAAAGCAATGAAAATTATGAGGGCATATGACCTTCCCACTTGCGCTAGTTCGCTGCTGGTGTTGTCATTTGTTATTCATAAAAACACTCACAGTTTATATTTCTGTTACTATATAACACTTATATATATCTACAGTCTTTATCCATAAGTTTCCTTCAGTAATAGTAGTTTACTGTCACTGTAGGCATTCAATTTCTTTCAGTAAAATACGTAGCATTCACTTTCTCGTCCTGTATACTAGCATTGAGAGTGAATGTCACTTTCACCTTCACTCTCATAACTCATAGTATTCATACATGCTAGAGTGAAACTTTCACTTTCATTACTCCTAGTATATATACTCGTATTCTTATAATACTACTCATTTACATTTCTATTTACGTTCTCTATTTTATTTACATTATTTACATTTCTATTTTATTTACACTGTGTTATGCACTGTCACTTGAAGTAACTTATAAAACTATTTTCCACTGTTCACTTATATTTACATTCATTGCTTTACTTGCTGTTTACACATTATTTACACATTATTTACAATTCCACTTGCACTGTTTTACTCAACAGAAAGATCGTAGTCACTCTCTTTCAATTGTCAGCCCTTTACCTCTTTCCACATGAGGTTTAGTAGGGGGTAAAGGTCACAGGGCCCTTTGCATGGGGCTAAAAAGTGGCTGAAGTTAGCAGGAGCAAACAGACGTACCTTCACCATGGAAGATGACAGTGAACTGATAGGGGTGGGCCGGGGTGGCCTACCTTTGGAAATGCATTACTGCCAACGTCAGCCTCTTGACAGCAGCTAATATATAGCAGTGAAATGATTGGCAGGAAATCTAGACAATACATTATAAATTAGGTAGTTCCAGGTGAATGTAAATATCACTTAGGCTTCTCCCTTCCCTCCTTATATATATTTTTAGTACGAGAATAGATTATACGGCATATTTCAAGGGGAAATAAACAGCGAAAATTAGCGAACGAGTGCACGTGAGGTGTTGTCAGGTGATAATTAGCCAATTCCAGGTGTATGGCACTCTCACTTACTTTATTTCTTTTTGGTATATATGGTATAAGAATAGGGCATAGAGCCTATTTCAATGGATGAAATCAGTGGAAAATTCCAGGGAAGATTTACGTAGCGTAGCACGGCCGGGGAGGCGAGAGGAGAGGGTAATGGAGGGAAGGTAGGGAGGGGAGTCAAGAACCTGGAGAAATGGCTAAATTGTCAACAATGGATGGGAGTACAGATGAGATAGGAGTGCTGACTAGTGTTGGACATTGGCAATACTGATAGATGATACAAGCTACCACTTGAAAGCCCGGGGGAATTCAAAATAACACAGAATCGCAAAAGTGACGCACCGCGGTATGATCTCTTGCTCCCAAGCGTCATGAAAGTGACGCCCTGCGGTTAAGGGGTTAAATGATAGGGCAGATGGAGTGAACAGTTATGCAAGTCTGTTTGCTGATGATGCAAAGATCTTGAGGAAGGTAGAGGTTGAGGAGGACTGTAAAATGCTGCAGGAGGATCTGGATAGGATTCATGATTGGAGCCAGATGTGGGAAATGAAATTCAACACAAAGAAATGTAAAATATTGGAAATGGGTAAAAGTGCCCAGAGGCCATCACTGAATTATTTGATGGTAATGAACCAGTCACAAAAGAGAGAGAAGAGAAAGATTTGGAAGGGCTGGTCCAGGATAGTTTGTCACCAGAAAAACATATTAACAAGACAGTTAGAGAGACATATAAAGTCTTGACTAACATTTGAGTAGCATTTCATTACATGGATGAGGAGATGATGAAAAAATTGATAGTGGCCATGATCCACCCCAGGTCAGAATATGCAGTAGTAGTGTGGTCCCCACACAAAAAGAAAGATATAAACAAGATTGAGAGAATACAAAGAACAGCAATCAAGATGGTCCCCAGTCTGGCAGATCCGTCATACAGCGAGAGAGGCTGGAAAAGCTGGATTTGCCTTCCTTAGAGGAAAGAAGAGAGAGGGACGACATGATTGCAGTGTTCATGACCATGATGGGTGTAGATAAAATTGACAGAGAAGATCTGTTTGTATGGGATGAGAGAGTAACAAGAGGACACAGAATGAAATTGAAGAAGCCAAGCTGCTTCATGGATATTAAGAAATATAGTTTTCCTTATGGATGCATAGACCTGTGGAATAGCCTGGAGAAAGAGATTGTCCAGTCGAAAAACTTAAACGAGTTTAAAGGAAAATTTGACATCGAGAAACAAAGACTGGACCCCATGAGCGTGGCTCATTTCCTGTATATCACAATTAGGTAAATGCAATTAGGTAAATACACACACACACACACACAATGTTAAGAGAGATATGGCGGTAGTGTATGTTCCCCCTTAGACGAGAGCATTGAATAATGACGAATACCAGGAGATGTTGTCAGATATGGCTAGCTATTTACAAAAAATAATTGAAAAAAGCAATAATATAATTTTGCTGGGTGACTTTAACTGTAAAGAGGTGAACTGGGAGGAATGGTACTCGGGAGGCGGCGAAGATTCATGGGGCACTATGTTATTAAATATAATAATGAATAATGTGATGACGCAATGGGTCAAAGAAGAGACATGGTTTCTAGGTGAGAACACACTAGCAAGGTTAAATTTACTGTTTACCAAAGAACCCAATATAATAGAATCATTGAAATATCTCTGTCCTTTAGGAAAAAGTGTTCTTGTGGTCATTGAGTTCCAGATGATAATAGGGAACGTCGAGCCAAGAGACGAGCTTCATAGACAGGGAAGATACAACTTTGGGAAAGCAAATTTTACAGGATTGAGAAACTTTTTTGAAAATGCGGATTGGAGAAAATTCAGAGAAACAAGAGAGATACAGAGGAAGTGGGATATCTTTCTAGACCTCTATAATTTGGGAGTGGAAAAACTTGTACCAAGAGCAAAAGGGAAAGAAAACAGGAAAAAGGAGTGGTTTAATAGAAAGTGAATGATAGCAAAAAAAGAGAGAGATAAGGCATGGAACAATTGGAGAAAGAGAGGTAAGAACAAAACAAAGGAGGAATATAAAAGAATTAGAAATGAATACACAAGAATACGTAGAGAAGAAGAAAGGAATTTTGAAAAAGGTATAATAGACAAATGCAAGGATGAACCCAAACTGTTTTATAGATTGTTAATGGCAAACTGAAACAAAAGGAAGGAATCACCAAACTGAAAGTAAAAGGAGAGGTCTATAAAGATGCAGCAATGCAAGCTGAAATAATGAACAAATGTTTCCAATTGGTTTTCACTAATGAAAAAGAGTTTGTGGAAGGGGAGGGAGTGATTAGAAATGTACCGGTGATGAAAGATATAAAAGTGGAGGTACAGGAAGTGTATAAATTACTGGAAACTCAGGATGTAAGGAAAGCCTCAAGACCTGATGGAATTTCTAATTGGGTACTGAAGGAATGCAGAGAACGACTGGCGGACAAAATTCACAGTTTAATCGTGTGTTCTCTGGAAGAGGGGAAAGTGCCACAAGAATGGAAGAGGGCAAATGTGGTACCAATTTACAAGGGAGGAAACAGGGAAGAACCCCTGAATTATAGACCAGTGTCTCTAACCAGCATGGTTGCAAAATTGTGCGAGAGAATCCTGAAAGACAGATGGATAAAATATCTAGAAGAGATGAATATTTCAGCTGAATGTCAGTTTGGATTCAGAAGTGGAAGGTCATGTGTTTCTAACTTGTTGAGCTTTTACTCTAGAGCGATTGACGTGGTACAGGAGAGAGATGGTTGGGTGGATTGTGTGTACTTAGAGAAGGCCTTTGACAAGCTACCTCATAAGAGACTAATGTGGAAACTAGAATATATAGGAGGACTGAAGGGGAAATGTCTGGAATGGATGAGAGACTTTTTGAGAGACAGAGAAATGAGGACAGTAATAAAGGATAGGATATCTGGATGGAGGGTAGTAACAAGTGGAGTCCCTCAAGGCTCGGTGTTGGCGCCAGTAATGTTCCTGATTTACGTAAATGACATGGTAGATGGAGTGAACAGTAATGCAAGTCTGTTTGCTGATGATGTAAAGATCTTGAGGAAGGTAGAGGTTGAGGAGGATTGTAAAATGCTGCTGGAGGATTTGGATAGGATACACGATTGCAGCCGGACGTGGGAAATGAAATTTAATACAAAGAAATGTTAATATTGGAAATGGGTAAAAGTACCAGGAGACCATCACTGAATTATTTGTTGGGTAATGAATTAATCACAAAAATGAGAGAAGAGAAAGATTTGGAAGTGCTGGTCCAAGATAGTTTGTCACCAGAAAAGCACATTAACAAGATAGTTGGAGAGACTTATAAACTCTTGACTAACATAAGAGTAGCATTTCATTATATGGATGAGGAGATGTTGAAAAAATTGATGGTGGCCATGATCCGCCCCAGGTTAGAATATGCAGCGGTAGTGTGGTCCCCACACAAAAAGAAAGATATAAACAAGATTGAGAGAATACAAAGAACAGCAACCAAGATGGTCCCCAGTCTGGCAGACCTGTCATACAGAGAGAGGCTGGAAAAGCTGAATTTGCCTTCCTTAGAGGAAAGGAGAAAGAGGGGAGACATGATTGCAGTGTTCAGGACCATGGTGGGAGTAGATAAAACTGACAAAGAAGATCTGTTTGTATGGGATAAGAGAGCAACAAGAGGACACGGAATGAAATTGAAAAAGTCAAGCTGCTTGAAGGATATCAAGAAATATAGCTTTCCTTACAGAAGCATAGACTTATGGAATAGCCTGGACAAACGAGTTTAAAGCTAAATTTGACTTATTGAGAAATAGCGATGGAAACCCACGAGCATAGCACATTCCGTGTATATCACAATTAGGTATATTAGGTAAATACATAAATATTTGGAACGACTTAGACGAAGAGGTGGTGCATGAGAAAAACATTCATGTGTGTAAAGGTAGACTTGATAAATGTGGATTTGGAGACAGGACAACACGAGCATTGCTCAATTCCTGTATACTACAAATAGGTAAATACACACACACACACACACACACTCTCTCTCTCTCTCTCTGCATGTGGTAAGACAAAACCCTGAACTATTCTATCTATCTATAGCCCGACGCCCTAATCCCGCAAAGGGTGGCCGCAAACAAAACACCTCCAAGTCGCTCTGTCACCCACCATTTGACTACTTTCCCCGCAACTCACCCCCTCCTCCCTCATATGCCTCTCTACTCCATCCCTCCACCTCATCCTCGGTCTACCCCTCCCTCTCTCTCCCTCCACCTCACCTACATACCCCCTCTTAGTCAGTCTTTCATTCTCCATTCTCTTCTTATGTCCAAACCACCTCAGTGTATTTCTCCTAATCTTCTCAACCACATCCACATCCACCCCACAATGTTCCTTCACTTCTTCATTCGTCAACCTGTCCCTCCACATGCTCCTCTCAAGTAACTCATTTCCACTGCTCTCACTCTTGATTTGTTCCCCTCTTGCAAGGTCCACGCCTCACTTCCATACGTCAGGGTAGGGATCACAATACTATCATGCAGTGACTTCTTAACTTCCATACTCACCTCCCTATTTCTCATCACTGTTTTAAGTGTACCAACAACCTTCCTTCCCTGCTGTACCCGTTCACGCACTTCATCCCCCAAAGTTCCATCCTTACTTATCACACTACCCAAGTACTTGAATGCACTCACATTCTCCATATCCTCACCACCCAACCTCATTGCACACTCTGTGACTTCATTCCTCTCATACACCATAACTTTGCTTTTGTTTACATTAACTTCCAGATTCCTCCTCCTACACACTGTCCCAAATTCATTCACCAAACCTTGCAACTCCCATTTATCTCTACTCAACAAAACTGTATCGTCAGCAGACAGCAACACTGGAATCTTCCAAATCTCACCCTCATTCCTTAGAGCCACCCCTACATCCACTGCCCTACCTTGCATCTCCTTTACAACCCCATCCATGTATATATTAAACAGCCATGGGGACATCACACAACCCTGTTTCAGTCCCACATTGAGATCAAAGAACTCCATCAGCTCACCATCCACTCGCACTGTAGCCCTAGCTCCTTGGTACATACTCTTCACAGCACTCAACAATTTTCCCTCCACTCCATATATTCTTAATACCTTCCACATACCTTGCCTATAAACCCTGAATACTGTACATTTATGCCACAGTGATTGTGGATTCTTTGACCTCATTCCTTGGCATCTTGAAGTATCTGTTGACCTCTTCAGTCTAGGTATGTTGTGATGTGTGAATGATACACAGTACTGCATTTTTGCTACCTCCTGATAATATTTTTCAATTTTGGGAAGACCTCTTGTACTGACTAGGTAAATGAAGGCTACATCTGATGTTTCCTCCTCTAAAATGTCTCTTTAATGATGAATAAAAATGTCTGGAGTTAGCAAGAATAAAGAAAGTATGAAGAATATATGGAGTAGATGGGAAGGTGTTGAATGCTGTGAAGAGTGGGGTTAGGCTGCAGTCTGTGTGGATAGTGAGTTGAGTGACTTTTTTTGTTTGAAGGTTGGATTGAAACAGGGATGTGTCATGTCTCCATGGTTGTTCAGTCTGTATAAGGATGGGGTTGTAAGAGAGATACAAGGTTGGGCAGTGGATGTTGGAGCAGCCCTAGTGAGAGAGGGCAGTGTTTGGAAACTCCCTGTACTGTTGTTTGCGGATGATACTTGTTGTTAATTGAAGACGAAGGGGAGCTGCAAGGCTTGGTGGATGAGTTTGGGAGAGTGTGTAAGAAACAGAATATAAAGGTGAATGTAGAGAAGAGTAAAGTTATGGTCTGTGTGAGAAGTGAAGTCAGTGAATATACAGTGAGGTTGGATGAGGAGGAAATGGAAAATGTGAGTGCATTTAAGTACTTGGGTAGTGTGATGAATAAGGACGGAAGTTTTGGGATGAAGTGCTTGAAAGGGTACAACAAGAAAGAAAGGTTGCTGATTTCATGAAAGCAGTGATAAGAAACAGGGAAGTGAGCATCGAAGTGAAAAAGTTACTACATAACAGTATTGTGATACCAAATCTAATGTATGGACATGAAGTTCGGACTTTGTTGGAGGGACAGAAGTCAAGAATGAGAGCAGTGGAAATGAGCAGAGGCGCACCCAGGAATTTTCTAAGGGTGGGGCCCGTAGTGAGGTGAGGTCAGGTAGTCCGATAATTACTGGGAGGTCATATGCAGGTTTAGAGTCAGAGCTGCTGGCTCATGTGTTACTCTTTGTTTGTAATGTACTTGCCAATTTTTCATGTTTTGCTGTTATCAAAATAAATATATTTAAATTTTTAAAGGACCCAGAGAGCTAAAGGGGGCCAGGCCCCCCCCCCCCCTGGGTGCACCCCAGGAAATGAGTTATTTGAGAGGAGCATGTGGAGTCGCATAAAGAGACAGACTGACAAATGAGGAGGTGAAGGAGCATTGTGGTGTGGATCTGGATATGATAGGAAGCGTTAAGAGAAACACATTGAGGTGGTTTGGCCATGTGGAGAGGACGGAGAGTGAGAGAATGATAAGGAGAGTGTATGTGAGTGAGGTGCAGGGAGGAGCAGGCCAAGAATGAGCTGGAGGGATGGAGTGGAGAGGTGTATGAGAGAGGGGTGTGTGATCTGGGAGCAGGGCAGTGAAATGGTGGGGGACAGGGCGACATGGAGGCCAGTTGTTTATGGCCATCCCTTATGGGCTTAAGACATTTGGCAATAGATAGATAGATAGATATACTGTACATCTTTAGATTATGAGAGTTAATGATGGAGTGATGATTTGTTGGCTGTAGAAAATGTTATTTTTTGGATGGCCAAGGGAACCTTTACTGAGTGATATCATTAATACATATATTTAGTGTACAGTACATTGCCTGTTACAGTTATCTGTTGTAATGTTCTATGTAGCCCTTAGATGCAGGGATTATTTTTGTGTGGTCGTCCTCTCCCTACAAGTATTTCCCAAAATTACCCTTTTTCAAACCTTCATATCTGGGTAAGTATAGCAGTTAGGGTAACATTAAAGACCATATTACTCACCAACTCTTCTTTCGAATGAAAGCATCCCAAGGTCTGCAGGTGGTCGCATCAGTGGGTAAGGATGTGAAGATGAGTAACTTGTGGTGCTAGAAGCAAGATGTCTTCATGCATGTGCATGCAGTCCTGACTTTGGCTTCACTTTCAGTGTCATAACTCTTCACTACTAGATAAACTAGACACAGTGGTGTCCAAGGCACACCCTATGGCACTGTCACTGAGCCCTTTCTTAGTGTCCTTGGGCGGAGGCTTGGCAGGGGTGGATAAGGCAAAGGGTCCGCGTGAGGCAGGAATGGAATCAGACAAGAAGGTTTCAAAAGACGTCGTTCAGCACCTGGCTAAGTCACAGTGAAGATTGAGGTGCGCTTGCGTCAGGTAGCGGGAATCTCTCCCTACCCTTTGGTGACAAGATCAAATGGCGGCCTCTTCAAACTGTGGCAGAAATACATTTGCGGTTCTTACCGACACCTGGCGGTCTCTGTCTACCCCTTTGTGCCAGTCCATACTGACACTCGGCACATAGGGGTTAAATGGTTATTACAGTAGTGTATTATAGAGTACAGATAGAGTATTTACATGACAGTGCAGTGAATTATTGGATTATAATGATGCCTTTGCATCTATAATTTTTTATTATTACAGTATATGAACTGTTTTCTATTTGATGTAATTCCTTTTTATTTTATGAGTAGATGTCTTTTTTTCTTTTCTTTTTTTTTCTCCCCCATTATCATCATCATCATCATCATCATCTGGACCTCCTTTCCCACCCTTGGGTAGGGTGAAGAGTAGCATTGTCCAGACAGCCAAAGTTTGCCAACTTCAATGGGCCACACCTCCATTCACTCATCATTTAAGCCCTCGAAATCCTGGCTTCATGAGATAGGCCCCCCAAATTTCACCACGTTCTGTAGCTTCATGTATAGCTATCTGATACAGCTAGTCTGAACGCTGTCATGTTAAAAAGGGGTGCTGAATCCCTGGTTATGCACTTCTCTGTGCAAAATTCATCCATCCAGCATGGTCTCTTGTCAGTCCCTTAGCCTCACCAACTTCCATACCTCTCTTCCTTACACATTCATCCACCATATCCCTCCACCTTCTTGGCCTGCCTCACCTTCAAATTCGCTCAGCTATACCTTTTTCACCACTCGGTTGTCATCCATTCTCTCCACATGACCAACTATCTCAGTACACTTTCTTCGATTCTGGTGTCCAGACTTCCTCACTCCACATCTTTCATGTATCCCATTATTCTGTATCCTATCCACTCTCTGTACTCCACATACATTCCTCAGCAGTCCCATCTCCACTGCTCTTTCTCATGACTTTATATTTTCATGCCACACCATAGTCTCACATGCTTATGTTAAAGTTGGGACTAACACTCCTTCTTGTAAGGATGAAGATCAGTGAAGGAATTCTTTGGGTTTGCTTAGCTCCAGGCCTTGCTGCTCTTGATGGCACAACAGGGGATTGGATGATAGGTAGATGGAGAGGTTTTGAGGAGAATAACTGTATAACGAAGTGTATAAATAACAGTATGGATGTTGGTGAAACTAGACCCTTAGAAGAACATAGGACAAGTCACTGAAAGACAGTAGTGGGTGTAAGGATTTAGTTGATGCATTAACAGAAGACCGTGCAGCATTACGAGAAATGCTGTAAGTAAAACCATGGCTTTCATGATGATAAAAGGATGATGTAGATGACGATGATGATCATCATCATGTTTATATACAGGTATGTCAGTGCCATATTTACTGCGAGTATTTCAAGATGTACTGTACATATTACTTTGTGGCAGTATTAAAATTTAATATGCTTATATAACAGGTATGGTGAGGCAGCTGGAAGTCTGGCTGATAATACACTGCACGCTGTGGGTCAGACAGCTTTGGCAGGACACAACATCGCCTCGCTGGGAGTGAAAGGTGTGGCCAAACGGGCAGCAAAGGACACCGGCCGTGCCCTGCTGCACCACCATGAAGAGAAGAAGGGCAAGGCAATGACAGATGAGGTTGAGGTGGCAGAGGAGGTGATGGAGGGGGTGGAGGAGGGACAGGATGCAGTAGCTGATAGCCAGCAGCCAGTGAGGCCTGTTAGGGAGAAGAAAAAGCCTCCATTGTAAACCACTGATAAAGTACACCATGGCCCATATTTTTATTGGCTGAAGATGTGATGGAAGGGTTGAGGATGGAAGGGAAACTGGAATGGATATTCAAAAATCTGTGAGGTCTATTAGTTGGATGAAGAAACTTCCCATGAGTTATATACCAGGAGAACTATTAGGATATTTAACTCCTTCAGTTCAATGACTTTTATTCTTCTCATCACCAGATGATATTCAACATAGGATGAACCTCTGGTAATTAAGGGATTAATGAAGGTTATACTTTAATTTTCGATTCAAAAAGACTTTCTAAAGTTGAACACTGTACTTTGATCTGATGTCACCAAAGGGAAGCAGTAAACTAATTAATTGGATAAATAAATCCTTGGAGCAGAATATTTTGATTGCATTATTTTATTTTCTGGGCTTGGGAGGACAAACATTCTCTTGTAATATATCTCATAAACATTCTCTTGTGCTGGATTGAACATGTGAGGAGGGGTAGATTGAGATGGCTTGGGCTTGTGGAGAGGATGGAGGATGACGGTTGGATGCGGAAAGTGATGTGTGAATGTTGGGGGTAGGGTTGCGAGAGTCAGACTATAAAGACCTGGAGGTGAGGTCATAGAGTGCAACCTCACGTATAAGTGACTGAAGAGAGAGGCTGCCAGAGATTGGGCAGTGTGGCATTTGGTGACCACGTCCAGCGCATGGAAGCACGTTGGAGCCTTTATGAATGATACAATACAATATCTCGTACAGTAATTCTTTACTTAACTCTGAAAATGTGTCCTTAAAAACTGTCTTGTTAAGTGAAAGCTGTGTTAAGGGAGGATTGTGTTCTAGCAAGAAAAATTGATAACAAAAATTCATATTCAAAGCTGCAAATAATTGTCAGAATGGATGATATGTTGTGACTGGATAGATTACTGTGTATTATTAAGTGTCCAAATCCATAAGCACGGTACAGAAATACATGATATATGGAGATTTGTGCTGTTGTGCGGTGTATCAACCCTGATCCGCATAACTGCACATCCAAATATCTTAATGGTGAGCCATGGCATGTTATGTGAAAAGTGTTGCTAGGTTGAATAACAACTTTAGAGTGAAATGTGTTTAGTGAAAGTGTGTTAAATGAGGAATTGCTGTATTTGCAAACCTTATAACTGATTTATGGTGACATCATCATCCTAACCATTCCCCCATCAAAGGATGGGGTTAAGTAGCATCAAGAATGTAAGAAAGGAGAATGCATGATAGAGGGAGAATTATCAGCTGCAGACCATGTGAAGAGTGCCATCTCCTCATTCACTTAACAGTCAGGCCTCCAGAATCCTGTTCAGCCACACAAATGAAGAAAGTGGGTGGGAGGGAGACTGGGGAAGAGGTTTAACCATATCAACCCAATGATTGGTTTTATATTACTGCTGCCATCAGAGATTTCCATTCACTTCAGAGAGGAGTTTTGAACTGGAGAGGTGAGATATGGCCTTCCTTAACCCTTTGTTTTCGTCATTTTCATTTTGTTTCCGTTTTCGTTTTTTGAAGTTCCAACATGCATGCGTCAGTCTTGGTCACCTAATGGTAGCTGTCCATTCTGCTCGATCTCAGGCAGAATCCCTATTCAGTCCCTTAACCCTGAGGTCACGCTCATTGACATTGTCCCAGGCCTTTTTCGGAGTACCTCTCGCTACCCAACCCCCAACATTAACCCCTCTCACTTTCTGCACCCATTTATCATCCTCCAGCCTCTCCACATGCCCAAACCATCTCAATCTGCCTCTACTCATCACAACACCAGAACATTCCAGTCCCATCCTACCTCTCAACTCTTCCATCGTCAACCTAGCTCCCTCAGGCCTGACACTCAAGGACGCGCTGCACATCCACTTAATCATTGCCATTTCTGTACATTTGAGCCTGCGAATATCCTCTTCCTTTACTGCCCAGGTCTCACCACAGCATTACGCTCCTAACACATGCTGCATACAAAGATCCCTTAGCATGGAGGGAGAGCCCTCTCAGTGTCGGGAGAGGCAACAGCTCCCTGTACTTCTTCCAACCACTCCTCACTCTAGCCACAGAGCTAGCTCCTGCCCCACCTCCAGCACATAACATGTCTCCCAAACAACAAAACTTCCACAAACTCAAGAGACTCACCAGCAAGTTCAATCCTCTCACTCCTGGCAATATCCACATGCTCTCCCCGACATACCGCACCCATGAAATCAGCATTACATCACAGTCTACCTCTGGTACCACCACATCTCTTACGCATCCACATATCACAAACACTGAAAAAGATGGAATTACTTCCCATGCCCTTGTGACAAATCGCACATGGCCACTCTCCCTCTTTTTTGATTACTGCCCCTATCCCTAGATACCATCACTATTGTTTTATATGCATTCACTCTTAAGTCCTTGTGTCCCATACCATCTCTCCACTTCCTAAATCATCCTTCCACCTCCCTTTCATTTACTGCAGTCAACACCAAATCATCAGCATACAACATCTCCCACAGGAGTCCATTTCTGAAGTCATGTGAGAGGGCTTCAGGTACCATGGTAAACAACAACAGGCCCAAAACTGACCCCTGATGCACACCAACATTCATGGAAAATTCATCACTCAAATCTCCATTCACCCTTACCCACATACATAGCCATAACGACACTAACCTGCCACTCCTCGATCCCAAGCTTTCTTATTGGCCACTTCCCTTCCTTTCCAGGGACTTTGTCAGAGACCTTCTCCAAATCAACGAAAACAAAGTACATTTCCCATTTCTTTCCTATATATTTTTTCTGAAGCTGTCAAACAGTGAATATGGCATCAGTTGTCCCTTTGCTTGGGATAAACCCAAACTGCATCTCATCAATATTCACTCTTTCTCTAATCATACCTTCTAGAACTGTCTCCATTACCTTCATTATCTGGTCTAAAAGCCTTATACCTCTATAATTTCCCCATTCCAGGGCATCCTTGTACACATTTACAATTACACTCTTCAGCCAGTCATTTGGGACAACACACTCATATATCATCGCATTTATCGGGTCAGTGACAAACCTTTTTCCTGTATTTCCTGAGGCCTTCAACATTTCAGCAGTCAACCCAGACACACCTGCTGCCTTCCCTACCTGCATCCTGCCTATTGCCCTGCTCACAGTAACAGCATCAATCAAAGGCCAAGGGCCAAACACTGGCTGTGCTGGCTCCAAACCTTCCCTGTCCCAGTCAAACTCCTCATTCAACAACCAGCTGTAATGCTTTCTCCATGCGTCTTTAATATCCCCATTGTTCACCACAACCCTTCTGTCATCATTCTTCACGCACTGCTCACCTGTGATATCCCTGTTTTCCCTCTTCATCTGAATTGCCACTTTAAAAATCATATTCTTCTCATTCACACGATTTAGGTTATCAAGTAAAAGTCTCTGTGACTCACACTTTACCCTGTAAACCTCTCTTCTAGCCCTGTGCTTGGCAGCCAAGTACAGTAGGCTTGCTCAGTACACGTCATCACAGTGCGCGGATCTCATTGTGCGCGAGTGACCAAAAATCATAACAAAAAACCTTGAATGCACGAGTTTACCCCACAAAACACGAGGTAGAGGCAAGAAGTGGCTTAGAAATGCCATTTGCCATCAGTACGCGACCCCTCCCCCACAACGCACCAATAGTGACCTAGAGGCTCATGGGGAAGGTGCTCAAGAGGAGTCTACAATAAGATATCGCCAATAACAGCTTCAATAATAACGTTTTCGGCAATAACAGTAAGTTAGAATAGATACCCAGTTTCTATAATAATGATGTTTATTTCGTGAATACCAAGTTGTTATACTGCCAATACGTCCATAACAAGATGAGGAATGAAACAAACAAGCAAGAAGAGATGAAGGAAATTGCCGAAAATGTGAGCAGTAGTGAGGAGGAGAGGGAGGATCCTCCCCTCACCACCTCCCCTGACTCGCCCTTTGCCGTCCTCCACTGCCCCATCTGACTCACCAGCCGCCTCCCTCGCCACCTTCACAGCCCCACCTGACTCACCTGGCATACCTGCAACCCCCACCATAATGACTGTTGCTGCATTCTGGAAGAAATGTAACATTCAACAGGCCGTAAATTTCTTCATCAAATCCTGGAATAATACAACATTGGCAACCGTTAAACAAGCGTGGTGCGGCTGGGGTGGTGGCAGGGGCACTGTAAGTGCGTTGCCGCTCCTCAGAACCCCTGTTGTTTAAGTCCATCAGGCCTGTTGTCTACTGTTGTTAAGGTGACTGCCCATATTTTTGTTATTGCAGCTATATCTGTAGTACAATGTCTGAAAAATTTGACCTTTTTTATGTCTCTAAGGGCCAAAAAATGTCCAGGTATTAGGGGGTACCGCCCATATGTAATTATTCCCATAAGATTATGTATTCCCAATACGCGAATTCCCAGTGCGCGAGGTCGTGGACCGCCCAATCTCTCGCGCACTGTGCGAGCCTACTGTACTCCTGTTGGTACCACCTTTCCTCCATTCCCAGAAAAGCCATCTTTTCTGCTTAACTGCAGCTTTTACACCCTCACCCCACCGCCAGATCATTTTATGTCTTGGTGGGTCTCTTGTCCATCCACATACTGAATCAGTAGCTCTCAGGAGGGGCTCTCTGCTGTTCATTAACACTTCTGTCCACATCTCCCTGTTCAGCCACCACTCTCTTCAACTCACAATAGAAGGCATCCCTTATTGCTTGGTTTTTCAACTTCCACATTTTCCTCGTAGGTGCATATGTCCTCTTTTTCATCACCCGCTCCTTAAGTACCACGTCACGTATCAATTACTTGTGTTGCTGCACACACTCCTTGTTCCCTGTAACTTTACATTCCTCACCAACTTCCTATCAGCACCTCCTAACCGGGAAATAATCTATCTGGCTGCTGTTTCCCCCATACTCATATGTAATCAGCCTATTCTCTCTACTTTATTCCTAAAATGTGTGTTGCACACAATCATGTTCATTGCCTCCCCAAACTCAAGTATCCTTTCCCCTTCCTCATTTCTTGTACCATATGCACATCCCCCATGTATTGCTTCATATCCATGAGGTGCTTCACCTACATGACTATTTAATTCCCCCCCTAATACTACAATCCCATCATCCCACAGACCAGGTATTGATAATCAGTCCAGATTGAATATTATTGTCTGATGATTGTAATAATGAAATATGTCATTGGTGAAGGAATCAGGTTTATTGTTTCTGCATGTTTTGCTAAAATTACATAGGAAATAGTGAAAATTAATGTGTTCAGTAATATGAGCAAATACATTGCCAAGGGAGAGGTGGTAAAAAGCCACCTAACCCCAAAACACCTGTTCACAGGCTTATAATGCATAAATTGTATGTAGTTGTACTGTAGTGTTTATCTATAGCAGGGGTCGGCAACCTTTTGAACATGGTGTGCCAACTTATAATTAATGCCAAGTTTTTCGCCACTTTGCGTGTCAGGTAAGATTTTTTAACACTGTAACGACAGTGTTAATTGATTTAGTAAGAAAGGATGTGCCCACCTCTCTCTCTCTCTCTCTCTCTCTCTTTGCATTTTCAATATTTTCTTTGTTACACTGGATCACGTTGAGTGCCATAGTATAGCACTTCACGTGCCAAGTCTGGCACGTGTGCCTAGGGTTGCCGACCCCTGATCTATAGTATTGCTTGATGCCTTATCGTTTTAGACTAGTTCAAGTGGCTGTGGGAAAGGTAGTTATCCACTGTGTAGTTGATCCTAGCCTACTGTGAACTCGGTTAATTTCATGTTCTAGAGGGAGAGGAGCATTTCCCTGGGTTAGTGGGAGCCTGAATGTGAGGAGGATTAGGTGTACAGTATATGAATGGAGGTGCAGATCAGGAGAAATGGCCTTTGTGAATGATTTTACCTCCACATTATATAATCCAAACATACAAACATCACAGTGGAAGAAATTATACCTTTATGTTATGGTTGTGTATATTATGAGGATAGAGCAGTTTTGGCTCAGCTTGAACCTTCTTCAGGTGTGTCATGTCATCACAGTAAACTTAACTTCAGTTTATGGGTTGAAGTTTTTTCATTTAATAAATGGCTGTATTGTAAATTTTTCCATCTAGTATATTCCTAAAACTTCTTCAGTTCGAGCAACTCACGTCACTGTAAAATCACAACCTAAACACCACATTATTTAGATTTATTCGTAATTAGCATGGCAGCACGCGTGCATTTATAGTCTCTTACATTTAGCCAAATCTCAACTGAAGACATTATATAAAAGACAGTTGTGCAAGAAAATGAATACAATACACGGCTAATATGCCAAAGGTTTGTTCTTAATTTTGTTGTAGTTGTTGGTTTGTTTATCAGAGCATTTAAATTGGGCCCAGCACTCAGGTACCATTGATATTACTAAGAAGGGGTTGATATAGTCATTTATTCTGAAAATATAAAAGAAAAAAAAAAATTCAGTGTTGTATAAGGCTGTCAGAAAATTTAAGGAGTGTTTTAGGTACATCCACATCTACCCCACAACGTTCCTTCACTTCTTCATTCGTCAACCTGTCCCTCCACGTCACTCCACACTGAGGTGGTTTGGACATGTGGAGAGAATGGAGAATGAAAGACTGACTAAGAGGGTGTATGTAGGTGAGGTGGAGGGAGGGAGAGGGAGAGGTAGACCGAGGATGAGGTGGAGGGATGGAGTTGAGAGGTATATGAGGGAGGGGGGGGTGAGTTGGGGGGAGGGGAGTCAAATGGTGGGTGACAGAGTGACTTGGAGGCGTTTTGTCTGCGGCCACCCTTTGCGGGATTAGGGCGTCGGGCTATAGATAGATAGATAGATAGTTTTAGGTACAGGTGTCCCTTTTTGTTATTTATTATTATTATTATTATTATCATCATCATTATTGTAGCTAGAATGTGTAGGAGGGACCACCAAATCCTTGGGTTTATAGTGGTGTTTGGTTTTATTGGTCAGTAATAAGATTATTGAAAATTTATTAGGATGTAACCAGCTTTGTGGTAGGTGGGGGCACTCACCATCCACTCACTCGATGTAGTGCTGCTCTCGGGTGTCTGCCCATTCCTCTCCATCCTTCTTTCCTTCCATTCTCTGCTGTCTTTCCTTCATTCTTTCCTTGTCCTTCTGCCTACGGGTGACTTTACACTCCCTCTTCTGTCTTTCTTTCCTTCCTTCATTCTTTCTTCTTCCTTCAGCCTGTGGGTGACTCTACACTGAGTGACAAGCCAAACGGTTTCCTGTACACCAGGAAAGCATTTACTACGCTGGGTGGTAACCACATAACCGGATTTTGGCGCCTGGTGGTTTTAGTGGGTAATTATTGCGCTCCAGTTGGATTGAGCCAGTGAAGGTTTATATCCAAGGGGTGGTTGGGGTTGATTGCTCATGTAATACCACTCAGGGATGAGTGAGGCTGGTCACTCTCATCTTAAATGTCAGGACCAACTGCCTAGCCCTGGGCTCCTACGCTCCTCATGGGGCAGTGTAGGATTGGATGATGGATGGATGTAACCAGCTCTTATATATTGGACTTATATTTTTGTATTCAGAATTAAGCTGCACATCAGCAGTGATGATTTTGTGTGCTGTAATGTGAAAGCAGTTATATTCAGTGATTTGTTAATAATTTCAACTCTTGCAGAGGTTAATTGTGTACACTGAATGTGTTATTATGCGGTTATAAGATGCTGTACATTCCTAGTTATTAATTTTTGCTTTTCAGTGCAGTGTTGTATCATGCAAGAGCTAAATCGTTTTTTACATTTCATCTGGATCCACCAAACAAATACTGTTGTTGGTGGTGGAGGGTATGTTTGTATTATAGCAACATCAATTAAACATGTCGCCTGGGGATAGCTGATTGCTGTCTGTTGTTAAATTATTTCCTTTTTTTTTTTAAATGCATGTATATCAAGTTAATGGTGTTCTTTGCAGCAATTTGGATTTACTGTACTTCCACGTTCTCAAAGAACTGGAATTCACAAGGATACAGCTAACTCACAGGGCCAGATGTCAGCAGACTCCATTCCATGAACCTGAACAAAGTACCAGTGCCAAAGTCAGTTATATTCAAGCTGTCATTTCCATCAAGCAGAAGGTTCTCAGGCTTCAGATCTCTATGACTTCTCACCCGTGTCACAAATGTTCCAGTTTTCTCTGTTTAGTGCACATACAAAATGAAGGGCTTGTAAATAAATTGTATGTATGCTTAGAAAATTATAAATAGGTTGTAAATTTAATAACCTGTTGATAGTATAATAATACATGTGCATCACTGTAAATGTTAGTATTTTGTCATCTTATGATAATTATTGGTTACAATATAAGGAAAAAGTATATTGAGATTTTAAAAATTTTTCTAAATAATGAAGAAATACAGAATACAGTAGTTGAATTTTAACGAGTAGGGTAGTGTTTTAAAAGTTGAACAAGCTAAGTATGGTGTAAAATATTCTTAATAAATAGTTTATCTCATGTAGTGACATTATAGGATGCCATGATAATTTCTGTAGTTAGCTCCTTCAGTCCTGTGACATATTTTGTATTTTATTCTTACCTTCTTCAGAAGATTTAATTCATCGTAGGAGAGACTTTATAAACTGGTGGGGTTAGATAAACACTTCTTAATTGCCATTGAAAAAAGCTGTCTCCCTGTAGCCAAATAAAATGATCTTGTGGCCTGATGAGAATTATAATTGCATACTAGGTGTGAAGGGATTAAATATTACTGTATGAACATGTTTAATACTGTATGGTTCCCTTTACTATGTAGATATATATATTTTAAAAAATTATATTTTAAAATACTCCAGAAGGATCTCTGTTAGTGAAAGGGATAATAAAGTTATACTTTTTTCACTTCCAGGTCTCCTCAGAGTTCAGTAAAATTGTTTGGCAGGTAAAAAATAAGGTAGAAAAGGCATCATCCAATGGAAAGGGTTAATAGTGCTTTACTAATGATAGTATAATAGCATTAGGGAATTGTATAATGTAGCTATCAGGAAATTATCTCATTAGTTGATTGGTTGCATTAAGCATACTTATAGTGAGCTGGTAGGTGTTGAATAATATTTTGTAATTTTGGGAAAGATTATACCCATATATTGAAATTGTGTTTATTGTGAATATGAAATAGTTTTACCCCGACCTCAGACTCACTTCTTATCAGCTAAAACTGTTTTCACAGTAAACAATTTCACCATATGGATACAGTTTTTCCGTAGGAGCAGTTCAATAGATTGTGAAGTCAAGACACATAATCCATTTTAGCTTCCATTACCATCTTCATTTCCATAGCATGAAGGGAATACATCTAAAACAAACACAGAATGATTACCATTACTCACAAGCCTTCAGCTTTTGTGAAAGCAAACCCTCTTTATAGTGAACTTCCATTTGCCAAATTTTGGCTATAACAGACTCTTCAAACCAAACAGTCACTTCATATTATGAAAAAGGTTCAGTATATATGGCAGTTGTTGCCAGTTCACTAACTAGTAGCATTAGTCTAGCTTTACCTGGGATAATTTAAGCACTTCTGCCACCATTCTGTTACTTACCTAGCTATTTTGGCCTGGTAAACTGTGCTGTAATAAAATGGTATATTCATTCATCATTCAGTCCTACGATGCTCCATGGGGAGTGTAAGAGCCCAGGGCTAGGGAAGTTGGTCCTGGCATTTAAGATGAGAGTGACCAACCTCACTCATCCCTGAGTGGCATTACACAAGCAATAAACCCCAACCACCCCTTGGATATAAACTACACAGGCTCAAGCCGATTGGAGCGCCATAATTACGCCCTAATTCCACCAGATACCAAAATTTGGTTATATGATTACCACCCAGCATAGTAAATAGTTTCCTGGTGTACAGGAAACCATTTGGCTTGTTACTCAGTGTAGAGTCACCCACAGGCAGAAGGAAAAGGAAAGAATGAAGGAAAGAAAAACACAAGAGGGAGTGTAAAGTCACCTATAGGCAGAAGGACAAGGAAAGAATGAAGGAAAGGAAGACAGAAGAGGATGGATGGAAAGACGAATGGAGGAGGGGAAAGGGCAGACACCCGAGAGCTGCACTACATTGAGTGAGTGGATGGTGAATGCCCCCACCTACCACAATGAATTGGTGTACTGTACTGTAATAAATTGCTGATTTAAATTTTGTTGTGATTTAGAGATATAGTATATACAGTATGTGTATAATGTGGAGTTGTACAGTACTAAATGAAACCCACAGAAAATTAACACAGTACTTGAATATCATAATGTATCATCGGTTAATTAGGACATGTATATACTGAACCTGGGTCATAAATATAGTTGATTGTTGAACATTGAGTGGATTTAAAGAACTTTTGGATTTAACAACTCACTGTTCCCTCCTGTCAGTTTATTGTTGAAAGGGTTTACTGGACATGTCAGTGCCCTTATCTCTTGCTTGGGTCCTGTTTCCTCTTTCTTTAAAGCTGTGGCTGTGATAATAGATGTTGTTGAGAATTGCACTTTTTTTAAGGTTTTTCTAGAAAGTCATACTCCTTATTAGATCTGAGGAAGGTATATAATCTGATTAGGTTACTGTATTCACAAGGGTATTTCAGTGTTATTAAGTTGACATTGTACATACTTTGTCATCAGTACAAATCATATGTTATAGTACAGCTTTTTCAGTTTGTAGTATTATACTGTACATAAATTTCTGTTATCTGTTATCACTGCAATTTTCATACTAATGCACTATCATCATCTTATTTGGAACTTGACCATATAGTATTTGTTAATGAGCTCACTACTGGTAAGTATATTGAGAAGTTGATGCCTGTATGATCTGAAACACCTCTTTCAGTTCAAGCTTGCTATGAAGTTGATAGTTGTAGAAAAAGGGAATATGTAGTGAATTCGTACCAGGTGAATGATTGTTTTGTATTTTTTCTTGCCGTAAATTGTGTATTCTTCCTTTCTTTTATATTTGTGTCTTAAAATAAGTTGAAAGATTCTCATTGAAATATGCACACCTTGTCTTTTCTGTACAGCACTGTGATGAATTTCGGCTAGGTGATGCAGGTCTTAATATGTTATGCTGTAGGAAGCTCTGAACCCAGACATTGTGAAAAAGTGGTGTCTCATGATTGAGAGCAGAAATTAATTATTATAATGGTCCTCTTCTTCATAATATCCTGTCTTTTTTCCCATCTCAGAAAGGGATGACTGAGAAGTTAGCTGTAATTAATAAATCACCACATGCAGACACATTGCTGCGCAGCCTAAACAGTGCCATAGAGTAGAAAATGTAGAATAGTGTGCATATTAGGTATGTTAGCTGAGTTTTTAAGAGAGAGAGAGAGAGAGAGACTTTGCTGCGATAGGGATGGCTAGTTATGGTATTTCATTCAGAAGTAACATATTGTCATTTGTAGAGAAATGTTATCAACATGGTAAGTGGGAAGTACTTCATTGATAGTGATGGTGACAGTGAAGTACAACTGTTGTACTTGATATAAAATTCCAGTACAATACATGTACCTTCAGCTGAGTATGAATTTATCCTGGGCCACCAAAATCACTTGCCTGGTACAGTATATTACCTTTGGACCACAACTTTTCTCAGTTCCTAAAGTAAGCCATTGGCATTTAGTGTTGTGTATACAGCTGCCCAGTTGGAGTGATAACCTTGCATAGGTTTGATTCCCAGGAAGTGACTGGATGTGCTTCAGTCAAATAGTGTGATGCCACCAACAAGCTGGTTATCTGCCCTTGAAAGGTACTGGATTATGGTAGTCTTACCTTGGGGTCCTACACCTTGAAGGAGGTAAAATGAGAGTGAAGTAAAGTTAGAGTGGCTGTTACTGTTTTTGTGTTGCACAGTGCTGTTTTTATTTCTCATACTTTGCAGAGCACATCTGTATTGTAGAATTGGCCATGTGTGTCAGGTGTGAGCAAGCTGGCTGTTACAGCTCATTCATTCTTTCATTTATAAGTGATCAGTATGCAAGCCTTACCATACTTGACCTGTAATGTCTCATTAACACTCAGGCTCCTGCACTCTATCTCAGCCGAATAAAATGGTCTGTTGTTAGGTTGAATAGAAGAGTAGTGAGTCCCAGTCATGAAGGGGTTAAAGGTGACAGTATTAGCACTCCCAGTCTCATCTAATTCAGTTTCAGCAGATTAAATTGTGTGGCATTAGCTGGAGTAGAGTAATAAAAATATGTGGCCGTGAGTGCTTTATATAGTAGTTCTTTTTATTAGTTATTTCATGACACCAGTAATGTATACCAGTATTTGTTATTTCATTACATAAGTAATGAATGAGCTTATGTTTATTTTTTTTATGTTTCAACATTTCCTGCATGAAAATCCACATAACTGCATCGGCATAGTCATTATACAGATGCTTATATATATATATATATATATATATATATATATATATATATATATATATATATATATATTTATTCCCAGTTATTTACTTATGGCTGTGCAGGGTTTATACCATTCCATCCATGCTTGGTAAAGTAGATTGAAGCCTTAACTAGTTTTTTACTTACCTTCCAGTTTTGATTCTTTAACACTCTTGCTAATTTGACTTTCTCTTAGCCCAATAAAAATGTATGGCATTTGTTAGAATAAAATACTACAGTTGTTTGACAATAAGAATATGAGTGGTGTCAGTATTAACACTTAGGGCTCCTGTAATTCACTCTTAGCTAAATACAATCATTTGGCATTTAAGTAGTAGAGAGTATTGTAGTTGTCTGACCACAAGAGTTAATGTATCATCAAGACCTTTAGTGTCAGGGCTAAATTTAAATTTTTTTAAGTGGGTTGGCTTCCCCCCCCCCCCCCCAGAAATTAAGACACCATATAAGCATACACTTAGATGAGATTTGTAAATCATTTTCATTGTTATTGTACACTGACTGTGACTCAATGAAGCATTACTTGTGTTCAAATGTTCATATTTTCTGCAACAAATATTTTGTTAAGAATTTGGCAATTTGCAGAGCATTCTTTTAAAGTTTTAATTAAGTGTAAACAGAAAGAAATTTGCTTAAACTGTAGAACATAAAAAAGGAAACATGCTTGGAAACATAGATTAATAACAATATAAATACAGCGAAGGAAAAAAGAATTTTATTGTGGTACACAGTTGTTACACTGCAAGAATTTCAACACACAGTTTCTGCAGTTTGACATCTGCAGCCCATTAAATCTTCAATCCATTGCTTGCAAAAATGATGCTACAGTTGACCCAGGATGAAAATTAGCTGCACCATTAAGGTAATGTGTAATCCTGTGTTTGCATTTTGAAGAGACATAAAGCCTATTGTCATTTTGAAAAACTTAATAGAAACAACTTTCTTTACTACCACTGATTGTGGGGCTGTGGTGAAGACAGATTTGTTTTGCATTGCGAGAGAAGATTGTGCATTTACCGTTTGAGCCTCAGCAATCTGTTTGAATCTCGTCTTCAGTGTATGTTGCTGATCTTTTAGCTTTGGGTTCTGAATAATTGCGGACTAATCATACATCAGGCATTTTGTGTGTGTGTGTGTGTGTGTGTGTGTGTGTGTGTGTGTGTGTGTGTGTGTGTGTGTGTGTGTGTGTGTGTGTTTACCTAGTACTGGTATACAGGAATATACAGGAAATGAGCTATGCTGGTGTGTGTGTGTGTGTGTGTGTGTGTGTGTGTGTGTGTGTGTGTGTGTGTGTGTGTTCTTACCTAATTGTATCTTAACAGGAATGAGTCAAGCTCGTACTGTCCCGTGTCTTAAACCAGTTTTACCATACATATCCTTGAATTAATTAGTTGTTTTGAGACATACTATTTCATTTAGTAGTTCATTCCAGTGATCAATTGCCCTATGTGGGAAACTAAATTTCCTTACGTCTTTATCGCCTCTCTTTTTATGCAGTGTCCTCTTGCTGACGCATCCCCATAGGTTATGTAATCATTTATGTCTACGTTCTCCTTCCCTGATATGCATTTGTATAGTGTAATCATGTCTCCTCTTTTCCTTCTCTCCTGTTGTGTAGGTAGATTCAGTTTTTTTAGTCTTTTTATGTAGCTTAGATCCCATTTTGTAGCGGCCCTTTGAACTTTTTCAATCTTATCTATACGTTTTTTTGAGTTGAGGACTCCAGACTACTGATGCATACTCCAGGGTTGGTCTGATGAATGATGTTATTATCTTTCTTAGCATGTTATGTATGTGAATGCTATTCTCATATTTGCAAGCAGTGTATACATGTTCCGTACCTTCTCACTGATGTGGTCAGCCGGAGATAGGCTGTTGTTGATAATCAAACCTAGGTCCTTCTCTTTTTCTGATGTGTGTAGGGTTTTGCTTCCTAACTTATAATCCCAATCAGGTCTTTTTCCACTTTTACCAAACTTGTTTACATGACACTTGTCCACATTGAATTCCATTTGCCATGTATTGCTCCATTCATGAAGTTTATTTAATTCTTCTTGTAGCTCTGTACATGAGTCTGAGTTAGTAATTCTCCTTTGTATTTTTGCATCATCATCAAGCATATTTAGATAACTTTCATTTCCAATGTTACTGTCTGTATCACTGGTATACATTAAAAACAATAATTGGTGCCAGCACTGAGCCCTGTGGAACTCCACTAGTCACTTCTCTCCATGATGAGTAATTTCCCCTTAGTACTGTTCTCATTTCCTTTTTTTTGAGAAAATCTTGCATCCAACAATACAGTTTGCCTTGGATTTTTCCTTGATGGTACAGTTTCCATAAAAGTCTTTGGTGCAGTACTCTATCAAATGCTTTCTTGAAATCTAAATAGATACTGTCCACCCATTCTTCTCTGTTCTGTAATGTTTCTGTTACTCTATCATAGTAGCTCAACAAATTAGTAACACATGGTTTTCCCTTTCTGAAACCAAACTGTCTTTCTGTTATCATATTGTGTTCTTGATGATTTACACAAACTTTTCTTATCAGCTTTTCTAATACCTTGCTTAAAACACTGGTTAGTGATACTGGTCGGTAGTTGAATGAATTTTGTCCATTGCCTTTCTTGAATAAGGGAACAATGTTTGCTTTCTTCCAAATATCAGGTAGTTTACCTTGCCCCAAGGATTCCTTGAAAATTAAAGATAATGGTTTACTTAACTCATTTGCACATTCATGTAGCACCCAACATGAAATTTCATCATGACCATTTGCTTTTCTTTTGTCCAATTTACTTAGCTCCTCCTGTATTTCTTTTTTTGATATTTGTATATCTGGTGGTATGTGTGGGCATGCATATTCTATATAATCCCTCTCAAAATTAATTTCTTCTGTAAAAACTGATTGCAAATTCTTATTTAGTGCTTCACAAATATCCTTCTCTTGTGTGTAGGTGATCCCCTCATCTGTAATGGATTGTATTTTTTCTTTTACGTTGGTTTTGCTTTGGATGTAACTGTAAAATAGCTTCGGTTGATCACTACTTTTATTTACGATGTCCTCCTCAAACTGTTTTTGGGCTTCCCTCTTTATTCTTGTATAATCGTCTTCTGCCTGTTTATAGTTGTTGTATGCCCTTTCACTATTGTGTCTTCTGTATCTATTCCACAACAAATCCCTTTTTTCTTTTGATTTTTTACATTCTGTATTAAACCATTTCTTTATTTTCTTTTTTGCTTCTTTGTGATGTGGAATGTACTTCTGGACTCCTATTTCATAAAGTTCACAGAATTTTCTATATATAACATTTAAATCTTGTTTTCTAAGCTCTTTTTCCCAATCTGTTTCTAAGAAGTATTTCTTTAGGTCATGATAGTTGCCCTTTTTGTACTTAAGGGTCTTTTTGTAACTTTCATTACTATTATGTCATATGAAATCCAGAAGTTGTAACTTAATACTGCGTCGTCACTTTTGCCGAATGGAGGGTGATATGTTATATTGTCAATATCATTTTCTTGCCTAGTATATATAAGATCTAGTAGCCTACTGACAGTATGTCAAGTCCTCTTTTTCTGGTGCATTCTTTTATATGCTGTGTTAGGAAAAACTCCTGCACAAGGTCCAGGAGCTTAGTTCCCAACAGCTTTCCTGGCTTTTTATATCTAGAGTATTCCAGTTTATATTTGTATTGAAATCACCAGTTAGTATAATCCTTTCAGATTTCTCCATTCTATGTAGTAATGCTCTTAAACTTTGAACTGTTTTCTCTGCCAGGTCTTCATATTCTCCTTTTTCCCAAATGTTTGATCTGGGCGGCATGTATAAATTTGCCACAATTATTTTCCCTTCACACGTACTAATCTCTACTGCGGTTAATTCTACCTGTAATGGTACCGTACATCTATTTCCTTGACTTGCAGATTTTTGTTTGTTAATATTATAATTCCTCCTCCTTTTTTTTAGTTCCTACCTCTTCTCCATATATTGTATTCCTCTAAGTTTAGTGTATCATTCGATATCCTTGGTGTTAATTTTGTTTCAGTTAGGCAAACAATATGTGGTTCCTTTTCTTTGATATAATCGTTCATCTCTAGTAATTTAGATACTATTCCATCTACATTTGAGTACATCAACTTAATCATCTTGTTTATATACTTGTCATGACGTGGGCCTTCTACCTTTCTCCATTTTATTCCCTCCTGTTTATGTACCACTTTCTAACCTGCAGTTCAATTACTTTGTAAAAAAAATGTTCTTCTCTTCCTCTGATCTTCCCTCATTCTTTGTTTTTGCCTCCTCCCTCTTGTGTTTTAGTAATCCAAGTTCCTCCTGAGTTAGGCTCTCTTTATCCATACATTTTTGAAGTCCTCTTTTCCCATAAGTTTGTTTGCATTTTTCAGTATTTCCTCCACAGTGTTTCTACCCTGGAAGGTTACTTTCAGAGTCCTTGATTTATTTCTCTCATATTTCCCTAGCCTTTTGTGTTCCACACTTCCTTCCATATGTTCATTACATTTGCCATCTCCTTTTTGTCTCTCGAAATCTTGTGTGTGTGTGTGTATTTACCTAATTGTGATATACAGGAAATGACCTATGCTCGTGGGGTCCCGTCTCCATTTCTCAATAACTCAAATTTAGCTTTAAACTCGTTTAAATTTTTAGACTGGACGATCTCTTTGTCCAAACTATTCCACAGGTCTATATATCTATAAGGAAAACTGTATTTCTTGATATCTTCAGGCAACTTGATTTCTTGAGTTTCATTCCGTATCCTCTTGTTACTCTCTTATCCCATACAAACAGATCTTCTTTATCAATTTTATTTACTCCCACCATGGTCGTGAACACTGCAATCATGTCTCCTCTCTCCTTTCTTCTAAGGAAGGCAAATCCAGCTTTTCCAACCTCTCTCAACAGATATGCCAGACTGGGGACCATTTTGGTTGCTGTTCTTTGTATTCTCTCAATCATGTTTATATCTTTCTTTTTGTGTGGGGACCAAACTACTGCTGCATATTCCAACCTGGGGCGAATCATGGCCACTATCAATTTTTTCATCATCTCCTCATCCATATAATGAAAAGCTACTCTTATATTAGTCAGGAGATTATAAGTCTCTCTAACTGCCTTGTTAAGTGTTTTTCAGGTGACAAACTATCCTGGACCAGCACTCCCAAATCTTTCTCTTCTCTCGCTTTTGTGATTGGTTCATTACCCATTAAATAATTCAATGATGGCCTCTTGGTACTCTTATCCATTTCCAATATTTTACATTTCTTTGCATTAAATTTCATTTCCCACATCCGGCTCCAATCGTGTATCCTATCCAGATCCTCCTGCAGCATTTTACAATCCTTCTCAACCTCTACCTTCCCTGTGATCTTTGCATCATCAGCAAACAAACTTGCATAACTGTTCACTCCATCTACCATATCATTTACGTAAATCAGGAACATCACAGGCGCCAACACCGAGCCCTGTGGGACTCCTCTTGTTACTTCCCTCCATTCAGACATCATATCCTTTATTACTGTCCTCATTTGTCTGTCTCTCAAAAAGTCTCTCATCCATTCCAGGAGGTTCTCCTTCAGTCCTCCTATATGCTCTAGTTTCCACATTAGTCTCTTATGGGGTACCTTGTTGAAGACCTTCTCCAAATCTAAATACAGTACACACAATCCACCCAACCATCTTTCTCCTGTAGCACGTCAATCACTCTTGAATAAAAACTCAACAAGTTGGACACACATGACCTTCCACTTCTAAATCCAAACTGACTATCAGCCAAAATACTCATCTCTTCCAGATATTTTATTCATCAATCTTTCATAATTCTTTCGCACAATTTTGCGACCATGCTGGTTAGGGACACTGGTCTAAAATTCAGGGGTTCTTCTCTGTCTCTTCCCTTATAAATTGGTACCACATTTGCCCTCTTCCATTTTTTTTTTTTTTTTTTTTTTTAATGCGAGGAAGAAGGAACCAAAGGCCAGGAGCCTACAATAAGAGTTCCCTCCAAGAGAAAAACAAAATACAAGAGAGAGCCAAATTCAAGATCGATTCATTTCGAGATGCCTGGACACACTGCGTTTGAAAGACTGGAGATCATAGGCAGCAGGAAATACAAACAGGGAGACAGTTCCAGAGTTGACCTGTTGCATAAATGAAGGACTGGGAGTAACAGTTAACTCTTGCATTAGAGAGTTGGACAGAAAAGGGATGAGAGTTTGCTGTTAGGCGGGTGCTACGCGCCCGTCGTAGAGGTGGAGGAATGCATGCAGACAGTTCAGAGGAGCAGTGACCATTAAGGGATCTGTGCTACAGAGAAAGACTAGTAAAACTGAATCTACCAACACTACAGGAGAGAAGGAAGAGAGGAGACATGATTATCCTATATAAATGCATCGCATGGAAATAGACATTAATGAGCATATAACCTATCAGCAAGAGAACACTACAAAATACATTAAAAGAGAGGCGATAAAGACGTAAGGAAATTCAGTTTCCCAAACGGCAATTGATCAGTGGAATGCACTACCAAATAAAATAGTGTGTGCCAAAACTATTCATAAATTTAAGGATATGTATGCTAAAAATGGTTTAAGACACGGGACAGTACGAGCTTGACTCATTCATGTAACGATACAATTAGGTATGAAAAATTAGGTAAGAAAACACACACACACACACGGCATCGTCGGATGTAGACGTCCGTTACCGGCGCTCCATACCAGCTCAACATGGCCAGAGGCATTACCTAAATAAGTATCTTTGAATGAGTCAAGCTTTGTACCAGGTTAGACTAAATGATTTTTCATTATTAAAAGGAAAAGAAATAATAAGTTCAAATAAGACTGGTTCAAACAACAAAGAACCACGATGCGTTGAGTCAGCTGGGTTTGTTTATACTACAGCAACACGCGGAAAGTGTAAGTACATACTCTTCATTTAGTATTACAAAATGGATACATACTTCAGTAAAACAAATTTGGAAAAGAAAAGGGATAAAAGTTAAAAGCAAAATGATGATTTCTACCAAGAACTGGTTGAAGTGGAGACTCACAACAGACTGGTTGAACGTGTACACAAACTAGAAATGGCTTTCAAAAATGAAATTGATGAAATAAAGAAGCAAATGCACTTGCAAAAGGAAGAGATAGAAAAACTGGGAAGGGAGGCCAATAAGAAAGACACAACCATCAGTGAACTAACAGTGGAATTGAACACGCTTAGGAAGAAAGTGAGTGAAATGGGACGTACAGTAGTTAATCACGAGAGTGTTATGGAAGAGTTAAAAAATGACACAGAGACAATTAGACAAGCAAGCAGTCTTATGGACCAGAGCAGTGATATTGAGGAGAAGATAACACAGGTGAATGAATCTGTGCAAAGCTACAAAAATGATGTAGAAACCACGTATGCTGAAATGGTGAAAGTAAAGAAAGACTTAGAAACAAGGGTGGAGGAAAAAAACATTAAAAAGGAAGTGAAAAGAATAATCCAAAACAATCCAAAGTTAGTCAGAGATTGAGTAGAAATAAATAAATCAATAGTAATCACTGGTATAGAAGAGGAAGAAATTAAAAACAAGATCACTAGAGACAAAAAGGAGATGGCAAATGTAATGAGCTTACTGAAAGAAGTATCAGAGGAAATCTGTAGTAAAGACATAGAGGAACACAAAAGGTTAGGGAAATACGAGAAAAGCAAGACAAGACCTCTAAAGGTGACTTTCCAGAGTGTAAACACTGTGGAAGAGATACTAAAAAATGCAAAGAATCTTATGGAAAAAGAGGAGTTCAAAAATGTATGGATAAAAAGATGCTTAACACAAGTGGAACTGGAATTACTGAAAGAGAAAAGGGAGGAAGCAAAAACAAAAAATGAGGGAAGATCAGAAGAGGACAAGAAGAAATTTTTTTACAAAGTAATAGGATTGCAGGTACGAAAGTGGTACACAAACAGGATGGAAGAAAAAGGAGGAAGTTAGTAGAACCATGTCATGACAAGTATATAAACAAGATGATAAAGTTGATGTACTCAAATGTGGATGGAATGGTATCTAAATTACTAGAGATGAATGATTATGTCAGAGAAAATGAACCACAAATAATATGCCTAACTCAGACAAAATTAACACCAAGGATATCCAATGACATACTAAACTTAGAGGAATACAATATATGGAGAAGAGACAGAAATTTAAAAAAAGGAGGAGGAATTATAATATTAACTAAGAAAAATCTAAAAGTCAAGGAAATAAACCTAGATATACCATCACAAGTAGAACTGATTGCAGTAGAGATCGACACATCTGAAGGTAAAGTACCGGGTAATTGTAGCCAATTTGTATATGCCACCCAGATCAAACACATGGGAAAGAGACGAATATGAGGACCTGGCAGAGAGTACAATTCAGAGTATAAGATCCTTGCTACATAAAATGGAAGAGAAATCGGAAAGAATTATACTAACTGGGGATTTCAATACAAATATAAACTGGAATACTCTAGATATAAATAGCCAAGAAAGCTGTTGGGACCAAAAGCTCCTGGATCTCGTACAAGAGTTTTTCTTAACGCAACATGTGAGGGAAACCACTAGAAAAAGAGGACTTGATGTACAGTCACTCATAAAAGAAAAGACCCCCCTGCTTTAGAGGCAATATAACTTGGGGTATTCAGTGTTGGTAACAGTGTATTTGACGTCAGCCATATGGGGGGATGAGGAGGGGTGTTTGAGAGGAGGGCGGAGTTAATCTGCACGAAACACTGCTTCAATCCACATTTCGAGTCACATACATTATATCTGACTTGCTATGTTGTCCTTCACACAAAATTAACTTTATGCTGCAAGAACAAAGAACTTTCAGGTGATAACACAATCCCATACCCGAAACATTTATGCATTAATGCCGCACATGATGCAAATGAAACCCCCGGCCTCAAGGGTTAAATGAATGGGCTCGACACAGAATGAACTTTGAATGAACTTCCCCCAAACGCAGCTTCACACCCCCACACCTGACGTCATTTACAGTGTTACCAGGACCGATATCATATTGGTTGAAAGGTGTCTTGGCCGGGGGGGTCGTTTCTTTTATGAGTGACTGTACCTTCAGTGCTAGATCTAATATTTACTAGGCAAGAAAATGACAGTGACAGTTTAATATATCACCCTCCTCTCGGCAAAAGCGATCATGCAGTACTAAATTATAACTTCAGGATAGCATATGACATAGTAAACAGCAATGACAGTTATAAAAAGAGACTAAACTATAAAAAGGGAAATTATCAAGACCTAAAGAAGTATTTCTTAGAAGTTGATTGGGAAAATGAGCTTAGAGGACAAGATTTAAATGCTGTATATAAAAATTTTTGTGAATTTTATGAAATAGGAGTCCAGAAGTACATCCCACAGCACAAAGAAGCAGATAAGAAAATACAGAAATGGTTCAATAGAGAATGTAAAAAATGAAAAGAAAGAAGAGATTTGTTGTGGAATAGATACAGAAGACACAATAGTGAAAGGGCGTATGATAATTACAAACAGGCAAGAAACGACTATACAAGAATAAGGAGCGAAGCCCAAAAACAGTTTGAGGAGGATCTAATAAATAAAAGTAGTGATCAACCAAAGCTGTTTTACAGCTATATCAGAAGCAAAACCAAGGTAAAAGATATAATACAATCCATCACGGACGAGGGAATCACTTATACACAAGAGAAAGATATTTGTGAAGCACTAAATAAGAATTTCCAATTAGTTTTTACGGAAGAAAAAAATTTTGAGAGGGAATATGTGGAACACGCATGTCCACACATACTACCAGATATACAAATAGCAGAAAAAGTAATACAGGAGGAGTTAAGTAGATTAGACAGAGGAAAAGCACGTGGTCCTGATGAAATTTCATGTTGGGTGTTACGAGAATGTGCAAAGGAGTTAAGTAAACCATTATTTTTAATTTTCAAGAAATCCTTGAGTCAAGGGAAACTACCTGATATTTGGAAAAAAGCAAATATAGTCCCCTTATTCAAGAAAGGAAATAGACAAAATCCTCTCAACTACCGACCAGTATCACTGACCAGTGTTGTAAGCAAGGTATTGAAAAACTTATAACAAAAACTTGGGTAAATCATCTAGAAGAACACAGTATGATAACAGAAAGATAGTTTGGTTTCAGAAAAGGAAAATCATGTGTTACTAATCTGTTGAGCTACTATGACAGAGTAACAAACACAATACAGGAAAGGGAAGGATGGGTGGACAGTATCTATTTAGATTTCAAGAAAGCTTTTGACACAGTACCACACCAAAGACTTTTATGGAAGCTGTACCATCAAGGAGGAATTCGAGGCAAACTGTTTTGTTGGACGCAAGACTTTCTCATAAAAAGAGAAATGAGGACAGTACTAAGGGGAAACTACTCATCATGGATAGAAGTGACTAGTTGAGTACCACAGGGTTCAGTGCTGGCACCAATCATGTTTCTAGTGTACATAAATGATATAAACAGTAACACTGGAAATGAGAGCTATCTGAATATGTTTGCAGATGATGCAAAAATACAAAGGAGAATTACTAGCACAGACTCTTGTAGGGAGCTACAAGAAGAATTAAATAAACTTCATGAATGGAGTAGCACATGGCAAATGGAATTCAATGTGGACAAGTGTCATGTAATCAAGTTTGGTAAAAGTGGAAAAAGACCTCATTGGGATTATAAGTTAGGAAATAAAACCCTATACACATCAGAAAGAGAGAAAGACCTAGGTGTGATTATCAATAACAGACTATCTCCGGCAGACCACATCAGCGAGAAGGTATGGAACATGTATACACTGCTTGCAAATATGAGAATAGCATTCACATACATAAATGAAGACATGCTAAGAAGGATAATAACATCATTCATTAGACCAACCCTGGAATATGCATCAATAGTCTGGAGTCCTCATCTCAAAAAGCATATAGACAAGATTGAAAAAGTTCAAAGGGCCGCTACTAGATGGATACCAAGCTTAAGGGACCTAAGCTACGAAGAAAGACTAAATAAACTGAATCTACCAACACTACAGGAGAGAAGGAAAAGAGGTGACATGATAATGCTATATAAGTGCATATCAGGAAAGGAGAAAATAGACATAAATGATTACTTAACATATGGAGAAGCATCAGCAAGAGGACACTGCAAAAAACTGCATTAGAAGAGAGGTGATAAAGATGTAAGGAAATTCAGTTTCCCAAACAGAGCAATTGATCAATGGAATGCACTACCGAATGAAATAGTGTGTGCCAAAACAATTCACAAATTTAAGGATATGTACGATAAATATGGTCTAAGACACGGGATAAATACGAGCTTGACTCATTCCTGTAAAGATACAATTAGGTAAGAACACACACACACACGTAAGTAAAGAAAAACTTAGAAACAAGAGTGGAGGAAAAAGCATTAAACAGGAAGTGAAAAGAATAATCCAAAACAATCCAAAGTTAGTCAGAGATTCAGTAGATATAACCAAATCTATAGTAATCACCGGTATAGAAGAGGAAGAAGTAAAAAACAAAATCACAAGAGACAAAAAGGAGATGGCAAATGTAATGAGCTAACTGAAGGAAGTTTCAGAGGAAATCTGTAGTAAAAACATAGAGGAACACAAAAGGTTTGGGAAATACGAGAAAAGCAAGACAAGACCTCTAAAAGTGACTTTTCAGAGTGTAAACACTGTGGAGGAGATAATAAAAAATGCAAAGAATCTTATGGAAAAAGAGGAGTTCAAAAATGTATGGATAAAAAGATGCCTAACACAAGAGGAACTGGAATTACTGAAAGAGAAGAGGGAGGAAGTAAAAACAAAAAATGAGGGAAGATCAGAAGAGGAGAAGAAGAAATTTTTTACAGAGTAATAGGATTGCAGGTACAAAAGTGGTACATAAACAGGATGGAATAAAAAGGAGGAAGGTAGTAAAACCATGTCATGACAAGTATATAAACAAGATGATAAAGCTCTATCTATCTATCTATTGCCAGATGCCATAATCCCATAAGGGGTGGCCATTTGACTCTGAGTTATTTGTTTTACGGGGTGATAAAGTTGATGTACTCAAATGTGGATGGAATGGTATCTAAATTACTAGAGATGAATGATTATGTCAGAGAAAATGAACCACAGATTAATAATATGCCTAACTGAAACAAAATTAACACCAAGAATATCCAATGACATACTAAACTTAGAGGAATACAATATATGGAGAAGAGACAGAAATTTAAAAAAAAGAGGAATTATAATATTAACTAAGAAAAATCTAAAAGTCAATGAAATAAAACTAGATATACCATCACAAGTAGAACTGATTGCAGTAGAGATCAACACATCTGAAGGGAAAGTAATTGTAGCCAATTTGTACATGCCACCCAGATCAAACACATGGGAAAGAGACGAATATGAGGACCTGGCAGAGAGTACAATTCAGAGTTTAAGATCATTACTACATAAAATGGAAGAGAAATCGGAAAGAATTATACTAACTGGAGTTTTTAATACATATAAAAAAAAAAATTATTTTTTTTTTATGCGAGGAAGGAACCAAAGGCCATGAGCCCGCAGTAACGGTTGGAATACTCTAGATATAATTAGCCAAGAAAGCTGTTGCAAGAGTTTTTCCTAACGCAACATGTGAGGGAAACCACCAGAAAAAGAGGACTCGATGTACCTTCAGTGCTAGATCTAATATTTACTAGGCAAGAAAATGATACTGACAGTTTAATATATCACCCTCCACTCGGCAAAAGCGATCATGCAGTACTAAATTACAACTTCAGGATAGCATATGACATAGTTAACAGCAATGAAAGTTACAAAAAGAGCCTAAACTATAAAAAGGGAAATTATCAAGACCTAAAGAAGTATTTCTTAGAAGTTGATTGGGAAAATGAGCTTAGAGGACAAGATTTAAATGCTGTATATAAAAAATTTGTGAATTTTAAGAAATAGGAATCCAGAAGTACATCCCACAGCACAAAGAAGCAGATAAGAAAATACAGAAATGGTTCAATACAGAATGTAAAAAATCAAAAGAAGAGGTTTGCTGTGGAATAGATACAGAAGACACAACAGTGAAAGGGCGTATAATAATTACAAACAGGCAAGAAACGATTATACAAGAATTAGGAGGGAAGCCCAAATACAGTTTGAGGAGGATATAATAAATAAAAGTAGTGATCAACCAAAGCTGTTTTACAGCTACATCAGAAGCAAAACCAAAGTAAAAGATATAATACAATCCATTACGGACGAGGGAATCACTTATACGCAAGAGAAAGATATTTGTGAAGCACTAAATAAGAATTTCCAATTAGTTTTTACAAAAGAAAACAATTTTGAAAGGGACAGTGTGGAACATGCATGTCCACACATACTACCAGATATACAAATAGCAGAAAAAGTATTACAGGAGGAGTTAAGTAAATTAGACAGAGGAAAAGCAAGTGGTCCTGATGAAATTTCATGTTGGGTACTACGAGAATGTGCAAAGGAGTTAAGTAAACCATTATTTTTAATTTTCAAGAAATCCTTGAGTCAAGGGAAACTACCTGATATTTGGAAGAAAGCAAATATTGTCCCCTTATTCAAGAAAGAAAATAAACAAAATCCACTCAACTACCGACCAGTATCACTGACTAGTGTTGTAAGCAAGGTATTAGAAAAGCTTATAAGAAAAGCTTGGGTAAATCATCTAGCAGAACACAGTATGATAACAGAAAGACAGTTTGGTTTCAGAAAAGGAAAATCATGTTACTAATCTGTTGAGCTACTATGACAGAGTAACAAACACAATACAGGAAAGAGAAGGATGGGTTGACAGTATCTATTTGGATTTCAAGAAAGCTTTTGACAGTACCACACCAAAGAGTTTTATGGAAACTGTACCATCAAGGAGGAATTCGAGGCAAACTGTTTTGTTGGATGCAAGATTTTCTCATAAAAAGAGAAATGAGAACAGTACTAAAAGGAAACTACTCATCATGGAAAGAAGTGACTAGTGCAGTACCACAGGGTTCAGTGCTGGCACCAATCATGTTTTTAGTGTATATAAATGATATAAACAGTAACACTGGAAATG